>NC_060144.1:505459578-505768424 GCF_021461385.2 Schistocerca piceifrons
CTATGGTGATGTAATGGTTAGCACATCTGCCTCGTAAGCAGGAGGCCTGTTTTCAAGTCCCAGTCGTAGCACACAGCTTTAATTCATTTCTGCAGCTTCTATAATAATCTAAGATAAAGTTGAGACTAGTATGTCTCAAAGAAATTGTAATTCCATTAGATCAGTAGAAGAATATATGATAGATAGTAAAGAGTGACACTGTTTTTTATGTATGTGGAATAATTCATGGTTCCAGAAAAGCTTGTGTCTTTCTTTTTCACTTGTACTAGTAAATCAGTCAAAATACCAATGAGTTAATTTGTGTGAATTGGACTGTGATTTAATGTTTTATTGTAGTGGAGAGTCTTTTTACCATGCAGATAGTGTACAAAGGAATGCATGCTGTTTATTGTTCGGTGTTTCAGTCCTGTGACTGATTTTAGACTCACATGAAAGAATGCACTCAAGAAACCACTGTAAGCCGTTTCCAGTGTTGTCAATAGCTTCTATTTCAATGTGAATTTAGCCTGTAATTGGTTCTTGATAATAATTCCACTTATTTCGATTTCATTTACTGATTAGTGGTATATGGTACAGTAAAAATGTAACAGATCAACTACTAAATACAGTACTGACAAGATTTTCTCGATTGCAACAGTTTTAAATTTCAATAGAATATTTGTCCCAAGGATGCTTGATCATCTTGTATCTCGAAACATTTTTTCATATTTGGAGAAACATGTCTTTCCCATGGTACTTTTTGTAATTTCTTCAATAAAGCCTGCAGCACACCAACAGTGAATGCTGTCATAGAAAAATGGAATAATTAAATAGAAAAACTTTCATTACAGAGTTGGCTGGCTAGAGGCTAAATTTTGAAAAGTTTTCTAGGGTACAGTACTTTCCCCTAAGCACAACTATCACATGAAAGTGTGATGAGCACTGAATGTTGTATGCAGACATCTCTGCAGTGATAACCAAATGATAAAGTGTATGGTGTGGAACATAATACACTAATTCCACATTTCATTTAAAAACTTATGACACTTGAAATTTTTATCATTTCTTCTATGAAAA
Organism: Schistocerca piceifrons; assembly: GCF_021461385.2. NCBI lineage: Eukaryota > Metazoa > Arthropoda > Insecta > Orthoptera > Acrididae > Schistocerca > Schistocerca piceifrons. The sequence continues at coordinate 505,460,635 of NC_060144.1, forward strand.
CATAGTAACAGATATATGCATAGAATGTATATGAGAGTTATACCAGCCATACCGTAGGTGCAACCACAATGGAGGGGTATCTGTTGAGAGGCCAGACAAATGTATGGTTCCTGAAGAGGGGCAGCAGCCTTTTCAGTAGTTGCTGGGGGCAACAGTCTGGATGACTGACTGATCTGGCTTGTAACATTAACCAAAACGGCCTTGCTGTGCTGGTACTGCGAATGGCTGAAAGCAAGGGGGAGCCACAGCCGTAGTTTTTCCCGACGGCATACAGCTTTGCTGTATGCTTAAATGATGATAGCGCCCTCTTGGGTAAAATATGGCGGTGGTAAAATAGACCCCATTTGAATCTCCAGGCGGGGACTACTCAGGAGGACGTCGTTATCAGGAGGAACAAAATTGGCGTTCTGCAGATCGGAGCGTGGAATGTCACATTCCTTAATTGGGTAGGTAGCTTAGAAATGTAAAAAGCGAAATGGACAGCTTAAAGTTAGATATAATGGGAAATAGTGAAGTTCGGTGGTAAGAGGAGCAATACTTCTGGTCAGGTGAACACAGGGTTATAAATACAAAATCAAATGGGGTAATGCAGGAGTAGGTTTAATAATCAACTATGAACAGCGTAGTGAATGCATTATTGTAGCCAAGATAGACACGAAGCCCACACCCACCACTGCCAACTTGCTCCGCAGATGACAGAGAGACTGAAGAAATGTATGATGAGATAAAAGAAATTATTCAGATAGTGAAGGGAGACGAAAACTTAACAGTCATGGGGGACTGGAATCCGACGATAGGAAAAGGAAGAGAAGGAAAAGTAGTAGGTGGATATGGAATAGGGGTAATGAATAAAAGAGGAAGCCGCTTAGTAGAATATTGTACAAAGCATAATTTAATCATAGCTAACCTTAGTTTATGTACCATTGAAGAAGGCTGTGTATGTGGAAGAGGCCTGGAGACACTGGAAGGTTTCGGATCGATTACATAATGGTAAGAGAAAGATTTAGGAACCAGGTTTTAAATTGTAAGACGTTTCCAGGGGCAGATGTGGACTCTGACGCCAACTGTTGGTTATGAACTGTAGATTAAAACTGAAGAAACTGCAAAAACGGTGGAAATTTAAGAAGATGGGACCTGGATAAAATGAAAGAACCAGAGGTCGTAGAGAGTTTCAGATATAGCAATAGGAACGATTGACGAATACAGGGGAAAGAAATACAGTAGAAGAAAAATGGGTAGCTTTGAGAGATGAAATAGTGAAGGCAGCAGAGGATCAAGTAGGTAAAAAGACGAGGGCTAGTAGAAATACTTGGGTAACAGAAGAGAGATTGAATGTAACTGATGAAAGGAGAAAATGTAAAAATGAAGTAAATGAAACAGGCAAAAAGGAATACAAAGTCTGAAAAATGAGATAGACAGGAAGTGCAAAATAGCTAAGCAGGGATGGCTGGCGGACAAATGTAAGGATGTAGAGGCATATATCACCAGAGGTAAGACAGATACTGCCTGCAGGAAAATTAAAGAGAAATTTGTAGAAAAGAGAACCACTTGTATGAATATCAAGAGCTCAGATGGAAAACCTGTTCTAAGCAAAGACGGGAAAGCAGAAAGGTGGAAGGAGTATATGATATTGTGTGAAGAGTTTGACAGAGCACTGAAAGACCTAAGTCGAGAAAAGGCCCTGGGAGTAGACAACATTCCATTAGAGCTATTGACAGTCTTGGGAGAGCCAGCGATGACAAAACTCTTCCATGTGGTGAGCAAGATGTATGAGACAGGCGAAGTACCTTCAGACTTCAAGAAGCATAAAGCCGACCTCAGAGAAGATCAGTTTGGATTCTGTAGAAATGTTGGAACATGTGGGGCAATACTTACCTTACGACGTATCTTAGAAGGTAGATTAAGGAAAGACAAACCTACGTTTCTAGCATTTGTAGACTTAGAGAAAGCTTTTGACAATGTTGATTGGAATACTCTCTTTCAAATTCTGAAGGTGGCAGGGGTAAAAATACAGGGAGCAAAAGGCTATTTACAATTTGTACAGAAACCAGAGGACAGTTATAAGAGTCGAGGGGCATGAATGGGAAGCAGTAGTTGGGAAGGGAGTGAGGGCTTTAGCCTATCCATGATGTTATTCAATCTGTATATTGAGCAAGCAGTGAAAGAAGCAAAAGAAAAATTCGGAGTAGGAATTAGAATCCATGGAAAAGAAATAGAAACTTTGAGGTTTGCCAATGACATTGTAATAATCTAAGAGGCAGCAAAGGACCTGGAAGAGCAGTTGAGCGGAATGGACAGTGTCTTGAAAGGAGGATATAAGATGAACATCAACAAAAGCAAATCGAGGATAATGGAATGTAGTCGAATTAAATCATGTGATGTTGTGGGGATTAGATTAGGAAATGATACAATTAAAGTAGTAGATGAGTTTTGCTATTTGGGGAGAAAATAACTGATGGATGTCGAAGTAGAGAGGATATAAAACGTAGACTGGCAATGGAAAGGAAATCGCTTCTGAAGTAGAGACATTTGTTAAAATTTCTCTTCTTCAGCAACACTTTCCTTGCCATTGCCAGTGTACGTTTTATATCCTCTCTACTTCGACCATCATTAGTTATTTTGCTCCCCAAATAGCAAAAACATCTAGTATATATTTAAATGTTACAAAGTCTTTTCTGAGAGTATTTGTATGGAGTGTAACCCTGTATGGAAGTGAAACATGGACTGCAAATGGTTTAGACAAGAAGCGAATAGAAGCTGTCTAAATGTGGTGCTACAGAAGAATACTGAAGATTAGATGTGTAGATCACATAACTAATGAGGAGGTACTGAATAGAATTGGGGAGAAGAGGAATTTGTGGCACAACTTTTGTAGAAGAAGCGATCAGTTGGTAGGACATGTTCTGAGACATCAGGGGACCACCAATTTAGTATTGGAGGGCAGCGTGGAGGGTAAAAATCGCAGAGGGAAACCAAGAGATCGATACACTAAGCAGATTCAGAAGGATGTAGTTTGCAGTAAGTAGGTGGAGATGAAAAAGCTTGCACAGGATAAAGTAGCATGGAGAGCTGCATCAAACCAGTCTCTGGACTGAAGACCACCACTACAACAGCCATCTGAACCATGGATACGACTTGTTGGCACATAAATTATACTGAGGTGACAAAAGTCACGGGATAGCGATGTGGATATTTACAGATGGCGGCAGTGTCGCGTACACAAGGTATGAAAGGGCAGTGCAATGTCGGCACTGACGTTTGTACTCAGGTGATTCATGTGAAACGGTTTATGACGTGATTATGGTCGCACGACGGAAATTAACAGACTTAGAACCTGGAATGGTAGTTGAAGCCAGAGGCATGGGATGTTTCATTTCGAAAATTTCTAGCGAATTCAATATTCCGAGACCCGAAATGTCAAGAGTGAGCCAGAATACCAAATTTCTCACAACGGACAATGCATGGAGTGATGGCCTTCACTTAAAGACCGAGAGCAGCGTAAAGTTCTCAGTGCTAACAGACAAGCAACAATGCGTGAAATAAGTGCAGGAATCAATGTGAGACATAAGATGAACGTACCCGTTGGGCTAGAGCGGCGAAATTTGTCGTTAATGGGCTATGGCAGCAGAAGACCGAACCGAGTGCCTTTGCTAACAGTACGACATCGCCTGCAGCATCACTCCTGGGCTCATGACCATATCGGCTGGGCCTAGTCGGATGAGTCCCAGTTTCAGCATAATGATGTGGACTGTGCTTACATGGACTGGATTGGGTCCTCTGGCCCATCTGAACCGATCATTAAATAGAAATGGTTATGTTTGGCTACGTGGAGACTATTTGCAGCCATTCATGGACTTCTCGTTTCCAAACGACGATAGAATTTTTATCTATGGCAATGTGACATGTCACTGGGTTATGATTGTTCGCAATTGGTTTGAATAACATTCCGGACAGTTCGAGCGAATGATTAGGCAATGCAGATCGCCCAACATGAATCCCATCGAACATTTATCAGACGTAATCGAGATGTCACTTCGTGTACAAAACCCTGCACTGGCAACACTTTCGCACTTGTGGACGGCTACAGAGGTAGTATCGTTCAGTATTTCTGCACAGGACTTCTAAAGACTTGTTGAGTCCATGCCACTTCGAACTGCTGCACTACATCGGGAAAAAGGAGTCCGACACGATATTATGAGGTATCCCATGACTTGTCACCTCACCATATGTCGTAGACAAACAAGAATAATCGAATAACTAAAAATATGTAACTGAAGCTCTCATTCGTTATTGGAAACATGTTAAAATCATAATCTGGTCATAAATGGACTTAAAAGTCTGAAAAGTATAGACACAATAGAACTTCCTGTACACAGGAAAATCAAAATAAATTTAGATGCTATTAAAAGAAAGGGGGTCCACGTCAAGAGGAATTCCGCTGTTAAACTTAGGGGAGAGAACGGGTAAGCGTAAAGAGTAAACTGAGGGCCTCTGCGAGGGGAGGAACTGTCTGATTAGAGGATGGAAGAAGAAATGGGAGTCCGTCAGGAGGAAACAGGTACTTCAGTATTAGAGTCAGAGTTTGAAAGAGCTTCAGGGCGCAATTTATAAAATGGTTGAGGAAAAAGGCAACCACACGGTTATTCAAGTCAGTGTACAGAATGTATGAAACTGGAAACACATCACAGACTTTCGGAAGAATATCATCCACACAATCCCAAACATTACAATGGCAGATAAATGTGAGAACTATAGCACAATCGGCATAACAGCTATTGCGTATAGACAAGAATAATCACATAAGAATGGAAAAGAATTCTGAGGGTATGTCAGATGACAATTACTTTGGCCTTATGAAAGCTGAAGATACTAACATGCAATTCTGATGTTGTGACTGATAACTTAAGGAAGACTTAAGAAAAATCAATACACTTTCGTAATATTTGTCGATCCGGAAAAAGCTCTCTACAACCTAAAATGGTGGAAGATGTTTCAAATTCTCGGAAAAATAGGTATAAGCAACAGGGAAAGACGACTAATACACAGAAGAGGAAACATTAAGAAAGGAGGACCAAGAGAGATATGCTCCGATAAAAGTGGGCATAAGGCAAGGACGCAATCTTTCTCCTGTACTGCTACTGTAAAACCTGCTCATCAAAGAAGTAGTGACAGAAATAAATGAAATGGATTAACATTCAGAGTGATAGGATATAAATGATAAGCTTCGCTGATGATGTTACCGTCTTCAGTGAAGTGAGTTAGAATTACGGTACCTATTGAACCTAATAAACACAAATTATGATCTGAGAGTGAACCAAAGAAAGGCGAAAGTAATGAGGAGTAGCGCAAATAGCATTAGCAATAAACTTCACATCAAAGTTGGAGGCCGCGTAGTATACGAAGTGAACAAATTCTGCTGCATTGAAAGCAAAATAGCACATGAAACTATATGTATCCTAAAACTTGCACCGTAAATATTGCAGTCGGTTTTTACAGAATGGATTCGTAGTCAGGAGCTTGCATTGTTAGCCAATCAACAGATTGTAATAAAAATTAGAAAGTGTATTTTTTCAAATATACACTTTTTAAATGGAACAATGCCTATTGACATTGACAGACTAAAATTATGGTAAATTAGAATGTCAGTGGTGTTCGTTGCAGGATTCTAGCGTCAGTCGTTTACGAAATGCACTATTTTGAAAAGTTTCCATGCCAACACTTACACAGTACCTGTGGTAGCTTACACTAATGAAAAACACAAGTGCATGCACCACTTATGTGGATTCTGACCAGCAACGAAATAACTGAATATCACAACTTGTGTTCAAAATGACCACCGGCAGCGGCAATACACGCTTCCCGTCTGGTATGGAACGACTGCTGCACACGTGTTAGCATTTCGGGGGAGATATCCCAGCTTACTGCACTATGTGTCTTTACATATCGTCGGGTGTAGTTAGGGTGCCCTTGTTGACAGCATATTTCAGCTTTCCCCACTGAAAAAAGTCTACAGGCATCACGTCTGGGGTACGGACCGGTCAGGGTAAAGGCCCTCTGCGTCCAATCCAACTACTGGGAATCAATTCGTGAAGAAAAGCTGTAGTAGTACTTCGTGCACTATGTGCTGGACAGCCAGCCGCAGAGGAACATCTTGCAGCGTCTGTGGGAGGTGGTCTGTTAGAAAGCTGCGATACTTGTGCATGTTAAGTGTTCTGTACATGAAAAATGGGCCTGTGAGCTGATGACTCACTGTACGACACGACACTTTTACATTCCTTGGACGCTGACTTTCGACATGACGAAGTCTGTGGAGATTGTCAACAGCTCAATAGTGCATGTTTTGGCGGTTTACCTGGAAATGATTGGTAAATGTGGCTTCATCACTCAAAAAGGTACATGATGCATCTGGAGTACCCTGTCTTAATGTACAGTCTTAGACATATAAACTGACCGCCGGCCGGCCACCACAGAGACTAAGTCCGAGACGTTCACAAAAGGTGGCCAATAAGACTGGCCGCCCCTGACAACTCTAAGTCCGGCCATCTGCACAATCTGGCGACACTGTAAAATGCGGAAGTGTTAGGAGGAAGTGTTGTCTACTTCCTAGATAAGATACAGTGAGTGAGCCTGTGGTCTAGTGGTAATCGTCGTACATTCTAAACTTATAGTTGCATGTTTGCGTCCAACTGTATTTTTTTTTTAACCACATTTCGGTCTAAAGTTATGAGACTGATTGAACATCAAAGATAATTCGCTCAACATTCTACACACCAGCAATAACAAGTACTTCCAGAAACAATTCCGCGGGACAGCTCGTTGCTGCGTCGCAATCATTCATAACAGCTTGCGCTCGGGCGTTTCCTCGAGCTGCAACGGCTACCGGCCACCGGCCAGACGCCACCCACCGCCTGAAATCCGGCGCCGCCCATGTGAACGCGGCGCCACGCTGTCAGTGTATGTATCAATGTCATTTTAGAATTTGAAGCTCTAGTTATTATCTTGCAGTTAAGAACTGGATTTTGCATACTTGAAAATCGTGAACTACAGTTAAGCATTGTAAAATTGAGTCGCAAGTGGAAAAAGGTGTAACATCTACAACACAACGTTTACTTGGGTATAACAGAGGGGTGAATGTAGAGGAGGCAGTTAGAAAGATTTGAACTGTGTGTGGAGCGAGTGCTTTTGGGAAAAATACGCCAGAAAAAGATATTCTTGTTTCAACAAAGATCGTTCTGGCGTGAATCATTTTCCACATTAAGGAAGCCTGGACTACTGATTTGTGTGACAGATTACCATTTTACCATCATGCGACATTTGCATTCAACAGGCAAAGTTCAGAAGTCTGGTGTAGGAGTACTGCATGCTCTAATTCGAAACAACAAAAATCAACGGAGTGACTATTACTGAACGTCATCAGGTCGCTCATTGAGCATTCCTATGCAGTACTGTTGCTGGTGACGTGTTATGATGACTTTATCGTTAACTTCCTAAGAAGTAATGAAAGGCTATGCCCCACTAAAAGACGTAGACTAGAGCAAAGAGTAGTGTGAACATATTTTACATCTGATAGCTTCAAAAGCGTGTTTTGGGCTACGAATTCTGCTCCAAGGGATGTGTGCAACACAGCTGGAATTTGCTGTCAACAACTGAGACACCTTTCGGTCGAAGTGTAAGAAAATCAAGCAAAAAAACTACATCACCTATGCTACTGCATGACAACGCACTATGTTGATTTGAGAACCAAAACCATCCAGGATATTGATAGGAAAGTCGTCACTCAGGCACTTGTATTGATAAGGAAGTCCTCTCTCAAGCACTTGTCCCTCTCATCATATATTCATAAAATTTTACCTTCCCCGCTCTTGATCGATCAGCCGTCAAGGCAATTCATTTCTAGACGAAAATACTCTTAAAACTAGACTGGTTTAATGACATCGTTAGAAGCAGTGGGTTTCTACAGGCGTAGAATTTGCAAACAACTTTTTTCATTGCCAGATTGTTTTAGATATCGTGAAAGAAAATCATGCTGCTGATTAATTTCTCTTTGATGAGTACTGTTGCAATTAGTAGTAAGCAAGCATGTTACCCGGGAACTGGTTTTTTCCTAAAGTGGGGAGACATCCTTTTGTGGTTGAATTGTTGGCAAATGTCAGTCAGACGTGTGCCGTTGGTCTAAGCGATTCGGTGTGTAGAATTTGTACCAATGATTTTCTACAGCTTTTTTCTGTCCCAAATAGAGAGTTGAAGTCTCCCATTAGTATTTTCACGTCATCTTGGTGAATTTTGCTCATAGTATTTTCAAGTGTGTTTCAGAATTTTCTTATTTTCGATGTTGGTGGGGCCATGTGCATTGATGTGTGTTTATTTCTTACTCGGGCTCTGAATGAGCATAGTCATAAGTCGAATGTTGATGGGTGTGATTTATTTGACAGAGTAGATGATATATCTGTGTTTGAGAAAAGCTATGCCGAAGATTGGTACGGCTTACGCTACCTTTTGTTGTATTTCGCTCTTAAAGATGCAATGGTTTTCGTAATGCAAGGTTTCACTGTCAGTTAGTCGTGGTTCTTGAAGAGCAAGGATGAAAATTGTTTGTTGGTCGATTTCTTTTGTGAGGTTATTTAGTTTTCGTGCTTGGATCAATGTATCGATGTTTAGTTTTCAAATGCATGTTTTATGCTTGTGGGGAAATATACCAGAGATCTTCGATATTCTCTGCCGTGCTAACCTGGAATCCCCAGAATCAGAAAATCCAACCTGAACCATATCATCACGCAGTTGTAACTCGCAGTGATTACAAGTTGCTGATGTTTGTCAAGAATAGCGGAAAGCGCTTCTGAAGTTCCATTTGTATTACGCCTAGGACGGAAAGAATCCTAAATAACAGTAATAGGTCACCCAGCGAAGAGAAGAGTCCTCGTATTGTCTCAAGTTCTTGCAGTTTGATATTAATGCAGTTCCCGAAAGTTTCACACTAACGGGTTCTTTTGGCTATCGGAATGCTCATATGGGAATTATAAAAGTGTAATTGCTAGAACGCTCAACTACCTTAATAACACCTCATTCTGGATTGAATACGACTCGGAAAGCGACGTTAATTTGACGTTTCCATCCATCTCCTGACGTCTTACTGAATGAAGTCTGAAGTGCACGCACAGTTGTGTTGCCTGCCGCATGGATTCTGTGAAGTTGTGGCAGCTGTCAGTCATTGTGAATACAGACATGTGCAAATATCCCCACTGCTTTAGGGGAAATCGTCTTTGTTGCACTTTTTCCATGCCATAATTAGCACAATAACATAAGGCTTGTTCTGCTGAAGAACTTGATGCCCACAAGTCCTTAAATAAGAATCTCCTAGCGGGAGTAATGCATGAAAGGAGACAGACTGTTGGACAAAAGAATGGACAGCTCCCTGCTTTTTGCGTTTCCGATAGCGCCTACGATAAGAATCTGGTGTCATATTATGCTTCACAACCTTAAATTGTTTTTTTTTTTTTTTACTTCATGCTAAAACAAAACTTGTGATATGAAAAGAGGAAATGACTGATATGCTTCTCAGGAACTTTAGTTTGTCGTGTTTATTTTCTCACTTCATACTAAAACAAGGGCGTTAATATGAGAAGAGGAAATGAAATACATGCTTCCAAGACATAATATTTCCTTGTGTGCTACTACTGCATACATGAAAGCCCTGCAGTTAATTTTTGTATGTTGGATAAATTTTGATATCATCTCACATTCCTTTGTGAGAAGGTTCCTATTTTCTTGGAATTCAAATAGAGTGGACATTTCATCACTGGTTAATATTCTGATGACTAATGACATGATACCCGTTGCAATTGCTCCATGGCACCTGTGAGTAGAGTCTCACGTTGGTTACTATAAGAACACGCAGGCAGTGATATCCGCTCACTGCAGTCAGAGCCAAGGTCATTTCTGTCTGTTTGTGGCGAAGCGTCTGCTGCAGTGTCCACGCTCACCCATCATAAACAAGTCGCGGCGGCATTGGGCACTGCCTATCGCTGCACTTGTCGCGAGCCTCGACAACAAGAGCGCACTGTCTCTGCTAACGATACTATGGAGTTAATACATCTTACTTAACGTAATATGCAGGTCGTGGGATGGGTAAAAATTCAGTTTGTAACTTCCCATCGCATTAAAATACTTAACTGTCATATTTGATGCAATATTTATTGTTGGTTGTCTCTCTAACGTTAATAGTATTGATTCAGATTGTGCGTGAACACGAAAACACACACACACACACACACACACACACACACACACACACACACACACACACACAAACAGTCATTGATTCCAGTGGGGGTGACAACTACTGTGTGTTGAACATCACATGCACCAGTCAATTCCTCAGTTGGCGTCGAGTGGATGAGATTTTTCAATTACCTTGCATTGCAAGAATTGTAAGGAGGAGACTGAAAGTAAATGGACTTGTATCTAAAGAGTTGCGACAAAGCAAAGCTTGACTGACTATCAGATAGCCGGCCACGGTGGCCGAGCGGTTCTAGGCGTTTCAGTCCGGAACCGTGCGACTGCTACGGTCGCAGGTTCGAATCCTGCCTCGGGCATGGATGTGTGTGATGTCCTGAGGTTAGTTAGGTTTAAGTAGTTCTAAAGTTCTAGGGGACTGATGAACTCAGATGTTAAGTCCCATAGTACTAAGAGTCATTTGAACCAACTATCAGACAATTGTCCACATGAGTTTTGTGGACGAGTATACTTTCAGTAACCAACCCACCCACGATCATTACGTAAGATTTCTCGAAGGCGTAGGTGCATTGATTTCATTAAGTAGTCGACAGTGTAGCGTGATGGTTTACTTCCCACCATTCTTTCTCTATATTCGTCCAAAGGTCGCTTGCATTTGTAGGCCCACATGGCAATGACCTTGTTACCTCTGCCCACATATTCTCTATCTGGTTGATGTTCGGTGATCGTGGAACAAACGGCAACAGCTTTATCCTCTCTTGGCCCTGAAATCAATCTCGCACTGCTCTGCTATGATGGATGGGGCTCTGCTCCTGTAAATAAACTATTATCTCTATCGTTCATATATTTATATTTAAATAACGTATTTGTTAAGCACGTTGTATTATTATTTTCCACAGTGTTTAAGAATTCAGGCCCTGTCATAAATAAGTGATCTAGATTCAACTGTCCGATTAAGAATGTGGTTTACCCAGTCTATCAAATGATGAGAGTCGTATTCGGTTATCCACATTAAGCATGACTGGCTGTATCCGATTAGAACGATCTGGTATCGAAATGAAATTACAGAAATCGGATAATTTGAACGTCTGTATTGCAACAATGCTGCGCACATAAATTCCTATGATGGAGTAACAGGTAGCAATTGCCTAAGAAAAAGTGAGAAATATGTCTACTAGCAGCAATGTAACGTAATTATAACCCATATTTATGTGATGGAAATACTGAATCGAACAATGCACATCTATTTCAGTGGTGGGAAGATGCACAATATCGGATTTGCTGATGACATAATGACAATAACAATAATAATAATAATAAAAATCCTGTGGGGCCGATAGGGGAAACCCTCTCCCATATGGGTTGTACCGAGAAAATCAAATGCTTGGGGTGAACCAAATACTAACACAATCCTGAACGGCTACTCAATCCGTTGAACCTAAAATCCAGGCACGTCTGAGTGAAAATCACCGCTACTCTGGTCACCGTCTGTTATCTCAATGAGCTCGGATGAAAATATTTGCTTCCAAAGGCGCCATACCCTCTGATCCTGTCCGGTCCTGGTACCACCCAAGCCAAACCAACGAAACACAAGCAAACATGAAGTGTGCAAGCAAAGTCAGTTTTACCCCAGGTGGTACACAACCCGCCTGTCGACAGTCGGCAGTTGGATTTTCGGATTCTGGGGATTCCAGGTTAGCACGGCAGAGAATATCGAAGATCTCTGGTATATTTCCCCACAAGCATAAAACATGCATTTGAAAACTAAACATCGATACATTGATCCAAGCACGAAAACTAAATAACCTCACAAAAGAAATTGACCAATAAACAATTCTTATCCTTGCTCTTCAAGAACCACGAGTAACTGACAGTGAAACCTTGCATTACGGAAACCATTGCATCTTTAAGAGCGAAATACAACAAAAGGTAGCGAAAGGCGTACCAATCATCAGCATTGCTTTTCTCGAACACACATATATCATCTACTCTGTCAAATAAATCACACCCATCAACAATCGACTTATGACTACGCTCATTCAGAGCCCGAGTAAGAAATAAACACACATCAATGCACATGGCCCCACCAACATCGAAAATAAGAAAAACACCGAAAATGTCGAAAAATTCTGGAACACACTTGAAAATACTATGAGCAAAATTCACCAAGATGACGTGAAAATACTAATGGGAGACTTCAACTCTCTATTTGGGACAGAAAAAAAGCTGTAGAAAATCATTGGTACAAATTCTACACACCGAATCGCTTAGACCAACGGCACACGTCTGACTGACATTTGCCAACAATTCAACCACAAAATGATGTCTTCCCACTCTAGGAAAAAACCAGTTCCCAGGTAACGTGCTTGCCTACCAGGTGCAAGCTGCTTTCGTTCGCCTTTCGAGACTTGCTGAAAGCCAGATTTTTAATTCTTTTGTAGCTGAGCTACAAGCAGGCACATACAAACTCAATAAGGGGATCGTAAGAAAACGCTCGAGGAAAATTCGTCTTGCCACTTACAGTAACCCTTAGTGTCAGAGCGAAAACCTTACGTACTACCAATTTCATAATGCTACTTTTGTTTTCTACCAACATATTTTTTGTTGTTGTGAATACATAATTTTATCCATGAAATGCCACATTTTCATAATACTTGCGAATGATACAGGAAATGAAGTAAACACAGATCTTTTCGAAGTCAGAAGTCGGGAATATCCTACTAATTCGTGTTAAAATAGGCACAATCGTCTTACAGACACTTAATGCTTTATTAAGATAGACTGCCGTCGTGATGTTTCTGTAGTAAGGTCAATTTAATTTGTATTAGCACAGTGAATATTTTAATTGCATTTTCCATTAGTTTACTAATCGCAACACTAATCATCAAAGAGAAATTAATCAGCAGCAGAATTTTCTTCCACGATATCTAAAACAATCTGACAATGCAAAATGTTGTTTGCAAATTCTACGCCTGTAGAAACCAACTGGCTCTAACGATGTCATTAAACCAGTCTAGTTTTAAGAGTATTTTCGTCTAGAAATGAATTGCCTTGACGGCTGATCGATCAAGAGCGGGAAAGGTAAAATTTTATGAATATATGATAAGACGGACAAGTGCTTGAGAGAGGACTTCCTTATCAATACAAGTGCCTGAGTGACGACTTTCCTATCAATATCCTGGATAGTTTTGGTTCTCAAATCAACATAGTGCGTTGTCATGCAGTAGCATAGGTGATGTAGTTTTGTTGCTTGATTTTCTTACACTTCGACCGAAAGGTGTCTCAGTTGTTGACAGCAAATTCCAGCTGTGTTGCACACACCCCTTGGGGCAGAATTCGTAGCCCAAAACACGCTTTTGAAGCTATCAGATGTAAAATATTATGTTCACACTACTCTTTGCTCTAGTCTACGTCTTTTAGTGGGGCATAGCCTTTCATTACTTCTTAGGAAGTTAACGATAAAGTCATCATAACACGTCACCAGCAACAGTACTGCATAGGAATGCTCAATGAGCGACCTGATGACGTTCAGTAATAGTTGCATGGGGGCTTAATTAAATATGATTGAAAATATTTTTTATGTTTTTGGTAGCTGTATGTCCGATTACGCTGTGTCTCGTAATCGGTTGGCCCTGACTAGTATTATTACGCAATCTGACTGCATAGAACAACAACACAGAATAAAAATGAAAATTTTCATTAACACAATTAATTAATTAAGTCCCCAGCAACTATAAAACCTACTAAACCAAGCACAAGTATCACTGTTCTGTATGTGGAAGTATGACTCAACGCACATCTGGCACGGTTCCTCTTCAACAAGACAAGAATTTTTAAATACCATTTATACTGAAGTAACTAAAGGAAATAAAAATACCATAATTACTCAAGAAAACCAGATTTACACTCTAATACAAGAACACAAGCCAGATGCTTTGTTGACTGAACCTGTAATGATGCATTATTTGAGACACACAAATGATAAAAGAACATAGTGGTTTTTACCTTCATATATATTGACGAAATGCACTCTGATCATTACAATATCTTCATTAGAATAACATCTGCTATCTCTCCCATCAAATAACTGGATAAAACATGGAACAAACACTCCCTACTACCACATATCCACTCCGACTTCACGACAAGCAGTGCCCACCACAACTTCTCGGCAAGAACTGCCTGCCGCTACTTCTCAATAATCACTCTCTGCTACAACATCTCAGCACAAACTACCACGAGCTCTGGACAAGCACTGACTGCTACGAGTTCTTAACAGGCACTGACTTCTATGAGTTCTCTCCAAGCACTGACTTCTGCGAGCTCTCGACAAGCACTGACTTGTACGAGCTCTTAACAGGCACTGACTACTACGAGTTCTTAACAGGCACTGACTACTACGAGCTCTCGACAAGCACTGACATCTACGAGATCTTACAGGCACTGACTACTACGAGTTCTCTCCAAGCACTGTGGAGGCGGCTTAATAATACTCTTTGGCGCAATCTCTGGCGCAGTGGCTCAGTGTAGCCACCTTTCATATGCCCCTCCTCCACAGGCCAGAATTTGATGGTATTTTTGCCAGCATTGGTGGTGAAAATACCACCAAATTCGTCCAGAGAAATACAGACAAAAATAAAAGATAATATTAATACCTAAATATCACATAATTAGTTAAAATTTTGGCTTTGCACTGACTTTTCAATAACCTAATATATAAAATACAGTAGGCAATACAAATTCTTTTCATACATGTGGCTTTACATAATAGTTTACACAATACACAAAAAATTAGTTTATACAAATGTTCACATAAAATACTTTTAATTATTCAAAAAAAAAAACAAATAGTTGATAATTCCAGCCCAGCAATGGCCAACAGGTGCAAACACCAACAAGTGACATCATTTCAGCAGAAATAGTCCATCAGTTGCACCCAGCAACGTTGAGAGCAGGTGCAGACACCAACAAGTGACATCATTTCAGTAGAAGCAGTCCATCAGTTGCACCCAGCAATGTTGAGCAGGTGCAGACACCAACAAGTGACATCATTTCAGTAGAAGCAGTTCCATCTGTGGCACCCAGTAAAGTCGAGTAGGTGCAGACAGCATCAGGTGACATCATTTCAGTAGAAGCAGTCCATCAGTGGCACCCAGCATTGTGGAACAGGTGCAGACAGCATGAAGTGACTTCATTTCCATACAAGTAGTCCATCAGTTGCACCTAGCAATGATGAGCAGGTCCAGAGAGCAGTCCATAATATTCACTATCACTGATCACACAGTTCAAGCATGAACAATAGTTTGAATACACATACTAATCACACTGTTCATCAGCAGAAATTAAACATGTCCTAGTGGCACCAATCACGTGGAGAAAGTACAAGTAACAGTCCATAATATTCACTATCACTGATCACACAGTTCATCAGCAGAAATTAATCATTCCTAAGTGTCACACATTACGTTGAAAAAGTGCAGGTAACAGTTCATAATATTTACCATCACTAATCAGACAGTTCAGGCATGAACAATAGTTTGAATACACATACAAATGCTTTTACAATGCTCTTACACTAAACATACAAATTCTAATAAACACACAAATGATGTCAGATAATTGTCATATTAACTATTACAAATACTCAAATATCAGTAAACCTATAATATTTATGGGTGTCAGTGCAAGCCACTACAAACAATAAAATAATATTTAGGAGATAGGTGGGTAGGATTAGGAAAGGAAAACACACAAAACACACTCACTCATCTTTCATCCACATTAAGTACTACTGTGTAATTGAATAGTGTTAACTGTGTAAATGCAATTCTGTCAAAATTTGATGTTCATCATGTGTATCAAGTAGTAGTGGCAGCAATGTATAACAGCCAGTAATAGTTAAGTCAACGTCATAGTCATCATGTCAAGACCAATGTTTGCCAAGTCAGATCAAATGTACTGTTGTTGAACAACTGTCAGTGAGCCAAGATATGCAAATACTTCCTCTCTTCAAAAAAAAGTATATACTGCTTAGTGATTTAACAAAGTGTGTGTATAGACTATCTTCCTTCTACTTTAGTGTTCTAGTCTGCTATCTTCATCCTCCTTGTTCCATAAGACCAACAAAAAAAAATGCTCCTCACTTACTTTACCTCTTATATACGAAAACTCCAATAATCATCAGCATCACATAATCTCAATAATACCTCAATAATACCTCTTCAATACGTCGACACATACAAATCTTATCATCAATATCATTTACCTTACCTCTTGTCCACAAAAACTCCAATAATCATCAACTTCATATAATCTCAATAATACCTCAATAATACCTCTTCAATACGTCGATACATATAAACCTTATTGCCAATATCATTTCACTTCCATAATAACTCTTTCCTTTAGTCAGTCTCCTCGAACAAGTACAGATAAAATCCTAATACAAACCTCATCATCCCATACAATCCGAAGACACACTGTCAACACACAACCTCTGTGTAATCCATCTGACCAAAATCTTCTACTCATTATGAATTATAAACGAAAGAAATGCATACATGACCTCTAACAGACTTAGTTCGGATAACTCTCAGTAATTAAGTACGATTACGGAGTGTGAATGATCATAATATTTCACAGTGTGTACACCACTTCAAGAATTATGGCAAACAGAAGCAAACATGTGGAGTATTTTTTGTGTCAAGTGTCACTTCCTATTTCAATTGCTCACGAAAAATGCAGTGTAATAATTGTTAATGGTCTAAACCTTGTTTTGGTATGTCATGTCGTTAGCTTCCTTCCTATTAGCATAAATTTATACAGCTTCCATAAAACCTCAGCTCATGTGACTTCTATGAAGTTTCTTGTACTAATGTCGTTCGTCGAATTATAGCAGTTCATTTTCTTATCTTAAAAATATAAGGCACTGAGCGTAAGCAAAACATGCAATAGCGAGTAAATATACCAGTAGAGAACAGAATGTCAGCAAGTGTATGCAGCACAATTCTTACAACGAGGCTCTGCCAAGCGAACACTCTATAATTAATACAGTAGTGTGACCTAAACTCTATGTTTGTACACAGTATATCAGCATTTCTATACACCAAATTAAAGAGTAGTTATGACAACAAACAGAAATGTATAAATATGCAATCCATACGCATAGCAGTAAACATATATCTTACGTAATAAACAGGGCATTATCATCATATCAGCATAAGCAAATAAATGTTCATATGTAATCTTAATAAGTAAACATGAAGGCGCAAGCAGATAAATCACAAAGTATAACTTACATACATATCAGCACAACTAATCAGGTGACAATTATAATTTAAATAAATAAGCACAGCAGGCACATAATTAAAAAATATGACATCAGTGAAAAAGCAGTGCAGCTAAGCGATGCATAATATACACAAGTTACAACCCAGTTCATTAATAATCATTGTCAAAATCAGTTAACGTACGCAAGCACGTCGCTTCACAAGTAATTTCATAGCACATGAAATTTAGCACAAAGTATGAATCACATAATTGCGAGCAGCAAATTACGTCTAAAGTACGTACCTAAGTGGAAATATGTTACCTGAAAAATAAACTCAATTAATAGTTACCTTTTTAGTTTATTAGTTTCTTCTTGGAAATTACATTATTTCTGAAAATTTCTCGATAGCAAGTCCTCTTAACGTCGGAGACACACAGAATTTACCTGAAGTTCTTAAATATTTTATAGAACCGTATCCTGAAAAATACTGAATGTTAATAACATAATTCATCAAGTCACTATAGCTTTATACTGAATTTAATCGGAGAAATTAAACTGTGTATTTGTTTACGGCTGTCAGTGCATTCGCACTGAGCGCTCGATCAGCTGTAGGCGCGTGACGTAGGAAGCAATTGTTCGCGGTCAACGACTGCCTTGTGCGGCGCGCAGACTTGACTGTTGCTTTGAGTACGTGCCGCCGCCAAAACACAGCGCGGTATCCTTGTACTCTCCGCATGTTTACATCTAGCTGTTAGTTTCTCTAAAGTATGTCATTCCACAAAAATTTTTACGTTAGATATGTGATGTATTCCCTTAGAGCGTCGTGATTTAAGAGTTTCTACTTCAACAGTGTTATCATGAATAATTTTACGAATTCTATATGGACCGTTATAAAGCAGAAAAAATTTGCGACACAAGCCTTTTCCTTTGTGCGACAAACGATGAGACCTAATTAACACCTTCTGACCAATTGACAAAATTTTTAAACGACCAGGACGTTTAGCTGATTTCTTTCTCTCTTCTAGCAGCCACAGATGCAATATTTTGCAGAGCCAGGTTGACAACTTCAGAATGCCGCAGTTTCCGTGAAGGCGGAAAAGGAACGATTTCAGAAATGCGATTTGTCGGTGCTTTATTTTTTAATACCAGTAGAGGCGGTAAAGAAGTTGAATCATTAGAAAGTTCATTCAGAATGTTTTGAAAAATATGAAGATACTGATCCCAAGTTCTGTGATTCTGATGACAATAAAGACGACACAATTTATTGATTTCCTTCATCCATCTCTCTGAAGCGTTAGATTGAGGGTGAAAAAGTGAAATGAAGATTGGTTTAATTTTACGACGCTGTAGAGTACGAAGCCAAATTTTAGAACGAAACTGTGATCCATTATCTGATATAACCTTATCAACATGACCAACTTCTTTAAGAAAATGTTTGATAAATGTATTAGATACTGAACGAGATGTTGCTTTGCGTAACGGTGTAAAACACACATATTTTGATGTCAACTCCACTGCTACGAAGATGTACGCAAAACCATTAGTAGAACGAACCACTGGACCGAACAAATCGACTGCAGCCATCTCCTTTAATTTCGCTGGAATGATAGGAAACAACGGTGCTCTGTGAGAAACTGTTGGCGGCTTAGCCTTTTGACATTATTTGCATTTGGCAAGAACAGATCGAATACGTTTTTCCATATTACTGAAATAACAATTTTCTCGTAATTTGTGAAAGCATTTTCTGGGACCAAAGTGTGCATAACTGAAATGCGTATACCAAATCAGCTTATTAACCCACTCATCAGGAATACAAACTAACCAAACGGAGTTGTCGACCGATTTTCGTTTAAAAAGAAGTTTCCAGATAGATCGCAAAAACGAGGTGTGGCCAAATTGTCCAATCTAACAAAGCGTCTAAGAAAATTACAGACACCAAGGAAACTACGAACATCACGTTTTGTGGTAGGAACAGCATAATTACGAATAGCGTCTAATTTCTCTGGATCAGGAAGAATACCTTCTGTAGAAATAATGTGACCGCGAAATTTCACCTGAGAACGACCAAATTCAGATTTTTCCAAGTTTACTGTAATGCCAACTCGTGCAAAAATACGTAACAATGAATCCAAAATTTTGTTGTGCTCACTCCAAGAACGTTTAGCAATAAGAATATCGTCAACATATGAAGTAATGTTGTCACGAAGATAAACAGGTAAAATTTCATTCAAACTACGAATGAATGCCGCTGAAAATATAGTAAGTCCAAACGGTAATTTCCGAAATCACTTTTAGGTAAATAGTCATATCAGGTTATTGTCTACTTACTCTCTAGATAGATTGATAGTCGAAGAGTTGTTTGGACAGATGCAAAGAATAGTAAAAGAATAGGCAGCGGTACAGAAAACTAAAAGAGAAATAACACCACTACAGCTCGGGGCCCTATGCTCGCTACGGCACATATTCACTTAGAGTAGTGAATCCCCTGAGGACTCATATCCGGTTACTGTTTATCTACTGTCTAGATAGATTGATAGTCGAAGAGTTGTTTTGACAGATGCAAAGAATAGTAAAAGAATAGGCAGCGGTGCAGAAAACTAAAAGAGAAGCAGCACCACTACAGCTCGGGGCCCTATGCTCGCTACGGCACATATTCACTTAGAGTAGTGAATCCACTGACGACTTTAATAGCTGCACATAATTTCCAGTTTGTGACTTAGTGGCAACTTTGGCGGAAGTGCGTACATAAATTGATCTAACCAAGCACATGGATGTATCTCATTCTTAGAATTACGAAAGATCTCAATCTTCCGTACAGTTAAGAAGTGTTTATAGTCAATGTTTGCGCCTCGTGGCGACAAAGACCTACCGCGTCTGTCCCAGTCACAATAACGATTATTGTTAAATTCACGCGCCTGGCGCTCTCTTGTTGCATCATGTAAATGAAACAAATTATTTTCCTCAAACCCTTCTGCTAAACTAACACTTGTCAATTTATCTGAGATCTCCTCAACTCTTTCCGATGAGTCACTTAATTGTTCCTTCTGTTTATTTACGTTTTCTGTAAATGTCGCAACTCGGGTTTCGGTATTGTCACATTTAGTAGTGAACTGTTCATACTGTTGCGTTAAGTTATTTAGTCTGTCATTTGATACGGACTCCTCGATTCTCTCAAGTATTTCTTCCTTATCGTGTGCACATTGTAAATTTAACTCTGAAAATTTCTGTACTATCACGCGATCTTTTTCTTCCTGTTCCATGCCCTGTTCCTCTTGTCTGATTTCTGTTGAAATTAAGCTATTATTGTGAGCCTTCAAAATCGGTTGTACTTCTTCTCTAATTTCTTTATTTGATTCGTCTTTCATGTATTTGAAACATGTCCCTGTTCGTGAGCCTAACTGTGTTTCCATTGTTCCCATATCAGTTTCTAATTCAGATCGTAACTGTGATCCCACTGCTTTCATCTCGGTTTCAATTGTTCCTATTTCTGTTTCAATTGTTCCTATTTTTGAGCATAACCGTGTTGTCATTGCTTTCATCTCAGTTCTAATTGTTCCTATCTCTGTTTTAAATTCAGATCGCAAAGTTCCCATCTCAGTTTCAATTGTTCCTATTTGTGTTTTAATTGTTCCTATTTGTGATCCCAAATTTAATACTGCACCCATCAACTGCTCCATTTCTTCTGTCGTTAACCACGTAATCTGAGAATTTTTCGATTGTGAAAAATTTTGAACTGTTTCCGGACTATTTTCCCTACTTATTAAATTGTCTTCCACTTCATTATTCATCACACTGTTCTCCTGTGTTGGCGAGTTCGCCATGTTAACAATTTCGTCATTTTCACTATTCATCATTTTTGCCTTTTTCATCGATCGCGTAATCATTTACAAAATATACAAAACTCGTCACTATATGAAAATTACACACAATGACTCTTTATCTCCAACAATACCATTCACATGAAATGTTTCCTTCAAACACGATCAATCGAACAATTGAAATAATTGCACTAAATTGTCAAACGCGTATACAAGGCAATAAAAATTAAATTTTGAAAAATACCATTAGAAGAATGCCAATTACCAAATCTACACATGCAAAATAGACTACAATTACTAACTACAAATTACTACAACAATACTACCATCTACTATTTTTACATCAGAAGATTCCAAGGGACGATCTGAAGAAGCGGTCGCCACGTGCATGGGGGCTTAATTAAATATGATTGAAAATATTTTTAGTTTTTAGTAGCTGTGTGTCCGATTACGCTGTATCTCGTAAACGGTTGGCCCTGACTAGTATTATTACGCTATCTGACTGCATAGAACAACAACAAAGAATGAAATGAAAATGTTCATTAACACAATTAATTAATTAAGTCCCCAGCAACTATAAAACCTACTAAACCAAGCGCAAGTATCACTGTTCTGTATGTGGAAGTATGACTCAACGCACATCTGGCACGGTTCCTCTTCAACAAGACAAGAATTTTTAAATACCATTTATACTGAAGTAACTAAAGGAAATAAAAATACCATAATTACTCAAGAAAACCAGAATTACACTCTAATACAAGAACACAAGCCAGATGCTTTGTTGACTGAACCTGTAATGATGCATTATTTAAGACACACACATAATAAAAGAACATAGTGGTTTTTACCTTCATATATATTGACGAAATACACTCTGATCATTACAATATCTTCATTAGAATAACATCTGCTATCTCTCCCATCAAATAACTGGATAAAACATGGAACAAACATTCCCTACTACCACATATCCACTCCGACTTCACGACAAGCAGTGCCCACCACAACTTCTCGGCAAGAACTGCCTGCCGCTACTTCTCAATAATCACTCTCTGCTACAACATCTCAGCACAAACTACCACGAGCTCTGGACAAGCACTGACTGCTACGAGTTCTTAACAGGCACTGACTTCTATGAGTTCTCTCCAAGCACTGACTTCTACGGGCTCTTAACAGGCACTGACTACTACGAGTTCTTAACAGGCACTGACTACTACGAGCTCTCGACAAGCACTGACTTGTACGAGCTCTTAACAGGCACTGACTACTACGAGCTCTCGACAAGCACTGACATCTACGAGATCTTACGGGCACTGACTACTACGAGTTCTCTCCAAGCACTGTGGAGGCGGCTTAATAATACTCTTTGGCGCAATCTCTGGCGCAGTGGCTCAGTGTAGCCACCTTTCATAGTCACTCCGTTGATTTTTGTTGTTTCGAATTAGAGCATGCAGTACTCCTACACCAGACTTCTGAACTCTGCCTGTTGAATGTAAATGTCGCATGATGGTAAAATGGTAATCTGTCGCACGTATCAGTAGTCGAGACTTCCTTACTGTGGAAAATCATTCACGCCAGAACGACCTTTGTTGAAACAAGAATATCTTTTTCTGGCGTATTTTTCCCAAAAGCACTCGCTCCACACGCAGTTCAAATATGTCTAGCTGCCTCCTCTTCATTCACCCCTCTATTATACCCAAGTAAACGTTGTGTTGCAGATGTTACACCTTTTTCCACTTGCGACTCAATTTTACAATGCTTAACTGTAGTTCACGATTTTCAAGTATGCAAAATCCAATTCTTAACTGCAAGATAATAACTAGAAATTCAAATTCGAAAATGACATTGATACATACACTGACAGCGTGGCGCCGCGTTCACATGGGCGGCGCCGAATTTCATGCTGCGGGTGGCGTCTGGCGCCGGCCGTTGTGGCCATGCGGTTCTAGGCGCTTCAGTCTGGAATCGCGTGACCGCTACGGTCGCAGGTTCGAATCCTGCCTCGGGCATGGATGTGTTTGATGTCCTTAGGTTAATTAGGTTTAAGTAGTTCTGAGTTCTAGGGGACTCATGACCTCAGAAGTTAAGTCGCATAGTGCTCAGAGCCATTTTTTTTTTGGCGTCTGGCCTGTGGCCGGTAGCCGCTGCAGTGCGAGGAAACGCTCGAGCGTAAGCTGTTATGAATGATTGCGACGCAGCCACGAGCTGTCCCGCGGAATTGTTTCTGGAAGTACTTTTATTGCTGGTGTGTAGAATGTTAAGCAAATTATCTTCGATGTTCAATCAGTCTCATAACTTTATACCGAAATGTGGTAAAAAAAATACAGTTGGACGCGAACATGCGACTATAAGTTTAGAATGCACGACGATTACCACAAGACCACAGGCTCACTCACTCCAGAGTGTCTCGGAAGTAGACAACACTTCCGCATTTTACAGTGTTGCCAGATTGTGCACATGGCCGGACTTAAAGAGTTGTCAGGGGCGGACAGTTTTATTCGCCACCGTAAGTGAACGACTCGGACTTAGTCTCTATGGCGGCCGGCCGGCGGTCAGTTTTTATGTCTAAGACTGTACATGTACAGAAGTTAACACAATTCTCATAACCGTTTCCATGTAGCTCTTGATGGAGAGAAGTATGGATGGAACCTATGTCGATGGAGAATGCGTAGGGCACTTGCCTTACTCGTGCCACTTCCTCGCGTGATTGCGCGGGAACTAACGTACGGAAGCAGCAAAAATATTAACACTTTGCCGTCCGCACGTCTCGTACAAATTTATTCGCTTAGAGCCGGCAGCGCTAATTGGGATTACTTGGCTTGTCAGCGGCCGCTTGTCGCCTTTCCGTTGATGACAATCTTCAAACACATTGACTTTTGCGCGCTTTAATTTTTCCGGAAAGCCTCCATTTTGCCGTATGGTTCCACAAACTCGAATTTTCTTTTCAAGTAACTTCTCTGCAAGTTCTACACTGTTACAATAATTATCCATGTAGAGGTGATGCCACTTTCCATAAGAAGGTGTCAATAGTTCCAGCACTGTTTTTGCTAAAGATTGTCCAGCGCCGGAATATATCTTGAACGAGGAAATGTATCCCATACTCGAATCTCACAGCATCCGAATGAGTATGTCATATTTCGTAATTTTCGACGGATTGTAAACTTTAAAATTTAACTGTCCACGCCACGGTATCATTCCTTCATCAATTGAGATGTTTTGACTTAGATTAAACGGTTCTTTAAACTTTTTGGAAAAGGAATCAGTTACGAATTGCACTTTGAAAAGCCAGTCGGTATTATCCGGTTTATTGTTGTTGTCGGTAAAATGTAAAAAATGATAATATTTGTCTGAATCGGTTGCGGGACATCTTTTTGCGAAATGTCGGTGTGTCTATCAACGGATTCGTTGACCAGTAATCACCGATACTTGCTTTTTGTTACAATTCCCGTAAGAATAACAAGCCCAAACTATTTTCTAAGTTCAGACCCCGTAACGTAGACAAATTTGGCATATTTTTAATCCAGTTTCCTTCTATTGCAATTTTGACTGTAATACTTGTTGGTTTCGTTGCTAATATATTCAAATAGATTGTTCCCAATATATAATTCTACGATATCCACGACGCTCTATGTATCTTTGGGAAATATGTGTGGACCCGCAGATCCTTCAAATTTATTATTGGTCCTCAGTAAATCATAGTCTCCTTTCTTCGTCTGATTCATCCGAATCATTTGGCAACCGTAGCGTCGCCGGATTCTTCTTGGACGTATTTCACTATCTTCCGACGATTCGGCTTGACTTCCATTTTCTTGATATCCAATGTCTTCCTCCATAACGGCCAAGTCGTCCGGAACGTCAGACAAGACGTCCGCGCGTTCGTCGTAAGTAATCGTTTCGTCTCTTTCGTCTGCCATCATGAAAGTGCACAAGTACTTACAAAAACAAAACAAAAATGTTGATATGTGTAACTTATTGTTACACTAAGAAAACACCAACAGAATGATAAAGATAGTAAAGTGCTGTCGCCGGCCACCGCGCGATACTATGCACACGACACCACTGTAGTGTCGCCGGACGGCAAAGTGTTATTTCCCCCTCTTCTGTCGTCGCTTGCTTCTTTCTGCTACGTTGTCTAGGTGATACGCTACTATATCTTTCACGTAACTGGTTGAAAAGGTTCATAAATAATTGCCGAGATGGTTGACGTCTATTGGGAGATCTTGCCGCATTCACCGTACAAGAACGAAATACGTTCTTCCTACACTCTCCATACATCATGAGCATGTCCGCTTTTTCTGCATTGGTAAATCCCGTCGTCCACTCACGATCTACTGCTTAGACTGCCACACACCAACTGAACAGCAAGTCGCACTGCACTCAAGGAACACACAAGCACACTGTAAACGAACATGACTATATCGTACCTGGTAACTATGCAGGCTGAATGACACAACCAGCTGTCAGTGTGGAAACTTTTCAAAATAAGATATCCCGAAAACGACTCGCACTAGAATCCTGGAACAAACACCGTTGACGTACTAATTTACACTAATTTTTTTTATAAATGTACATTGGCACTGTTCCATTTAAAAAAATATATGTATGTACAAAAAGTACACTCTCTAAGTATTATTACAGTCTGTTTATGGGCTAAAAATAGGAGCCTCTGACTACCGATTCATTCAAAAATGGTTCAAATGGCTGTGAGCGCTATGGGACTTAAAATCTGAGGTCATCAGTCCCCTAGAACGTAGAACTACTTAAACCTAACTAACCTAAGGACATCACACACATCCATGCCCGAGGCAGGATTCGAACCTGAACCGTAGCGGTCGCGCGGTTCCAGACTGAAGCGCCTAGAACCGCTCGGCCACACCAGCCGGCCCGATCGATTCCATGAAAATTGAGTATCAATAGCACTTTCTGTTTTCGCAATATTTGCGGCGCTAGTTTTAGGTGATTCACCCTGTACAAGATGGAGATTATCACAGGGGGCCGTCGAAATTCTTCTCTAATAGAAACCTGTTAATATGGAACATGGGACTTTATTTGAAGAAGACATTTCTGAGAATGTTCGTCTGGAGCACAGCATTGTATGGAAGTGAATCGTGGACTGTGAGAAAGCCAGAAAAGAAAATCAAAGAGTTTGAGGTGTGGCGTTAAAGAAACTGCTAAAAATTTGTGTAAAAAATGAGGAGGTTCTCTAGGAAATGGACGAAGAAAGACATGTGCAGAACACTAGAAGAAGGGACAGTGTGGCAGAACATGTGTGAAGACGTTACGGAATATCTTCTGTAATACTAGAGAGAGATGCAGAAGGTAAACGCTGCAGGGGAAGAAAGAGATTGGAATATATTCAAGAAGTAATCGTTCGGCTTATGGACTAGTATGAGATGAGGAGTCTGCCACAGTAGGGAAATTCACTTTGTGTCCCAGTACTTGTGTGTTATTTGCGTCATGTTCGTTTCTTGTAAATGCTTTACTGCCGCAACTTGCCCAGTGACATCAATGCCCACCCAAATCATTTCAGTAGGCAGCATAATGACAACCTTGAGACCACAATTTGGACAGGAGAGCGGTTAAAAACGACAGCTCACTGCACCACTCCATTTTGGACCGTTACGTCACTCGCAATGGCGTCACTTTACTTACGTATGGCGAAACGTTCTCTCTAGTCTGTCCTCGGCCGTTCCGCGGCACCGCCTGCGGTCAGAATGTATACGCTCTCACCAATGCCCGGCAAGCTAGACAAACTGCGTGACATATTGCTCCATCGATTCGCAAAGAATCGTGTACCGTCGGACGCAGATCTGCTAATCGTCATTGCTGTGAGTATTAAACAGTCTTAATAAAGGCGTTCAGTCTCGCTTGGCTCCACGAGTCAGGTTACAATATTGCTATTCTACCACAAGTAAACTTCCATAGAAACAAATCCAATTTAATGGCTTCAATTACATCTACATTTACGTAAATACGCCAGACAGACACTGCGAATGCCGGGAATAGAGCTGTACTCCGCGAGCGGAGGGTACTTTTGTGTACTTCTGCAACTTCTCCATTTTTCTGTTCCAGTCGCGAATGGTTCGCGAGAAGAACCATTGCTCGTAAGCTTCCGTGTTAATGCGAATCATTACATTTTTACCTTCACGATCTTTTCGCGAAATATGCGTGGGAAGAAGACATATTGGTTGACTCTTGCAGGAACGTAGGCACAAGGAACTTTGAACAGTAAATCACACTGTGATGCGGAACACATCTTATGCACTTATTGCCACTGTTGTTGGTTCATTATCCCCGTGAAGCTGTCACGCACATCAAACGAACCTGTAAAGAAACGCGCTGCTCTTCTTTGGATCTACTTCATTTTCTCTATCAAAAGCCTTCTGCTACGGATCCCAGACTGGTGAGCAGTATTCAAGTAATGGTCGAACGAGGGTTCTGTAAGCTACCTCCTATCTGTGAGGACTACATTTGCTCAGGAATCTTCCAACGAATCTCAGTCTGTAATCTGCCTTATCTGCGATTAGTTTTGTGTGGCTGTTCAATTTTAAGTCCCTACATACACGTTCTCCTAAGTATTTCATAGATGTGACTGCTTCCAGGATTGTTCTGCAATTGTATAATCATACAATAACGTGTCTTTCTGCCGGATTATGCACAGTACGTTAGATTTCTTTATGTTGTGGATCAATACGCTATGTTCCTATTTTAAAAATATGGTTCGGATTGTTTTTATTCTGATTGATTATAACATTTAAACATCATTTATGGTCAATATTCTCATAAAATGTCTGTTATTTTTGTGTAATTGAGGCTTAAAAACCATTAAATAATCAAGATCTGGTCACGTGATCGAAAAGGCTCTGTTATTGGCTGATGCTCTGGTGACGACACAGACTAGGAGTAGAGTGCAACCGCATTTGCCACATCTCATTCTCTGGAACACTCGAAAACAACTTTCCTGGAGTTCTTATAGATGTAATTGTACAATATGGTACTACACACCTTTTGTAACCCATTTCCGAAACGTAAATTCCAAAACAACAAATTGCTGTGCATTAGCATTGTGACAGTCGCAGCAGCGAGCCGGTGACGTCACAGGCATCACATGACTCGAATAGAGCGTTTTAGCGGGCTTTCAAATTATTGCTACTTCATTTCTGTTTTTATAGAAGAATACTGAAATTCAAATGGAAAAAAGCATGTTAGGAGTGTAAAATTACATAATGAATCATTTAAGACAATTTCCAGAAAACAGTCAAATACCCTATTGCCACTTCCTACACCAACGTCTTCCCGCATTTCGCTGCAGTTTTCCATCGTTACGACTTCTCTTTATACAGAGCATCATCCTCGAAAAGTCTCATGGAATTTCCGGTGTTATCCACTAGGTCATTCATATATTGTGAAAAGTAATGGTCCAGTAACACTCCCCTGGGCTAACACCGAAGTCACTTTTACATATGAACGCCTTGAGAATGACATGCTGTTTTCTACGCCTATTTTGACCTATTTTGTACCTGTATCGATATTTCTATGTCAATTTGTAGTATTTCTTATGTACAATGTTTTACCTTTCACGGAAATTCTTTGACTTTGTGTACATACAGGTATTTCAGTAATGTGAACTTTTGAACTACGTTGTTTAAATTACGCTTGTGAATTTAAATAACTACTGAAATGATTGTTATATAATGTACTGTAAATGACTTGGTCCATAGTTAGGGAACGTAGCATTGAATGTAAAAGATATGGAGAAGCCCCGCAGCTATGGAAGCAACCTTGCGGAGTGGAAAAGGTGTGGTTGACACGCAAGTGGCAACTCGTGCTGTGTGACGGATAAGGAGTGTGGGCTGAGCAGTGCTGTGGTTAACACCTCGGAAGCAGCAGCGGATCATTCTGTCTCATATTCTTTGAGTTTTGAGGCCAAAAGAGCTTGAGATCAGTATTTTTGGGCCTCGGATGCTGCATTTGGTGATACTATTACCATGGCATGGTTTTTGACCTTGAAAAAGTATAATTCCGACGTCAAGAAGATCAGTAATACGGCAAGGCCAACAGTACTGCCATGACTGCATCGCCGCCAAGTTAACCGCCACTGCTAATTACGCAGCCAGTACCATCAGACTTCCACTAAATTGTTTATATTTGGCACTCTGTAAATGGATCAGGTATTTGTGAAATTTGGTTGATTTGAGTAATAATCGTGGTGTTGCTAAAAACTCTATCTTACACCCGTGACTATCCCAAATCACAAACATCGACAGGAATCCTATCCTAGTGAATTTAATTCCGAGCGTCCTAATTTATTATGAGAAAGTGGTTGAACTTGAATTTAATGTTGTGTTGTCATTTGCACAGCTAATTATATCTTTTTAGTAGACCAAAATACTGCTTATCCAAGCATATTAGTTATTTAAATAGTTATAGTTCGTTGTGCTTTACTTAATTAATACTTAATGATAAGAATACTTACCATTTCTCACACATACTGGTGTAGTTTTGTTAATGAGCATGATTCTTCAAACCATGGAAGTCCTCTTGTACTAGGCTAGTTAGTTAATGAAGCAATGCAAAGGCTCCTTAAGTGCCAGTGTAGTTAGATTTGCATTCTGTTTAGTTGTGTCAAATCAAGTTTAAGAAAGAACTATTTACTTTGTTATCTATTCTAACGCCGGCTGTTAATGCACAGGCATAGAGACCATGTACTAAGCAATGAAGTTATAGATTATGATCATTAGCAGACCCCCTGATTTAAATTCAGAACTATTTCAAGCTTTTCCCTGTTCAGTATTGCTACTAGTTTCATGTTTATAAATTGTTACACCTACTTCATTAAGGTACGTGTTGTTGAGAGGCCTATGTTACTGTTTACTATCTCATTGGCCATTTGTTTGCTAGTACCACATTTATCTGCAATGTTAGGTTACTGTGATGTAGTAGGAACAGATATAAGGAAAGAGTTTAGTGCGTGTGTGTGTGTGTGTGTGTGTGTGTGTGTGTGTGTGTGTGTGTGTGTGTGTGTGTTTGTGTGTAAAAGAAAGTTAGGTTAGCCTCAACACTGTATTCTGCTTTATCATTTTTCTTGACACAAGAATACCTAATTAGGCTGGCGACCTGTTTTAATATGTAATGCTACAACTTGCTTTTGTTCTGGGAGAACGTTTGTTCCTGCCCCACCGTTTACTGTTAGTTACACTTTGCTGGAGTGTTTCGGAAACGAAGCCCAGTTTGATTGTTCTGTTTCCATTAGGTTATCTCACGGTCACAACATTCAAAAATTCCTCGCAGAGGTATAAAGTTAGCATCTATTGCCATTTTAAGATGGTCGGTGGTACCGTTACAGTCTGACATTCCACACGCTCACATTTTGTTCGGTAGGCGGCAGTGCGGAAATGTATCCAAAGCTTTTCGGAAGTCAAGGAGCACGCGATCAACCTGGACGCCGTTATTAGGCCTCGGCAAGTAGGTCTCTTTAATTAAACACCTTCTGCGGCTAGGCGATAGTTCCAAAGCTAATGCAATGCCAATATCCTACTGATCGCGTACACTCTTAGCGACAAGAGAAGCATGTAACCAATGGGCCGCCGATTTTGCTCATCCGTCGCGCGGTTCTAATATGTATGTATATGAAAATGTCAGAATGATTCAAGCCTAAACCACAAGAAGTAAATTGTACAGGAGAGCAAAATAAAGATTTGGAAAAATCTATAAATCAATTTAATAAGTTTTAACGATTTAAAATACGCTTACATTACTGCAACATCTGATGAAAAATCAACAAACCACTTCACGGGCAGATAACTCTAGCTATATGCAGTCAATACATAGTGAATTCTCATTTTTCGAGGCAGTGAGGCTTAGGCTTGAACCATTGTGACTACTTGATATGCAACAGAAACTGCACTGGTACTTCTCAAGCGCTTTCGAGAAGTCGAGATTCAAAATTTTGCGACTCTGTTAAATACCATTTGAGAGAGTCAGACGTCGATCAGCGGTGTTAGCGCAAACAGATAAGGCGGTACACAACAAGTTTGTCGGTACTGCGTTCCAGTCTCATAATTTTTTCTGTTTTTTAACAAACTCTTGCATCGTTACAAAAAAAAAATCATGTTTCTACGAAAATGAACAATAAGAGAAATATTTACTATAGTGGTTCGTTCATGGCGAAATGTAATCGAGGTATAAAAGGAATCATGATGTAATGAACGATTATTCAGATGCCCTTGATTTGCACAAAAAACTGTTTATAAACGGCCGAGTCTGTATTATGTTTTATATGGTATTCGCCAAAGGCGCCTGGCGTCTAACACATAAATCGAGCAGGGAGAAAGCCACATTCCACCGTACCACCGAAGTAGTTGCTGTTATGAAGTACTTTTTTTTTTTTTTTGCACTCAGCAGCTATAAGGGGCAAATACACTTCGGTGACAGTTGTGTCAAAAACAGGTGGTAATACAGATTAGCAATAATTTATAATAATTTATTCTACAAGTTTTACATTGCTTAACTTGGGAATTAAGTTGTGCATGGGAATGTAGTTTGATATGGCAGTTGATGATAACGAAACGAAAGCTGATGTTCTAAATTCCACGTTTAAGAAATGGTTCACGCAGGAGAATCGTACAAACATACCGTCGTCTGACGATCAAACAGCGTCCTGTATGGACGACATAGTCATAAGCATCCCTGACGTAGAGAAACAGCTGAAAGAATTGAAAACAAACAATTCGTCAGGATGGAATTGCAGTTCGGTTTTACAAACAATACTCTACAGCATTGGCCTCTTACCTAGCTTGTACTTATCGCGAGTCTCTCGGTCAGCGCAAAGTCTCAAGCGACTAGAAAAAAGCATAGGTGACTCCTATACAGGGTGGTCCATTGATCGTGACCGGGCCAAATATCTCACGAAATAAGCATCAAACGAAAAAACTACAAAGATCGAAACTTGTCTAGCTTGAAGGGGGAACCAGATGGCGCTATGATTGGCCCGCTAGATGGCGCTGCCATAGGTCAAACTGATATCAACTGCGTTTTTTTTAAATAGGAGCCCCCATTTTTTATTACATATTCGTGTAGTATGTAAAGAAATATGAATGTTCTCACAATTTTAGACGAACAGTTAGTAACAGGTAGGTTTTTTAAAATAAAATACAGAACGTAGATACGTTTGAACATTTTATTTCGGTTGTTCCAATGTGAGACATGTACCTTTGTGAACTTATCATTTCTGAGAACGCATGCTGTTACAGCGTGATTACCTGTAAATACCACATTAATGCAAAAAATGCTCAAAATGATGTCCGTCAACCTCAATGCATTTGGCAATACGTGTAACGACATTCCTCTCAACAGCGAGTAGTTCGCCTTCCGTAATGTTCGCACATGCATTGACAATGCTCTGACACATGTCGTCAGGCGTTGTCGGTGGATCACGATAGCAAATATCATTCATCTTTCCCCTTCGACGACCAATCCACCTGTCATGAAATATGCTATTCAGTGCCGCTTCAACCGGACGCGAGTACATCGCCATTCTGTCATTCAGTGAAACATCTTGTAGTAACATCTGTAGAACATTACGTAGGAAATCAGCATACATTGCACCATTTAGATTGCCATCGATAAAATGGGGGCCAATTATCCTTCCTCCCATAATGTCGCACTATACATTAACCCGCCAAGGTCGCTGATGTCTACATCTACATCTGCATCCATACTCCGCAAGCCGCCTGACGGTGTGTGGCGGAGGGTACCTTGAGTACCTCTATCGGTTCTCCCTTCTATTCCAGTATCGTATTGTTCGTAGAAAGATGGATTGTCGGTATGCTTCTGTGTGGGCTCTAATCTCTCTGATTTTATCCTCATGGTCTCTTCGCGAGATATACGTAGGAGGGAGCAACATACTGCTTGACCCTTCGGTGAAGGTATGTTCTCGAAACTTTAACAAAAGCCCGTACCTGGTGCATAGAAATATGGTACGGGTGCAATCGATGTTGATATAGCATTCTCAACACCGACGTTTTTGAGATTCCCGATTCTCGCGCAATTTGTCTGCTACTGATGTGCGGATTAGCCGCGACAGCAGCTAAAACACCTACTTGGGCATCATCATTTGTTGCAGGTCGTGGTTGTCGTTTCACATGTGGCTGAACACTTCCTGTTACCTTAAATAACGTAACTATCCGGCGAACGGTCCGGATGATGTCGTCCAGGATACCGAGCAGCATACATAACACACGCCCGTTGGGCATTTTGTTCACAATAGCCATACATCAACACAATATCGACCTTTTCCGCAATTGGTAAACGGTCCACTTTAACACGTGTAATGTATCACGAAGCAAATGCCGTCCGCACTGGCGGAATGTTACGTGATACAACGTACTTACAGGTTTGCGACTATTACAACGCCATCTATCACAAAGCAAAAAAAATGGTCCAACTAAAACATTCATATTTATTTGCGTACTACACGAATGTGTAATAAAAAATGGGGGCTCCTATTTTTAAAAAAAACGCAGTTGATATCCGTTTGACCTATGGCAGCGCCATCTAGCGGGCCAACCATAGCGCCATCTGGTTTCCCCCTTCAAGCTAGACGAGTCTCGTTCTTTGTAGTTTTTTCAATTGATGCTTATTTCGTGAGATATTTGGCCCCGTCACTATCAATGGACGATCCTGTATATAAGAAGGGCAAAAGAGGGGATCCGTAAAATTACAGACCATTATCTCTAATATCGGTTTGCTGCAGAATTGTAGAAATGTTCTGAGATCAAATACAATAAAATTTTTAGAGACCGAAAAGCTGATGTCCACGGATCGGCACAGTTTTAGAAAGCGTCGTGTGAAATTCGCCTTGCCGTTTTCTCCCATGATCTACTGCGAGCTATTGACGAAGAGCAACAGCAGATTTCCGAAAAGCATTAAACACGGTACCCAACTGCAGACACGTCGTTTAAATATCTGGACGCAACGCTGCAAAGCGATATGAAGTGGTACGAGCATGTGAGAACTGTGATTGCGAAGGTGAATGGTTAACTTCGGTTGATTGGGAGAATTTTAGGAAGGAGTGGTTCGTTCACCTGTAAAAGAGACCGCACATAGGACACTGGTGCGACCTATTCCTGAGTACTACTCGAGTGTTTGCTATCCGCGCCATATCGGATTGAAGGAAGACATCAAAGCAATTCAGAGGCAGGCAGCTAGATTTGTTATCGGTAGGTTCGAAAAACACGTAAATGTTACGGAGATACTTCGGGAACTGAAATGGGAATACTTGAGGGAAGACGACGTTCTTTTCGAGGAACACTATTGAGAAAATTTAGAGAATCGGCGTTTGCAGCTGACTGTAGAACGATCTTACAGCCGCCAACATACATTTCGCGTAAGGACCACAAAGATAAGACACGAGAAATGAGGGCTCATATGGATGCATACAGACAGACATTTTTCTCTCGCTCTGCCTGCGAGTGGAACAGGAAAGAAATTAGTAGTGATGCAAAGTATCCTCCAACACGCACCACACGGTGATGTACATGCAGAATATAGTCCCATGTTCGCTTGCCCAGATCTATCTTTAAACGCCAGTACTAAATTCAGTGAAGAATGACTAATATCACTTGCATAATGTCTAGTTTCTCTGTTGCTGACGACGATTAATTTGAGGTACTACATGCTGGATGGAGCCGTGTGTCTGCTTATGCATTTGGCGTATGGATATCCACTTGGGAACTATTTGTGCGTCGTAAGGCGGATGCATAACATAGTCCTTGCCATGTGCGCCCTCTCTTAAGTCTAACCTTATTATGTTGCGCCTGAGTCGCAGGCAGCTCTGCGCACTTCTACGCTGCGTCCCGGTATCATCTGAAGAACACGGCATTTTTCATCGTTTTATGATAGATCCTACTCTATAATGGTGTCGGCCTACCAATGATGAAGAAGAATTACAAGTGCGAAAACAATTTTAATAAGTGTATGGCCCTATCGATAAATAAACCTTCGTTTCATTGCGATTCCTCATTATGTCTCTATTATATCACGTCACGGATGTACCACTACGATTTAAATTACTACTACCCATTAATGTGAAAAGATCTAACGTAAACAAGAATAATTGTTTTTCGAAATATTAAAAGTCTGATTAACAGAAAGCTACAAAAGCTATAAAGTCACTAATAAACACTATCCAGACACATTAATGCGACCACCTATCAAACCTTGTTTTTACTACCTTTTGCCGTGTTTGCAGAGTCAGTAAGGTTCTGGACTGTAGGAATAGGGATATGGAGGCAAGCCGACTCCAGTGCTGTGAACAGCTGCGCTAGGTATCTTAGTTGAGAAGCTATGGCACGAACAGGCCGATAAGGTGCTCCCACACATTCCCAATTCGCCTTAAATCTGGGAAGTTTGGTGGCGAGAAGAGTATGGTGAATTCACCCTGGTGCTCTTTGAACCACGCACACACACTGCAAGCTGTGTGACACTTTGCATTGTCCTGCTGCTAGATGTCATAGTGCTGAGGAAAAGCAAACTGCGTGTAGGGATGTACATAGTCCCCAAGGATAGACGCATACTTTTACTGATCCTTTGTGTCTTCCAGAATGACAAAATTACGCAGGTAATTCCACGAAGACATTTCCCAGACCATAACCCTCCCTCCTCCGGCCTGGTTCCTTCCGAATATTCTTTCAGGTGCTTGCTTTTAAACGTTCCATGCCTTACACGCTAACGGCTATGTGTCCGATGGAGCATAAAACAAGATTCATCTCAAAAGGTCATCTGTCGATACTCAGTGGACGTCTATTTGTGGGATCTGCATGCAAACTCCAGCCTTCATCGCCAATGACCAGCAGCCAGCACAGGTGGACGAACTAAGTACCAGTTGTGCAAGGCCCATACGCACCAACATTCGATGAAATGTCCTTGAGGAGCCACCGTTGGTAGCCCCATGGTTAATTTGGGCCGTCAGTTGCTCAACGTTGCGCTTCTCTTTGCCCATGTGTATATCACCTTCCGCTGTACGTACCTGTCATTATGGCTCGTTGTGCAAAGCAGATTTGGACAGTACCATTTCGCCATGCATGGTATATTTTAACCAGGATAGCACACGAACAGTTTACGAACTTAGTTTTGGAAGCTCGTGCGACTGTCAATGATCATATCCTTTTGGATGTCAGATAAATCGCTCCGTTTCCGCATGATGCCAACGACTGAAGTGTTTTCTGACGTCCCCTTACACACTTTGTAAATCTTCCAGTGCTTGTGCTGCCGCCTGCCGTCTGTGAGTGTTTATTGCACGTTGACGTCGAACACAGGCGGTGGTCATGTTAACGTGACTGGACCGTGTATCAGAAATAGTCTGAAAAGCTTGTAAGGTTGTTGCACGGCAGTTTGTGGTGAGAAACAATTACTAAGAAAAAAAAATTGGTAAGTAGCGCCATGTGTTAGTCCGTTGGTCGATTTTGGAATAACCTGCTGAGAGGCAGCTCAACAGTTAACACAAAGAGTAGGACTCGGCATGAAATTTACATAATGAGAGAATGCTACTTGCAGTATTGGAATTAAAGCATGGACTCATGTTGAAACTAAATTGGTGCCATGAACAGTCTTCTTTGCAGTGTAAGGAAAATACAATCCAATACTAAAGGCGCAAAAATGAATAATGTATCTAGGATAATTTCTCTTACTCTGTCGAAGTAGTTTTTTAGAATGCGTGCTTTTGCAAAAACTTGTTGCTTAACAAAAAGTCAATTGTTCAATTATTACACACACACACATATATAAGTCACTATTAAGTTACGCAGACATCATTAATTTACCTCTAATTTTCTGTGGTTGCCGATCATACAGTCCATCCACTAAATCTTAATGATTAGCACATATATATTTTAAGATGTCTTGCAGGTTGGAAGAAATTACTTTCTCTTTTTATGATTGCGGGAAAAAGTCAAGCTTGTGAGCGAATATTGGCGTAATAAATAAAAATATTCTTGCGGCTATGATAACTCTTAATAAATATATTTTCTTGCATTTTTATACACACATAGCATATACTATACACATTGTTGACGCACGAGTAAAAATTAGATGTCCTTTTTGTATGAGATCTAAAACATAAGTACTCTCAAGCGAAACTGAAACAAAAGTTGTTTTAAAAAAATTGAATGTTCTCCGGGCATTGCTCTTCTGTTACAAAGATAATTTTAAAAGCTTATTATTGCCGTCTTCTGCGACAATGTACAAAATTCTTATCACTAATGAGGGAAAGAAAACATTCATATAAACTAATAACGAGAGAAAATAAGAAAAATAAAAAGATATGATATTGGAAGTTAGTTGTTTAGGTATTACACGACCGTTTACGTTAGCATTGAGGCCAGTCACTCAATATTCCGGGGCTGTTACGATTTCATTGAAATTGCAGAACTAGCTCGATGTTAATAACAAATACTTCAAGCGTGAACCTGCAATGTTAACAACAAATATTTCTAGCACCAAAAAGGAAGTCCATCCTAAAGCCTAGTTTACACAAAGACATTGAGTTGCGCCACTCGTTGCGTGGAATGAGTTGTAAGCAAATGTTTTCATACATGATGGAGTTAAAGCTTGTTGCGTGGAATTGATGCATAAGAAAACAATAAGAAACGTGTTTCGATTCGTGACTAGATGAAGAAAAGACGTCAGCTCGGTTGCTCACCATCCTTGCTGAAATAATATATAACGGAAGATCCAAGTAGTCCTTTTAATTATCTTCGAATATCACCAGAACTTTTCATGTTTCTTCTAAATAGAATTAATTATGCGATAAGGAATAAAGGTATTGTAATGCATGAAGCACTGTCGCCAGAACTGAAATTACATATCATATTGCGTGCATTACAATCGAGAACACTCGGCATGCTATAAGATAAGGTTTTAGTTGGTGATGACGCTATTTCATTAACACCAATAATTATTAACATTAACAGTAATAATTATTAACATTAGCAACAATAATTATTCGAAGCAGGCAGCATTAAGAAGAGAATGGTTTGCAGATTACTCTCTCCAAGATAGATCTGTACAGTGTCAATATTTCAAAATTCTAACATATGTGGATGGGGAGCAGTGCAGCGACGTTTTAAATAGATGAATATTGAATAAAGACTGCAGCTTCTTGAATTTGTTTAGCCTTCCATCCTGTCAACAATATTCCTTAACAAAGAGTTGGCCAACTCGAATGATGTGATTTTAGTCTTGTAGACGAGAGCATTGCCACAGCTAGAATTACACTTGCTTGTAGTTTTCTTAATTCAGTTGTATATGTGCTCGTAACTCAATAAATTTTGCCCTGCAGCTCAGATATTGTCAAACCATCACGCTCTCAGTGGCAGCAATGTGTTACTTATTTTTGTAATCAGCATCATTGAAATCCCACAAACACCTATTCATAGCTTAGATATCCAAAAAGAGAACATTATTCTCCGTTCCCCACTTCATATTTCGGTTTGTTTACGCTCTACGAACACACATGACCTCAAAACTCATGCAACTAGTGTCGCCAAAGTTGGAACACGCCGAAAGTGTTTAGTTTCACCGATGAGTTGCGCGAACGCGCGGTGCGCATGCGCAGTGGCCGGTGGCGCAGTTGCCTGCAACCTAGTGTCGTCTTGAAAACTAGGCTTAAGAGTTGTGAGGCGCATTTCCTCTGTTGTCTCGGCAGAAAGCGTCAGTTTCTTTTCCATTACAAACAAAGCTATTTTTAAAGCGAAGTTTTACGTGCTTATTCGATAAAGCAGTCCCAGATTAGGCTAGAGCTATATTTGTTTTATAGATATGTATTAATGGGCCATTAAAAGACGTTGAATAGCCAGTACTCCAGGAGCAACTGAGCAGTGCTGCTGCATGGTGGGAGCAGCCACAGCAGGCGAGGATGGTGCTGTCACTGCTCCAGTGCGGGTTATTCTTCGTATTTTAACGTCCCAGAGAAAATACTCCTGACAACTCTTAGTAGGTACACCTTCTATATACAATACACACGAAAGGAAAAAAATTGCAACACCAAAAAAAAAAAAATTAATGTAGAGAAATATTGTTAGAATCTGGTGGGTTAGGGGTAGAGTACTTGGTTAGTAATCAAGACATCCAAGGTCCTGGGGTCGAAACCTGCCCCCGTTTAAATTTTGATTAATAATCAGCATTAGCGGCCGAAGACTTCCGACATAAGAAGTCACCCTCATTCTGCCAATGGCTTAATCAAAGAGGCGGAGGAGCGGACACAGGCTCAGGGCACTCTCTTGTCCTTAGGGTGGTGCTTTCTTGTTAGTAGACAGATTGTTTAAAACAGATTCAGGTAAGTATCGGCTACAGTTACACGTAATCAGATATACAGTCAGCACACCACTTGATATAACTGTTCTTTGTTAGACATAAACATCACACATTACTTTAGACATAAACGTTACAACTGTAACGACATAGGAGTGAGGAAAACTTATAATTTTTTGAATTTAGTGCTATTTTATAGTCAGGATAAGTGACCTGACAACCATGCACGCTATCCTATGCTGCCTAGGTCCGCCATCTTGGATTTAAGTGACCTGGCTACCATGTAGACTATCCTCATATCTCCAGGGCATCACTTTAGGTCGCCATTTTGTATTCTGTCGTCAGGCTACCCTCGTATCACCAGGTGGCATTCCTTTGCCCTCATATCTCCAAATCGCCATCTTTTGTCCTTGTATCGCCAGGTCGACATCCCTTGTCTATGTCTATGTCAATAATACGCAAGCCACATCACGGTGAGTGGCAGTGGGTACTTCTTGTACCACTAATTAATATCTGTTCCCTGTTCCATTCACAAATGGCGCATGGGAAGAATGATTGTCGGTAAACTTCTGTGCTGCCTCTAATTTCTCGAATTTTCTCATTGAGTTCATTTAACGACGACAATGGATTTCGATTGCTGGACGTAAATGACCAAACAATTCTATCTATAAATACAGAAGTATGAGTATTAACAAGAGCTTAACTCTAGTTTTAATAGTTTAAAAGAAACACTAGCGACTGTCTATTGAGATTTTCTGCAGTGCTCTTATGACGTCTAAACGATACCTTCGTTGGGCGTTCTGTAACTCTTCCGTTAGCTTAAGCTAGTAAGGATCGGAAAGTGATAAACAGTATTCAAGAATTGCTCGAAAAAAGTGTTGTGTAAGCCACTTCTTTCGTGGATGATTTACATTCCCTTAAGATTCGCCGTATGAATCTCAGTCTCACATCGCTCCAGATGGTTATTCCTAGATATTTTCCATTACACACCGTTTATAGCAGTTTGTCATCAATGGTATAGTTTTACAGTAATGGATTTCTTCTACGTATGTGCAATATATTACATTGGTTTAAAATCAGGGTCAACTACCAGTCCCTGCATCATTCATCAATTCTCTGAGGTCCTTCTGCAAATCACTACAGCCTTCTGGCGTTGCTTCGTTCTTATAGACAGTCGCATTACCTGTGAAGAGCCTTATGCAGCTTCTGACAATTAGTACTAGATGATTTACATACGTTGTAAACGGCAACGGTCCTATCACGTTTCCCTGAGATACTCCTGAAGTTACCTTTGCATCTGTTGATTTTGTTCCGTTAATAGCTACGTGTTGAGTTATGTCTACAGGGAAGTCTTGAATCCAGTCGCAAATCTGGTGCGGTATTCGCTAAGCCCGTATTTTTTCCACAAAATGATAATGCTCTCATGCCGTCTAACGATACCTGCCGAAGCGCGCCACTCTTCGTTGGTCGTTCTGTAACTCTTCCGTTAGCTTAACCTAGTACGGATCGGAAAGTGATGAACAGTATTCAAGAATCGCTCCAAAAAAGTGTTGTGTAAGCCACTTCTTTCGTGGATGAAATCAAAAAACACGGCATCAGCTTGAGCACCGATTTTTACAACACTGTCGATTTCATGGAGGAACAGAGTGAGCTGAGTTTCGCGTTTCTCTGTTTGTAGAATCCATGTTTATTTTATAGAAGAGACTTTCATTCCCCAAAAACGTAACAATATGAGAGCACAAAACGTGTTCCATAATTCTACAACAGATTGATGTCGATAATTGCATGCAGTAATTACTGAAACGCCTGCCAAACCCGCAGGGCAGAACAGGTGATTAGGATTGTGGAAAGGGCCAAATAAGGTGGCTGTCATTTTCACTTAAAAATTGTAATTTAATAACACATTTAAACCAAAACGGCACAAAGCCGAAATTTTACAACTAAGAGTTTCAAAATGAAATTCTTTCACAGCTGAAGGCCTCCAAACAAGAAATCTTAAAAATAAACAAGATAAATTTCTAGTGACTGAAGACACAGTTAAAATTGCAAATAAAATAATTAAAATATATATGTATATATTACAGCTAGGCTGAAAACCTCATGCCAAAAGTGGGTAGAACAAACGTAAACAAGGTGCAATACCAACAGCTGAAGGCTACAATTAAATTTCAACATTTTAAAATATATTACCATAATCTTTTAAGGCAGAAGGCCGCAATGTTTTCGCTTAAGGGGAAATTTTAAGAATAAAGCTTTAAGCAGCTGAAGGCCCACAGCTGATTTCCCAAACATTCAGAAAATAGGTTAAACCTCTAAGTTTTAAGTGGCCGAAAGCACACTAAATGAAAAGACAACGCAACGACAATAACAAAATTTATGAATAAGGATTTTAGCAGCTGAAGGCTCACAATTGATTTTACAAAAATTCAAAATAACTTAAAGGTTTAAGTTTTAAGTGGCTGACAGTGCACTATATTAAAAGATACGGAAGCGTCCGATCCCGCCCGTCTGTTTTGACCCATGACGTCACAAATATGGCGGAAACAAAAACACACACACTTTCCACAAGAAGCCTAATGACACTAACGGGACAAGCGCGGGAAATGGGGTGTTTTGGGTGGGGGCAAACTAAGTATTAACAAATTTAGACGCCTTGTGTAGCTACAACGTGTAAGTGAAGACAGCCATGCATGAATACCCACCCACCTCCCCAGGGGTCGTAACCCCTGCAATTCATAGAAGATAAAGATGCTTCAGTAGCTGATTAGTGTTTTTTGTCTTTTTAAAAAAAAAATCTCACGGGATAGAACGAACAGATCAGAAAAGTAAATAAAATAAGATAAAACAGAACTGGAGACAGCCACACTCAAACCAAACTCCGCGCCGTCATGACGTCACACACGACAACACCCTTACGTCACGGGTCAAAGCCGACGCGTGGGATCGGACGCTTCTGTTGACCCCACCACCAGTACCCATCAGCAAAATATCCACTTGCCAGAATTCAAACTTACTTATATAGGCTGAAGGCCCTTGATTTACATAAAACACAATAAAAAAATTTCTTTTAAAGCATTGGCTATAATAGATTACAAACAGACCATTAAACACCCATAAAAAGGACAGTATAGACCACGGCACTCAGACGCCTCCAGGGGGTGGGGGGGGGGGCTGCCCTCGAAACATTAACGTTTACTTTTACTTAGGTGAGACAGGTGGTGGGCGCAATTACACTTGATCCGTCGGTAACCCAACCAAGAGACAGTGACGGACGGACCGACCGACCAAACGACTTGCTAGCCACCAATCGGTACATGGAAACTCAAAGACCAAACTGTTACGGACGTGATTACCCATAATGAAATATGTATTAAGCTGTCAATGCTACACACCATGTTGGACAGTGACAACAGATGAGGAAAGGACACTGCCTGAAATTACGTTAGTGGCCAGGGCAGGTAACTGGAACGCTAATGGCCACAAGGCAGAAAATTCCGCTGGTGCACTTGAATTATAGTGAACCAATATAGTAAATTCCACCTCACGGCGGCGCGATTTCACCACTACAAACACTCGGTGTTGATCACAGGAAAAGCTCCACAACAGCGAATACCAAACGAACGACACAACATGAATGGAGTGGCTTGGGTACTTAACACACCACTCAACTTTGATGTCCTATGTTGGTGAGCCACGAAGTCCGTAGCAATCTGACAGCTCCACACACGCTCCTACAGTGCGCAGGGACCGCCAGCGGACCCAGCCGACTGCGCCGCACGGAGATACCCTCCCTGGTCCGCACCAACCGACCGACTACCCTCAGAATGCCGACAGCATCTAAAATAGTCGTCAGTGGAAATAACGCCAACTACACACACAACCTGACAAACACTTGCACGAAGACCTGAACGATACACAACATTAACTAAGCACACAAAAAGACCAATCGGGAGTCGATGCACACTTCCACAGCCGACTCATGAACGATCGGCGAGCCAAAACGCGTCGTCCGGTAGGACGACCGACCGACGATCCACCAAGCCCGTGGCCCGGCTCAAGTGATGCGTGGCGGCAATGGTCAGGCGATCCATGTCGACAGACCTCACAACTCCAACTCGACTACACTAGTGCCGCATTACAGCTCCCCGACTGGCAGGTGCGGACTGCGTTCCAACTGACTGGCAGCCTGAACTCGCGACCCGAACTGCTTTACGACAGACAACGACCGGAAAGTAATAGCAGTCGAGCAAAGATACTACGAGGGGGGATGTATTGATACGCAGTGCTAGCGCCACTCATGGTCAGGCAAAGCAGCAACTCAGTGACGCCAGTAATTTAAATTAACGTAGTGAGGTGGAAGTACGTTTAAAACAGGGTGTAAAATACATTATGGCGGGAACATGAGCCACGCATGGCTCAATTACATGCATCCTTATTACTACCGTTCTTGAAAACAAAAAGACCTGCACTTTTTTCTGTCGTTAGCCACTCTTCGTT
This sequence comes from Schistocerca piceifrons, assembly GCF_021461385.2. Classification (NCBI taxonomy): domain Eukaryota; kingdom Metazoa; phylum Arthropoda; class Insecta; order Orthoptera; family Acrididae; genus Schistocerca; species Schistocerca piceifrons. The sequence goes on from NC_060144.1 coordinate 505,504,762, forward strand.
GCTTCAGCGACCTACCATAAACTGCTGCTAGAAGGGGAGCAAGTTCTTCTGCATAGTCTCTGTAGCATCTTACAGGTCTCTCATCTACTCCTGATGCCTTGGTACTTTGAGTGATTGTAGTTGCTTTTCTGTTCCATAATCGCTTGTGTTAAACAATAGAATAGTAACCTAGTGCAGTAATAAAATTTTGTTAGGAATTGACTGAGACAATGCTAGGTGGGGGCGTGTCTGCTGGCTACGCAACAGTGTCTTAACTCAATATCAAGGCAGATGGTCCAAAGTACAAAGAATCTGGAAGATTGTACCGTCAGACTACTTGAGAGGGAAGCCAAGGACAACTGACACAGCACTTTGACGACAGTGTAAAGCTGAAAAACTGCGCTATTGTTGTTGTTTTTGTGGTTTTCAGTCCTGAGACTGGTTTGATGCAGCACTCCATGCTACTCTATCCTGTACAAGCTTCTTCATCTCCCAGTACCTACTGCGACCTACATCCTTCTGTATCTGTTTAGTATATTCATCTCTTGGTCTCCCTCTACGATTTTTACCCTTCACACTGTCCTCCAATACTAAATTGGTGATCCCTTGATGCCCCAGAATATATCCTACCAACCGATCCCTTCTTCTAGTCAAGTCGTGCCAAAAATTCCTCTTCTCACCAGTTCTATTCAGTATCTCCTCATTAGCTATGTGATCTACCCATCTAATCTTTAGCATTCTTCTGTAGCACCACATTTCGACAGCTTCTATTCACTTCTTGTCCAAACTATTTATCGTCCACGTTTCACTTCCATGCATGGCTACACTCCATACAAATACTTTCAGAAATGACTTCCTGACACTTAAATCTATACTTCTTCAGAAACGCTTTCCTTGCCATTGCCAGTCTACATTTTATATCCTATCTCCTTCGACCATCATCAGTTATTTTGCTCCCCAAATAGTAAAACTCTTTTACTACTTTAAGTGTCTCATTTCCTAACCTAATTCCCTCAGCATCACCCGACTTAATTCGACTACATTCCATTATCCTAGTTTTGCTTTTGTTGGTGTTCATCTTATATCCTCCTTTCAAGACACTGTCCATTCCGTTCATCTGCTCTTCCAAGTCCTTTGCTGTCTCTGACATAATTACAATGTCATCGGCGAACCTCAATGTTTTTATTTCTTCTCCATGGATTTTAATACCTACACCGAATTTTTCTTTTGTTTCCTTTAGTGCTTTCTCAATATACAGATTGAATAACATCGGGGAGAGGCTACAACCCTGTCTGATTCCCTTCCCAACTACTGCTTCCCTTTCATGTCCCTCGACTTGTATAACTGCAACCCTGTATTCACCTGACCAAAAGTCTTGTTCCTCCTGCCACCGAACATCACTAATTCCCGTAACGAGGCTATCATGTTATCTTCTTTTTATTTCTCGGCCTCACTTAGAGACGTCATAAGAAAGCCTTTCAGGATGCAAACTTTGCATAAAGGAACAACCTGAAATCTTGAACTTAAACACTAGAGCAGTAAAGAATTAGACAGTCTCTGAGTGAGGGCGTCCAACCTGCATCAAGAATAGCCATGGTAGGCCAACTCTACTAAGTTGCAGGATACTCTGGTGGATCCAACAAGTGTCTACAAACTGCTGCCAACTAGGAGTCCATTGTTGCAAGTCCACAGCTGTCAAGCTGTGGAAGAGACTTCTGATCTGCAAGTCGTAGTTACGCCACTCAAAACAGAGACTGGGCTGATCTTCCATGGGTGAAGAACTGATCTGCCTGTCTGCAGTTTGGCTGCCGGGCGCCTGTGCCGCCGCTACTGTGTCAGTACATGTACCACCTTACCAGCTGTACGCTGGGACTGCCACTCGAGCTGTCTTTCATGTTGCTGTTGAGGCTGCTCCCTTCACGGCATCTTGGCAACCGATTGCAGAGGAGTGCAGTATTCTGGGAATAAACCTAAGTGCAGCTAAACTCATCAAGAGCACTGAGACTCCGACAAAGACCACAGTCACACTGGGCTGCGGTCACTCGCGGCCGCTGCCCATCCGCGTGCCAAGGTGCTGACCACAGGGCCTGCACTCGCCAGGCACTGATGCGCCACCTCGCGCTTTCAAGCAGTGCGGATTGTTACTGGTAGGCAGTGCCAGGAAAAAGATGGAGTGACTGTAAAATCCTAGCCAATAAATGATTGTTAATTGTATGATGTTTCATTAGCGCTTCAGCTCTCGATAGGATCACTCAGCCCCGCACTTTGCACGACCTCCTAATAACAACACGACTCCCACTCAGATCGTAACACGTATCTCAATATATGCCATTCTGATGTCCATACAGTTGATAGTAGAGACTGTGTTATAATCTGTGGTGAAATAATTTCGTAAAATCGAATTCATTATCTTGGTTTTCACTGTCAGCTTCCATATCAATGACTGTATGGTACTGAGTGACTGAAAAGATTGTTTCCATCTGGATACTGATTTTACATAAGACCCAAATCTATTAGGGATCTTGGTCAGATCGGCTGCCAAATTTTATTTGTCTTCATATCTGTAGGTTGCCATCTTGAATCGCCATCTTGGACTGTGGCGTCATAGAGACTGTCCTCTCATCCAAAGGTCGTCATCTTTGATCGCCGTCTTGGATTCTCACGACACAGAGATTGACCTCGAATTTCACATCAACTGAATAATGCACTGTTTTGGATTTTTGAGTTCTTAGGACAACAGCCTTACTCCCACAGTGATGTCACAGCAATGGGGGGAGGGGGGGGGGGCAACTTGCAGGACAAGCTATTTTGAATTTGCAGCCAATTTTTTAATTTCCCGCCATTTTATACATAGGGTAAGTGGTCTATGTCAGAGGCGCGTGAGAAATCTGATGCCTTTGCATGATGTCATAGGGCGAGGAGGAGACGAGAGATGGATGGTGGCATCTTTTGTCCTCGTATGCCTACCACTATACTACCTCCATTCGTTGAACCAGAACGTATCACTAAGGCCATGGCTGTACCTGGATCAGAAGACGACAATCCCCTCAACTACTTGATGTGAACAACATACACCGAAACGTGTCAGCTTTCGCTGCGCTGCAGAAGGTGCCCCAAGGAAGGGGAACAGAGAGTGGCGCACGGAAATACCCTCGTCAGCAGCAGGAACCATTACGAGCATGGAGGTCAGAGGATGTCCAGGTTGGTTGGTTCGTTGATTCGGGGGAAGGGGCCAAACAGCGAGGTCATCAGTCTCATCGGATTAGAGAAAGATGGAGGAGGAAGTCAGTTGTGCCCTTTCAAACGAACCATCCCAGTATTTGCCTGAAGCGATTTAGGGAAATCACGGAAAACCTAAATCAGGATCGGTGGACGCGGCATTGAACCGTCGTCCTCCCGAATGCGAGTCCAGTGTGATAACCAGTGCGCCACCTCGCTCGGTTCAACGGCAGGTAATACTACAATAATTACAGTTACTTGGCGCAAGAAATAGCCTGGTCAAGGAGTTAAAGAGGAGCTCTGTAATCCTGGACTTCAACAGGAGACAGATTAAATTTATGCTAAGTCTACTGATTGCTCATTGGAATTTCAAGGACTACTTGCAGACGATGGGAATTGAGAAAGAAACCTCTAAGCAGGGACGCAAAGTATTTGGGTCACTGATTGCTGAAGAATTCTGGCTAACGGAGGCCTATTAAAGGGATTTTTACTACTCTACTACTAGCGTACTGACGGCTTTTCTTGAACGACAGAGAGATACACAGTAGAGTAGGTGATCCTTGTTCTTCAGCTTTCTAGAAGTTTAGCTCCCACACACGATTTTGTTTCAATAAATTACAAAAAAGAAGATTTGTGAAAATTTAAGCTCAATCAGACGACTATAAGACGAATCTCATCGACCATGAAGTTTCGAATTTCTGTTGTGTGAATTTTGTTGCAATTTTTCATACTCATGCTTTAAATAAAGTTTTACAACTAGAAATAGTTATATTAGTAACCTTCTCTTGAGAGTTAAATCCTAATACATAATATTATATAACAATATTTGATCAAAATATGTAACAAGTATCATTCAACACAAAGAAGGCAAGGAAACAGAAGCAGTGATGACAGTGAAAACTCCTCTATAGTCAGTCAGCAAATATCACTAAGAGTAAAGATCGCAGCAGAAACAAAAATTCGAGGTAAACTGCAGGTTTGAGCTGTCACTCTGTAGTTTTTATTATGGGCAAAATCAGTTGTAGAAATGGGATTTACGTATTTCTGGCTATTTCAAAAGCTTTTGGGCATGAAACTAAAAACCTGGTTATAAAACGAACTTCTTTTAAATTCCTCAGAAAAAAATTAGAGAAGCAAAACATCCACAAACTTAGAGAAGCGAAACGTGCACAAATGTAATTAAATGATTGCCAAGTATTAGTGTAGTACTGGGATGGAAAGCTCGTTCGTGTGCTCAAAGGTGATAAAAAGGCAGACAGAGTGGGGCAGTATTAGTTTTCATATCAAGCAAAAATTGTTAGGAGTGCCTGAAATTCGAAGGTCTTCTGGAGTAGAGCAATAGGGTATAGCTGACAAAATTCTGACACTTTGCTGTGATACGACAGCAAGCAGGTCAATTAAATGACAGCTGCAAAAATTGAGTTTGTGTTGCGTATCTCTTTTGAACTAGAAGAAAATTTAGAGTAAGTTGGTCGAAACTCGACGAGAACGCTTACATAACCGATCGCAATGAAATACCTGATGATGAACGCTCTATTTCTTGAAAACTAACTTTTTACGCAGGAGAAACTGCGAAATAATTACCGAGAACTGACGGTGATCTTTCATGATGGCATTCCAAAAAACGTGTAGTCGTTTCATATCCCAGGAGCCGCAATTCATTCCAAGTGGATGCGAAGGCCATGTATCCATTCTAGTTATCCATAGTTCAAGATCAATTTCATTTATTTGATACTGAGAAGAACTTATTAAAAATAATATGTATTATTATGGCAGACTGCAACATACGAGGTGCCTTACCATGGTTTCCTGTTCGTGAGCCAATTGATAAATTATCAGGATACTGCTTCAATAATCACTAACGCAGCAGAACAAAATTCGAATCGCCTCTGGTACTTGGCTCCAAAAACAGTGGCTTCAGGTCTCCTTGACGATTGTTGTTGTTGTTGAAGTCTTCAGTCCTGAGACTGGTTTGATGCAGTTCTCCATGATACTCTATCCTGTGCAAGCCTCTTCATTTCCCAGTACCTACTGCAGCCTACATCCTTCTGAATCTGCTTTGACAATAATGTTCCAAAAAAGGTCAAGTTATCTTGGAACTCGGAAAATATGAAGAAATGAAAGAAAAAAAGACTAAAAAGGTACATTATATGCAAAAATTATCTTTCTTCCATTATGAATGGTGACTCTTCGTCTTTTGTAACACCTGTTGCGAAAATTGTCTTAATGGGGTTTTCTATCAGTACCGATTATCTCCTCAAACACTCTTCAATGCGGAAAGATGACTCCCATTACAAAAGAGCAGTTCAAAAACTGGAGGAGTTGATTGTTGTGAACGATGCAGAAGGATACGTCAAACTCATTCAGGGCTACAGTAACATTCACACAAAAGACAAAACTGCATAACATTTGTTTTACATATTGTTGTTGCAGACCATAAAATTACCCAGCTGCTACTAAATCTTCTCATAGGAGTAAATAACGTTCATTATTTTGAACATCCCCCCCCCCCCCATGAACCATGGACCTTGCCATTGGTGGGGAGGCTTGCGTGCCTCAGCGATATAGATAGCCGTACCGTAGGTGCAACCACAACGGAGGGGTATCTGTTGAGAGGCCAGACAAACGTGTGGTTCCTGAAGAGGGGCAGCAGCCTTTTCAGTAGTTGCAGGGGCAACAGTCTGGATGATTGACTGATCTGGCCCTGTAACACTAATCAAAACGGCCTTGCTGTTATCGTACTGCGAACGGCTGAAAGCAAGGGAAACTACAGCCGTAATTTTTCCCGAGGGCATGCGGCTTTACTGTATGATTAAATGATGATGGCGTCCTTTTGGGTAAAATATTCCGGACGTAAAATAGTCCCCCATTCGGATCTCCGGGCGGGGACTACTCAAGAGGATGTCGTTATCAGGAGAAAGAAAAATGGCGTTCTACAGATCGGAGCGTGGAATGTCAGATCCCTTAATCGGGCAGGTAGGTTAGAAAATTTAAAAAGGGAAATGGATAGGTTGAAGTTAGATATAGTGGGAATTAGTGAAGTTCGGTGGCAGGAGGAACAAGACTTCTGGTCAGGTGACTACAGGGTTATAAACACAAAATCAAATAGGGGCAATGCAGGAGTAGGTTTAATAATGAATAGGAAATATGGAATGCGGGTAAGCTACTACAAACAGCATAGTGAACGCATTATTGTGGCCAAGATAGATACGAAGCCCACACCTACTACAGTAGTACAAGTTGCCAACTGGCTCTGCAGATGACGAAGAAATTGAAGAAATGTATGATGAAATAAAAGAAATTATTCAGATTGTGAAGGGAGACGAAAATTTAATAGTCGTGGGTGACTGGAATTCAAGTGTAGGAAAAGGGAGAGAAGGAAACATAGTAGGTGAATATGGATTGGGGCTAAGAAATGAAAGAGGAAGCCGCCTGGTAGAATTTTGCACAGAGCACAACATAATCATAACTAACACTTGGTTTAAGAATCATGAAAGAAGGTTGAATACATGGAAGAACCCTGGAGATACTAAAAGGTATCGGATAGATTATATAGTGGTAAGACAGAGATTTAGGAACCAGGTTTGAAATTGTAAGACATTTCCAGGGGCAGATGTGGACTCTGACCACAATCTATTGGTTATGAACTGTAGATTAAAACTGAAGAAACTGCAAAAAGGTGGGAATTTAAGGAGATGGGACCTGGATAAACTGAAAGAACCAGAGGTTGTACAGAGTTTCAGGGAGAGCATAAGGGAACAATTGACAGGAATGGGGGAAAGAAATACAGTAGAAGAAGAATGGGTAGCTTTGAGGGATGAAGTAGCGAAGGCAGCAGAGGATCAAGTAGGTAAAAAGACGAGGGCTAGTAGAAATCATTGGGCAACAGAAGAAATATTGAATTTAATTGATGAAAGGAGAAAATATAAAAATGCAGTAAATGAAGCAGGCAAAAAGGAATACAAATGTCTCAAAAATGATATCGACAGGAAGTGCAAAATGGCTAAGCAGGGATGGCTAGAGGACAGATGTAAGGATGTAGAGGCCTATCTCACTAGGGGTAAGATAGATACTGCCTACAGGAAAATTAAAGAGACCTTTGGAGATAAGAGAACGACTTGTATGAATATCAAGAGCTCAGATGGAAACCCAGTTCTAAGCAAAGAAGGGAAAGCAGAAAGGTGGAAGGAGTATATAGAGGGTTTATACAAGGGCGATGTACTTGAGGACAATATTATGGAAATGGAAGAGTGTGTAGATGAAGATGAAATGGGAGATATGATACTGCGTGAAGAGTCTGACAGAGCACTGAAAGACCTGAGTCGAAACAAGGCCCCCGGAGTAGACAACATTCCATTGGAACTACTGACGGCCTTGGGAGAGCCAGTCCTGACAAAACTCTACCATCTGGTGAGCAAGATGTATGAAACGGGCGAAATACCCTCAGACTTCAAGAAGAATATAATAATTCCAATCCCAAAGAAAGCAGGTGTTGACAGATGTGAAAATTACCGAACTATCAGTTTAATAAGTCACAGCTGCAAAATACTAACACGAATTCTTTACAGACGAATGGAAAAACTAGTAGAAGCCAACCTCGGGGTAGATCAGTTTGGATTCCGTAGAAACACTGGAACACGTGAGGCAATACTGACCTTACGACTTATCTTAGAAGAAAGATTAAGGAAAGGCAAACCTACGTTTCTAGCATTTGTAGACTTAGACAAAGCTTTTGACAATGTTGACTGGAATACTCTCTTTCAAATTCTAAAGGTGGGAGGGGTAAAATACAGGGAGCGAAAGGCTATTTACAATTTGTACAGAAACCAGATGGCAGTTATAAGAGTCGAGGGACATGAAAGGGAAGCAGTGGTTGGGAAGGGAGTAAGACAGGGTTGTAGCCTCTCCCCGATGTTGTTCAATCTGTATATTGAGCAAGCAGTAAAGGAAACAAAAGAAAAATTCGGAGTAGGTATTAAAATTCATGGAGAAGAAATAAAAACTTTGAGGTTCGCCGATGACATTGTAATTCTGTCAGAGACAGCAAAGGACTTGGAAGAGCAGTTGAATGGAATGGACAGTGTCTTGAAAGGAGGATATAAGACGAACATCAACAAAAGCAAAACAAGGATAATGGAATGTAGTCTAATTAAGTCGGGTGATGCTGAGGGAATTAGATTAGGAAATGAGGCACTTAAAGTAGTAAAGGAGTTTTGCTATTTGGGGAGCAAAATAACTGATGATGGTCGAAGTACAGAGGATATAAAATGTAGGCTGGCAATGGCAAGGAAAGCGTTTCTGAAGAAGAGAAATTTGTTAACATCCAGTATTGATTTAAGTGTCAGGAAGTCATTTCTGAAAGTATTCGTATGGAGTGTAGCCATGTATGGAAGTGAAACATGGACGATAAATAGTTTGGACAGGAAGAGAATAGAAGCTTTCGAAATGTGGTGCTACAGAAGAATGCTGAAGATTAGATGGGTAGATCACATAACTAATGAGGAAATATTGAATAGAATTGGGGAGAAGAGAAGTTTGTGGCACAACTTGACCAGAAGAAGGGATCGGTTGGTAGAACATGTTCTGAGGCATCAAGGGATCACCAATTTAGTATTGGAGGGCAGCGTGGAGGGTAAAAATCGTAGAGGGAGACCAAGAGATGAATACACTAAGCAGATTCAGAAGGATGTAGGTTGCAGTAGGTACTGGGAGATGAAAAAGCTTGCACAGGATAGAGTAGTATGGAGAGCTGCATCAAACCAGTCTCAGGACTGAAGACCACAACAACAACAACAACATTTTGAACATGGCTGCACTACAGCAACAGTCAGAGAACAGCAGGCATAAAAGACAACCAACCAGTTGCAACAAATATTGGTTTTAAAATAACTGTTACCATGGTTTCAGCAGATTGAATCCTGCCTTCTTCAGGAGGACAAATAAACTTCACATTAGCAATTCACTCAGTAAAAGCTGTCTCCACATGACTTGTATTGGCAATGGTCTGTATGTCCATATGTAAAAATTAAGGCCCCTAGAGTCAAGGGCTTGTCACATCTGTAAAACCAATTACTTAAAATGACAGACCGTGTTAGTAGCTACATGCCATCTCACGAAGCTGTCGATTTAAAAGTTGAAAGTGGAAATAAATACAGTTGAACCAGGGAAACAGGAGAAAATTCTGACAGTCTCAAGTTCACAGAGGACACATTGCTAGCTGTGAAAATGAACTGGGTGTTAATTCTGGCGATGCACAATTTGGAAACGGACAACAAGCAGTAGACCCTGATTCATATCAACAGATCGTTCTCAACTTCAAGATAACCAATAAAACTGCATCTTTTAGCTGTTGGTAGAGGATTATTTCAAGGCAAAATTAATGAAGAGACTAAACCAAACATTTTAATATAGATGTCCAGAAAAACACTGTCAGTGAACAGTTACTGAAATCAGTTACATTGTCATTCAATTTAATTTCTATTGTAAATTTCCCAACTAGGGTATACAAATGTTCTAAGACTGCCATTGATAATATATTTATAGACAATTCTAGGCAACGAAGCCACTTTACAAAACCAGTAGTAAATGGGCTATCTGACCATGACATGCAACACATAACATTAAATTTTGAAAATTGTCAGGCTAAAACATCTATCAGAACTGGGTACAGAAGGCCAATAAAACAGTCAAAAACTGAGAAATTTAGGAGATTGCTCAAAGAAATTAATTGGATGGATGTTTACAGCATCCAAGTCACAAATGTGAAATACAAAACATTCATTAACAACGTTAGCACGTTATTTGAAAATTGTTTTCCTCTGAAGGTAACTCAAATTAAGCAGAAGTCTAATAAGAAACCATGGATCACACAAGGGATAAAGATATGTGAGACAAAAAGGAAACTCTGTCTGATACATAGGGACACCTTTGATACTAGCATTACAGCTCATAACAAAAATTACTGCAAAATATTGAAGAAGGTTATCCAGAAATCTAAACACCTGCATTATTAGAAGAAGATAAATACATCAAACAAGAAAATAAAAACAATATGGGATATAGTGAAGTCAGAGACAGGTAGGACCAGAAATGAGGAGGAACAAATAGCTCTAAAAATAAATGAAACCCTCGTAACAAACGCATGTTGTGTTGCAAACCATTTAAACAAGTATTTTGTCTCTGTTGCTGATAGCATGGGGTTGTCAGGTTCAGTAAATAATGCAATGGAATATCTGAGACCAGTGCACACAAGCAATCTCAGTAAAATGGAACTGACACTTACTTCACCCAAAGAAATAGAATCCATCAAAAGTCCTTGAAATCGAAGCATTCTAGTGGTTATGATAACATATCAACAAAGTTAATAAAAGAGTGTTCATGTGAGCATAGTCATATCTTAAGTTATTTGTGTAATCAATCACTTGTCACAGAAACATTCCCGTACTGGCTTAAATATGCTGAAGTTATACCTCTCCACAAGAAATGCGACAAAGAAATGCCGTCAAATTACCGACCAATCTCACTTTTGCCAGCTTTTTCAAAAATCTTTGAGAAGATTATGTTCAAGTATCTACTTAAGCACCTTAGTGAAAATAACATACTGTCAAAGTCACAGTTTGGGTTTCTTAAGGGTTCTGATATTGAGAAAGCTATTTACACTTACAGTGAAAATGTCCTTTATTCATTGGACAACAAATTAGAGGCAACTGGCATATTCTGTGACCTGTCAAAGGCGTCTGACTGTGTGAATCACAGCATTCTTTTAAGTAAATTAAAATATTATGGCGTCACTGGTAGTGCTGCAAAGTGGTTTCAGTCATATCTTACTAAAAAAACAAAGGGTGTCATTATGTAACACTACAGCAGTAGGCAATCAGACATCATCTGACTGGGAAGAAATTACATGTGGTGTTCCCCAAGGTTCCATACTAGGTCCACTACTGTTTCTTGTGTATATTAATGACCTGTCATCTGTTACATTACCAGATGCCAAGTTTGTCTTATTTGTAGGTGATACAAACATTACAATAAATAGTAACCAAATATAAATTTAGAAAGGGCAGCTAATCAAATATTTACTGACATTAATAAGTGGTTCATAGCCAATTCACTGTCATTAAACATTGAAAAGACCCACTATATGCAGTTCAGAACTTCCAAGAGATTTCCTTCTGGTGTGTGAATAAAATATGATGACATGGAAATAGGAGAAGGTGAGAGTGTAAAATTCTTGGGATTACAACTTGATAATAAATTCAGTTGGGTGCAACATACTAACGAACTGCTAAAGCGCCTAAACAAGTCTGTGTTTGCAATGCGAATGATGTCAGACATAAGAGATATAAAAAAACTGGCATATTTTGCTTATTTTCACTCCATTATGTCATATTGTATCATATTTTGGCGTAAATCCACAAACAGAGAAAACATTTTTAGAGTACAGAAGAGTATGATAAGAGTAATGAGTAGTGTAAATCCAAAAATATCATGTCGAAACCCATTCAAAGAATTGGGCATATTAACCACATCTTCTCAGTATATTTATTACTTAATGAAGTTTGTTGTAAATAATACATCTCTTTTTCCAACTAACTGCTTAGTACACAGTATCAATACTAGGAATAAGAACAATATACATAAAGATTTAAAATCACTTACTCTTGCCCAGAAAGGAGTTAGTATTCAGCAATGCATATTTTCAATAAGTTACCAGCAACCATTAAGAGTTTAGTTTCAGACAAGGCGCAATTTAAACATAATTTAAAAGAATTTTTGGTGGCCAACTCCTTCTATTCCATCCATGAGTTTCTCAGCAAGTGCAGTAGACCATTTTAATGAAAATTTATTATACTTTAATTTTTGACAATACTTGGTTATAACAGCCAAGTAACTACCTTCTGTGTGAATGATGGATGTATGTAAAGTAGATGTAAGTTTTAAGTCTGTAAATAGTGGAAGTTTAACTTTAAATCTTGTACATAATCTGACTGTTCTTAACTGAAGACCACTGAAATGAATAATTTACTTTAATTTTTGACAATACTTGGTTGTAATAGCCAAGAAACTAGCAAATGTCTAAATGATGGATTTAATGAAAGCAGATGTAAGTATTAAAACTGTAAATATTAAAAGTTTAAATTTAATTCATCTACATAAATTTACTGTTTATTGACTGAGGATCATTGAAATTAATGACACTAAAATTCTTTCCAATTACATTTTTGTAATATGTTTATCTGACATGTTCCACACCCAGGAGGATTCCCTCTTTTATGGGTCTATGGAATTAATCTAATCTTACAAACAGCAGGCCATACAACCCTCAAGGTCTTTCCACTATATATACTAAGATCAAAAAATCATTTAGCTGCGATTACTATTATAATTATAGCAAAACAGACCAAAAAATCCACCCATTTTGGCTGTGCTATTCCTCTGATTCAAAAATACAGTACATTGTGTACCATGCCGGGTATTCAGAGAGGGAGAAATTGCATGGCGTGATGGACTAATTAATGACTGGCAAGGTTTAATAAAGAAAATAAAGTACATAGAACATGCGCTACTCATTTAAATGCTTGTATCACTTTCAGCATTTGGATACATGGCAAAATCAATGAATAAACTTTTCTATGAAGGACATGACCAAATGAAAGTACAATTTCTAGAGTACTGGCTGAAACACGGATGTTAGCTCTATGTCAAATTGCTTTCCACAGCAATCGTGATTCTGAAGTAGGGGAAAAAAGTGGCAATTTCTGAAATATAGGGAACGTCCTATAGAGATATAATTCTCCTCTGATGGCACATCTTTCAAATGACAAAACTAGAACTAACTATTTGAGCCCACAGACTCAAAACGAAATGATACAACTGTTAAATGATTGTGTTTTAGAGTGCATTAAAGAGCAGCCATTCTTTTCATTTACTGTAAACACAACCCCTGATATATCGAGATAAGACCATCTTAGCTGTGTTGTAAGGTATTTGCACTTATATTTAAGCAAACCAGATAGAAAGTAGTTTGAAACAAAAAATCGTTTTTGAGGGTTCCGTGAGGTAAGAGGTCATAATGCTGAGAGCTTTGGGAAAAAAAATAATTTAGACAAGATGAACATACAACTGGATAGGTGCAGAGGTCAAGGATACGAATGTGCTCCATCCATTAGTGACAAATACACAGGCCTGTAGACTGCAGCCAGGAATTAAAAGTACCACCTCAAATCCTGAGTTTAATAATTGTTCAACACATAATTTTAATTTGGTACTAAACGATTCTGTCATGAAATAGTGGAACTTCAACAGTTATGTGAGGAAATGCAATGCATTTACGATTCTTTAGTGTGTCTGTGGTTCAAAGGCAACAAATAAAAGCGACTATTACAACTGGCACAGGTGTTTCAACAACTCTGAAGACACTTTGCCCCACTGGATGACCTTCAACTGTTATCAGTCAAACAGAATTTTATACAATATTTACAGTACACATCCAGTGTCATTTTAGACGGCAAGAAAAAAGCAGAGAGGGAAGAATCCTCTAATTTTATAAGAGATATTAATAACTTTTGTCTTTCTCTCGCATTTCAATGCCAGATTTTGTAAAATATTAACACAGTTTCCAAACTACTGCAGTGCCCGAATGCTGACACAGGGAATGCCTCTCAGAATCTTCAAGCTACAAGAAACAATTTAGTCATATTAAGAAGAAATTTTTGAAATTGTAGTAGGGGAAGCGAAAGTTGACTTCGAAATATACCCATATAATGAAGAAAATTTTTGATGAGCTTTCTGCAGATCATAGAATACTGGGTCACAATTTTCAGTGCGCCTGTTGATATTGTAATCCGATAAATGACCTAACGTTTTACCAGCAAACATAATGCTAATGATTATTTTACTTTCTTACAAATTATTCATCTTTTTAACCCTTTATAAGTTACTGGTAAGTAAAAGTACTCTCTGCTGCTTTGTACAGAAAGATCTGTTTATGTAGCCTTTTATTATGACAAATAACTTCCTTTAATGAACTCTGGCAGAAATACTTACTACTTTTTGAATTCGCACCTCACTACCTTCTAAACGCATAATAATGAGTGAAAGTGGTAAACATTCTTACTGTTGAATGGTTCAAATGGATCTGAGCACTATGGGACATAACATCTGTGGTCATCAGTCCCTTAGAACTACTTAAACCTAACTAACCTAAGGACACCACCCACATCCATGTCCAAGGCAAGATTCGAACCTGCGACCATAGCAGCCACGTGGTTCCGGACTGAGGCGCCTAAAACCGCTCGGCCACAGACGCCGGGTCTTACCGTTGAGTGTCTCTGATTGTGGTATTGTGTACAGTTGACAGTAACTTGTTCTGCAGATTAGTGCATTCAAAGGTAAGGGAATAATTCTACACCCAATGTGCATATATTGCGGCATGTATTATTTATTTTCGTTGTATGTTGACACATTTGTACGATAATTAGCTTATGCTTTGTGCAAGCCAGACCAAATACTCAGTATTGTTCATTTTCGAATTTAAACTTCTCATCTTTGTAATGAAATTGTTGATTATAATTATATTTTATTAATCCCATGGTGGGTACAATTTCGTTCTCAAAATAATGGCTAAGATGTTACAGTGTTATAATCGTACGTGGGTCTCTGAAAGTTAGGTTGCAAACGATTTCACTGACAAATGTCATTTATTAGTTGAAACACCACTGAAAATTTATTGTTTGTAATCCCAGCGTCCATTTTGTTGTAGCCTAATCATTGCTCTCAACAGAAGATGTCTGATGGAAGAGGAAATTTTAGAGGTTCTAAGTAGAAGTAAAAATTGTTCCTTAAATTTTGGGCGTGCAGCTACATAAATTTCACTTCTCTTCCGATATTTCGGCTTCCATCTTCAGAGTGAGCCGAGGTGATTGACGCTCCAGCACTTGCTCTGTCCTAAACCCACAGACCGCGCTACTGTGCATGTGGCCACAGGCAGACAAGGTGCCACAGACGTTGATCAGCGGTAAAGAGATACAACATACGCATGGGATTAGATCTGTGACTGCACGATCGATCCACACGGTGATGTATCACTGTGAGCTGCACCGTTGCGACGTCTTCATGAGTTTATTACAAGAAGTGCAGGATTCCATAATTTATCCAAGCTGAAGCCGCTATCTCTATGAATTAAATTCATCACCAACCGAATTTCAGTTGCTTCTATCACAACTGAGACCCAGAAAGATTAAATTGAGGCTAAAATTTCTATGTTATCTTACACCATAGTGTCCAGTGTCAATACAGTGCTCTGGCATCACCAATTTATTAGGTTGTACGAGTCAGCTGCACGTGCAGTGCTCTCTGCATCTCTCATGGACTGTACTTGTTGTATTTCCAATGTATTAATGGCCAGACTCACAGGGGATCTTGTAAACCCCAGGCTTCCAAATCACCAAATCATCTTTAACGGAACACAGCAGTGCTGATGTCTTTGGTGGAGAGTGAAAAATCACTCTTTGTGATTGCTAAGGATTCGTTCTATTTCTTACAATTGGGTTCCCTCATAAGGCATAAAAGCCATGGATTCCATATCTTCCTCACTATTCCTTATGCTCATTGTTCGTTACATTCTTAGTGCCTTACATATCTACTGTGGAGAATACCCACTGGCTTCAAAAGTTCTTCTCAAGTGTAGAAGCTCATCCTCCAGACTGCTCTCTTCAGCAATGATGTGTGCTCTGTGTACCAGAGTTCTGAGAACGCTCATCGTCAGCGAATGATGGTGGCAGTTGTTTGCACATAAATAGGCACTGACGAGCCAAAGAAACTGTTACACCTCCCTAATATCAAGTAGGGCCCGTGCGCGCACACAGAGGCATCACAACACTATGTGGCATGGACTCGACTAATGTCTGAAGTAGTGCTGGGAGGAATTGACACCATCAATCCTGCAGGACTATCCATAAATTCGTAAGAGTACGAGTCCTGGAAATCTCTTCTGAACAGCACGTTGCAGGGCATTCCAGATATGCTCAATAATGTTCATGTCTAGAGAGTTTGGCGGCCAGCGGAAGTGTTTAAACACAGGAGAGTGTTCCTGGAGCCGCTCTGTAGCAATTCTGGAGGTGTCGGAAGTCGCACTGTTCTGATGGAATTGCCCAAGTCCGTAGGAATCCACAATGGACATGAAAGGATGAAGATGATCAGACAGGATGCTTATGTACGTGTCACCTGTTAGAGTCGTATCTAGACGTATCAAGGGTCCCATATCACTCCAATTGCACATATCCCACACCATTACAGA
This sequence comes from Schistocerca piceifrons, assembly GCF_021461385.2. Taxonomy (NCBI): domain Eukaryota; kingdom Metazoa; phylum Arthropoda; class Insecta; order Orthoptera; family Acrididae; genus Schistocerca; species Schistocerca piceifrons. Next base: position 505,521,257 of record NC_060144.1, read on the forward strand.
GCTCCACCAGCTTGAACAGTCCCCTGCGACATGCAGGACCATGGATTCATGAGGTTTGTCTCCATACCCATATATGACCATCTGCATCATACAATTTCAAACGAGTCTCGTCCGACAGGGCAACATGTTTCCAACCATCAACAGTCCAATATCAGTGTTGACGGGCCCAGGCGAGGCATAAAGCTTTGTATCGTGCAGTCATCAGGGGTACACAAGTGGGCCTTCGGTTCTGAAAGCCCATATTGCTGATGTTTCATTGAATGGTTCACATGCTGATGGCCCAGCATTGAAATCTGCAGCAGTTTGTGGAAGGGTTGCACTTCTGTCACGTTGAACGATTCTCGTCAGTCGTCGTTGGTCCCGTTCTTGCAGGATCTTTTTCCCTCCACAGCAATGCCGGAGATTTTATGTTTCACCAGATTCCTAATATTCAAGGTTGTTGTTGTTGTTGTTGTGGTCTTCAGCCCTGAGACTGGTTTGATGCAGCTCTCCATGCTACTCTATCCTCTGCAAGCTTCTTCCTCTCCCAGTACTTACTACAACCTACATCCTTCTGAATCTGCCTAGTATATTCATCTCTTGGTCTCCCTCTACGATTTTTACCCTCCACGCTGCCGTCCAATGCTAAATTTGTGACCCCTTGATGCCTCAGAACATGTCCTACCAACCGATCCCTTCTTCTGGTCAAGTTGTGCCACAAACTTCTCTTCTCCCCAATCCTATTCAATACTTCCTCATTAGTTATGTGATCTACCCATATAATCTTCAGCATTCTTCTGTAGCACATTTCGAAAGCTTCTATTCTCTTCTTGTCCAAACTATTTATCGTCCACGCTTCACTTCCATACACGGCTACACTCCATACAAATACTTTGAGAAACGACTTCCTGACACTTAAATCTATACTCGATGTTAACAAATTTGAGAAACGACTTCCTGACACTTAAATCTATACTCGATGTTAACAAATTTCTTTTCTTCAGAAACGCTTTCCTTGCCATTGCCATTCTACATTTTATGTCCTCTCTACTTCGACCATCATCAGTTATTTTGCCCCCCAAATAGCAGAACTCCTTTACTATTTTAATCGTCTCATTTCCTAATCTAATTCCCTCAGTATCCTAGGTACACTCATGAAATGGTCGTACGGGAAAACCCCACTTCATTGCTATCTCGGAGATGCTGAGTCCCATCGTTCGTGCACTGACTATAACACCATGTTCAAACTCATTTTAATCTTGATAATGTGCCATTGTAGTAGCAGTAACCGATCTAACAAATGTGCCAGACACTTGATGTCTTATATAGGCGTTAACAACCGCAGCGCCGTATTCAGCCTGTTCACATATCTTTGTATTTGAATAAGCATGCCTATACCACTTTCTTTGGCGCTTCTGTGTAATTCTGTATCGGTCAGTTTTTGATGTACTGCATGTTCAAAAGTGTGATCATCTTTTCATCATACCAAAACATCCAAAAATGGAAGTCATCTATCTTTTTCGATTTCCATTGTGAACTGAATTTGTCTATGGATGGAAATCAGATGATTTAAAAATTATTTTCTTTTATCTTGACCATGGGGCCACACTACAAATGTGTCATGAACATACCTCCAAAATACTGTCGGCTTCAAGCTAGCAGATTCCAGCGCCTTTTCCTCGAAGTTCTCCATTAATTAGGTGGCCAACAAGGGCGAGAAAAGACTAACCATGCCAACACTGTCAGTTTGTTCTTAAAATTCATTATTGAATAAAAAGTATGTCAAGGTCAAGACATGTTCAAACAAAACTGAAATCTCCTTATCAAGGTTTTGCCAATGAGAAATAATGATTCTGAAAGAGGAACCTTTGTGAACAACAACACTACATGTATCAGAACTGTTCTGTTTGAGTGATTTTCGTTTGCCAATGAAGTCCACAGAGTTACATATGTGATAAGCGCATTTCCCCACAAGAGGCCTTACTATGACACTAAGGGTGATTGTATAAGACAGAGAATGACCTCAGCTTAGCTTAACCTGGAAATCTGTATAAACGTTAATCCTAGATCATATCTCCGTGAAGTCAATCGTATTTGACTGACAAAAATTCTCAGTTCAAAGTCTGGTTCAGCTCTTATTGTTAATTTATAATGGAGTGGCACTACGATATGTCGATTTTGTTTTTTATCAACTGAAATAATAAAAAAGTTGTTATTAACACTGAAAATATAAAGTAAATATGTGTCTACGCCATTCCCTCGCTGCTGATGCTATAAATTGTTGTTTTGTCGAGCTGGAAGGTTAGTATAAGAAATTACCGGCTACTGTGTGTACTTAATGATCAATCTCTAACAGCACTGGGCAGATGACTCGTAAATTGTGTGATTAGTTCAAAGACATTTTATAAAGACTTAGCAGCAGAGTAACAAAGGAAAATTCGAAATATTTGCAGTGAACAGTTAATTACGTATGGGTCTTTTGGCACCAATCAATACTGGTTCAACTTCACTTATACTCCTTCTCTTTCGGCTCGAGTAGTAGTAACTATGCAATTCATATTGTAATTTAACTACCGAAAAATCTTTAAACCACTCTGACAATTCCATGTGCATTGATAAATAGAAAACAAGCAAATAAATTGAAATATACTAACCACAGAACGTTATTTCATTCATGTCAGTGGCTCAGAGATTGCATTGTGGTCTTCAGTGCAAAAGATCGCATGTTCTAAAATGTTCAAATGTGTGTGAAATTTTACGGGTCTTAACTGCTAAGGTCATCAGTCCCTAAGCTTACACACTGCTTAACCTAAATTATCCTAAGGACAAACACACACACCTTGTTGCTGATGGGGAGGAATGCATGCCTCAGCAACACAGATAGCCATACCATAGGTACAACCACAATGAAGGGATATCTGGTGAGAGGCCAGACAAACGTGTGGTTCCTGAAGAGGGGCAGCAGCTTTTTCAGTTGCTACAGGGGCAACAGTCTGGATGACTGACTGATCTGGCCTTGTAACATTAACCAAAACGGCCTTGTTGTGGTGATACTGTGAACGGCTGAAAGCAAGGGGGAACTACAGCTGTTATTTTTCATGAGGGGATGCAGCTTTACTGTACAGTTAAATGATGATGGTGTCCTCTTGGGTAAAACATTCCAGAGATAAAAAATTCTCCCATTGGGATCTCTGTGCAGGGACTACTCAAAAGGAAATCGTTATCAGGAGAAAGGAAAGTGGCATTCTACAGATCTGAGCATGGAATGGCAGATCCGTTAATCGGGTAGGTAGATTAGAAAATTTAAATGGGAAATGGATAGGTTAAAGTAAGGTATAGTGGGAATTAGTGAAGTTCAGTGGAAGGAGGAACAAGACTTCTGGTCAGGTGAACACATAGTCATAAATACAAAATCAAATAGGGGTAATGCAGGAGTAGGTTTAGTAATGAATAAAAAAATAGGAGCACAGGTAAGCTACTACAAACACCATAGTGAACACATTGTTGTAGCCAAGATAGACACGAAGCCCACACCTACCACAGTAGCAGAAGTTTACATGCCAACTAGCTCCGCAGACGACGAAGAGATTGAAGAAATGTATGATGAGGTAAAAGAAATTATTCAGATAGTGAAGGGAGACGGAAATTTAATGGTCATGGGAGACTGGGATTTGATAGTAAGAAAAGGAAGATAAGGAAAAGTTGTAGGCGAATATGGAATGAGGATAAGGAACGAAAGAGAAAGCCACGTGTAGAATTTTGTGCAGAACATAACTTAATCATAGCTAACACATGGTTTAAAATATCATGAAAGAAGGTTGTATATGTGGAAGAGGCTTGGAGACACTGGAAGGTTTCAGACAGATTATACAGTATAATGGTAAGACAAGTATTTAGGAACCAGGTTTAAATTGTAAGACATTTCCAGGGACTCTGACCACAATCTGTTGGTTATGAATTGTAGATTAAAACTGAAGAAACTGCAAAAGAGTGGGGATTTTAGGAGATGGGATCTGTATATACTGAAAAACGAGAGGTTGTAGACAGTTTCAGAGAGAGCATTAGGGAACGATTGACGAGGGAAAGAAATACAGTAGAAGAAGAATGGGTAGATTTGAAAGATAAAATTGTAAAGGCAGCAGAGGATCGAGTAGGTAAAAGAATACTAACGTCTCCATAATGAGATAGACAGAGGTGCAAAATGGCTAATTAGGGACGGCTAGAGGACAAATGTAAGGATGTAGAGGCATATATCACTAGAAGTAAGATAGATACTGCCTACAGGAAAATTAAAGAGACCTTTGGAGAAAAGAGTACCACCTATATGAACATCAAGAGCTCAGATGGAGAACCAGTTCTAAGCAAAGAAAGGAAAGCAGAAAGGTGGAAGGTATAGATTGGCGATGTACTTGAGGGCGATATTATTTAGATGGAAGATGTCTTAGATGAAGATGAAATGGGAGATATGACACTGCGTGAAGAACTTGACAGAGCGCTGAGAGACCTAAGATGAAGCAGGCCCCAGGAGTAAACAACAGTCTTTTAGAGCTGCTAATTGCCTTGGGAGAGCCAGCCCTGACAAAACTCTACCATCTGATGAGCAACATGTATGAGACAGGCGAGATACCCTCAGACTTCAAGAAGAATATAATAATTCCAATCCCAAATGGTTCAAATGGCTCTGAGCACTATGGGACTTAACTTCTATGGTCATCAGTCCCCTAGAACTTAGAACTACTTAAACCTAACTAACCTAAGGACATCACACAACACCCAGCCATCACGAGGCAGAGAAAATCCCTGACCCCGCCGGGAATCGAACCCGGGAACCCGGGCGTGGGAAGCGAGAACGCTACCGCACGACCACGAGATGCGGGCCCAATCCCAAAGAAAGCAGTTGTTGACAGGTGCGCAAATTACCAAACTATCAGTCATGGGTGCAAAATACCAAGGCGAATTCTTTACAGATGAGTGGAAAAACTGGTAGAAGCCGACCTCGACGAGGATTAGTTTGGATTCCATAGAAATCTTTGAACATGTGCTGCAATATTGATCCTACGATGTATCTTACAAGACAGATTAAGGAAAGGCAAACCTATATTTCTAATATTTGTAGAATTAGATAAAACTTTTAACAATGTTGACTGGAACACTCTCTTCCAAACTCTGAAGGTGGCAGGGATCAAATACAGGGAGTGAAAGAATATTTACAATTTGTACAGATACCAGATGGCAGTTATAAATGTCCAGGGGCATTAAAGGTCAGCAGTATTTGGGAAGGGAGTGAGACAGGGTTGAAGCCTATCGCTGATGTTATTCAATCTGTATACTGAGCAAAAAAGGAAAAACAAAATTGGACTAGGAATTAAAATCCATCGGGAAGAAATAAAAACTTTGAGGTTTGCCAGTGACATTGTAATTCTGTCAGAGACAGCAAAGCACCTGGAAGAGCAGTTGAATGGAATGGACAGTGTCTTGAAAGGAAGATATAAGATGAACATCAACAAAAGTAAAACGAGGATAATGGAATGTAGTCTAATTAAGTCGGGTGATGCTGAGGTCATTAGATTAGGAAATGAGACACTGAAAGTAGTAAAGGAGTTTTCCTATTTAGGGAGCAAAGTAACTGATGATGGTCGAAGCAGAAAGGATATAAAATGTAGACTAGCAATGGCAAGAAAAGCGTTTCTGTAGTAGAGAAACTTGTTAACATCTAGCATAGATTTAAGTGTCAGGAAGTCTTTTCTAAAAGTATTTGTATGGAGCATAGCCATGCATGGATGTGAATCATGGACGATAAACAGTTTATCAAGAAGAGAATAGGAGCTGTCGAAATGTTGTGCTACAGAAGAATGTTGAAGTTTAGATGAGTGGATCACGTAACTAATGAAGAGGTACCAAATATATTCGGAGAGGAGAGGAATTTGTGCCACAGCTTGACCAGAAGAATTGATCAGATGCTAGGACATGTTCTGAGGCATGAAGGGATCACAGATTTAGCACTGAAGGCAGGGTGGAGGGTAAAAACCGTAGAGGGAGACCAAGAGACGAATACACTAAACAGATTCAGAAGGATGTAGGTCGCGATAGATACTTGGAGATGAAGAAGCTTGTGCAGAATAGACTAGCATGGAGAGCTGCATCAAACCATTCTCAGGACTGAAGACCACAACACACAGCAAATCACGAATAAAACATTTTGTAATCCTTTTTTTTACTACTTCAGATCTAAAAATTCATATGTTGAGTAGAAGGGCTTGTCATTCAGAAAGTCTTTTAATTTGTATTTGGATGTTGGTTGGCCATGTGTCAGACTTTTAATGGTATTTGGCAAATGACCAAAGATTTTTGTGGCAGCATAGTTCAACCCTTTCTATGCCAATGTCAGATTTAACCCAGAATAGTGAAGATCACCATTTCGTCTCGTGTTGTAGCTGTGCACTTCATTATTATTTTGGAATTGGGGTGGGTTATTACTACCAAATTTCATAAGTGAGTATATTCGTAATACGAAGGCACTGTGGATATATCTGGTTCCTTAAATAAATGTCAGCCAGGTGATCGTGGATGGGCTCTAGCTATTATTCTGATTACATACTTTTGTGCAGTGAATACTTTTCTCTTAGTGATGAATTACCTCAAAATATGGTGACAAATGAAGACAGTGATTCAAAATAGACATAGTAGGCTAATTTACTAATACGTTTATCACTAAAATTTGCAATAACCCTAATAACATAACTAGCTGAACCTAACCATTTCAGCAGATCATCAGTATCGCACCAGTGCACAAACCGATAAATTTTGAATATTCTGCGTTAGCAACAGATGCCATCTACTGTACCGACTGTGTATACTGTATTTATTCAAAATTTAGTGAGAACTCATTTGCAGAGAACCATTTAATTATTTTCTGAAAGATATTATTTGCAATTTTCTCAACTGATTCTTGTTTCTTGGGTCTGATTACCATACTTGTATCACTGTTAAAAGGAACTAGCTTTGCATATTCATGAATATAGAGTGGCAAATCATTAATATATATTAAGAACAATAAGGGACCCAATACTGAACCTAGTGGAACACCACCCTTGATACATGCCCAGTTAGAGGACTCTGTTGATTTTTGCAGACTATCTGTACTCTACTACTTCTCCAGTCTTCCAGTTAAATATGGATTAAGCCATTTGTGCACTGTCCTACTTATGGTTTAACAATAGTGTATTTCAGTGTACCTGGAAAAACACCCTGTTTTATTGAGCTGCTACATATGTGGCTGAGAATCCTACTTATCTGTTGGGAACAAGCTTTTAGTACTCTGTTGGAAATGCCATCAATTCTATGTGAGCTTTTACTTTAGAGAGAATTTATTATTTTCCCAATTTCAGTTGAAAGGTGGGTTGAACTTCAATTTTATCAAACTACATAGGTATTGCCTCTTCCATATACTGCCTTGTATTTTCTAATGAATAACTGCATACTATTATCTCTACAACACTTAAAAAATGATTATTAGAAATGTTTTCTACTTCTGTTTTTTTGTTAACAAACTTTCCATTTGAGTATGATAGAAATACAGTCTTCCTGTGCTCTCCATTGCTCTGCTTCTCTTTTAGCTATATTACAAATGGTTTTAATTTTATTATCAGATGTGCTAATGTCAGATTTAATGCACATTCTCCTGGACTTTATAATGACTTTTTTGATACAGTGCAGTAGTTTTGTTAATGTTCCATTGTTTCTGGATCATTACTCCTTCTAGCTATAAGACACATTTCCATTTTATATTTTCATCCCTTCAGTAAGCCATGGCTTTTTAGATTTTTTTTACTATTATATATCCTTGTTTTCTTAGCAAAACTGTTTTCAAATAAACTCACAAAGGTATTGTGAAAGATTTTAAATTTTAAATTAGCATCAGGTCCCCTATACAACTCATCCCAGTCTAACTGTCGCAAGCCTTCCAAAAAAATTTTGATTCTTAAATCATTACTTGAATGCACTATTTTAGAGGACTGTTTTGCACAGCTGTATGGAGCTTGGAGCTACGTCATATAATGTAACTAGCTGTGCATCATGATCAGACAGACCTTTCTTAACAGGAAAAGTTTTTGCTTGATTAAATTTATCTTGATTTATAAAAACATTACCTATCAGAGTTCTGCATTCCTGTACTACCCGAGTAGGACCATCGATAACTGACATCAAACTGAAAAAACCAAGTAATTCTTCAGTGTCAATAATTTGTTTCTGTGTGCCTGACAGGTAGTACAACAAAAAATCCAAGTTTTTCAAAAACAGCTGAGAATTTCCCAATAGGGACCTACACATAGCAACAATTATAAAAGTATCATTTTCTATTTTAAGCTCACATGCACATGTTTTTACATCTCAATCTACACAAATTTTTTAGTTTCTATATTTTTCACACTATGACAGATTTTAGCATATATGGCAACCCCCCTCACTCCATAGTGTCTCTGCTTAGATATGTTGAAAGCTTATATCCACCTACATTTACGTTTTCCATATCCATGACTGTATGATGCGTTGTACACTTATTGCACCCTCAGTTTCAAAATCTTCCAAACAAACAAGAAGCTCATCTATTTTGCTTTTTAATCCCCTGATATTCTGATGCAGTATACTAAAATTATTTTTCACTCTACTTTTATCAGAATCTTGTGACATAGTAACACTATTTTCCACTGTATTTTTATGTGAGTCTTCTGGTATTTTAACATCTCTAGTGCCTTCCTGTCTGAGCTACTCATTAAGCTTAATTTCATCCAGTGTTGAAGCATTGTCCACTGATCTTCACCTAAAAGAGAGGTACTCCTATGAGTTTCAATGCCCCCCTCCCTTAAAGATTATGCTACCATCCCAGCCAGTTTACCCTTCCCTTTCCTATTGAGATGCAGGCACATCTTGTGAAGTCCCACCTACCAATACCATCTACAGGAACCAAACCTACACCCAACAATGTAACCTCCCAAAGCAGCTGATCTAGCTACATACTGAACCGCCTGACACAGATGTTCAGTTGGAGCCGATCATACCACATGAAAACAAGAACCAAGCCAACATTTGTACAGTTTGTTGCAGATGCTGTTTTAACAGGTCACACTCAACATTGTCGCCCTGGTCCTTATCAATAGTGTTTCCCACTCCACCCACTCCCACAACGTGATCCCACTATGTAAAACCCTTGCAGAGTGATCCTACATCCTCTCTCACTTGGCTAAGATATGCACTGAGTTTGAAAAAAACTTGTGATCTGGTACCCAACACATAATGTTTACTGTAAGATCTGGCCCACACCTCTTCCACAGCTAATACCTAACAACACAACATTCCTCCTACACACCATTTTTGGAAACATTTGGTTTCCTGGCGAAAGTCTGTTGAGTGCTGAGTGCACTTACATCTACCTGAGCCTCTTCCTTAGTTAACTGAGGTAGCAACGCAAATCTATTGTTTGTGCCAATGATGAAACGGTCAGATAATGTTCTCTTTCTGTGGTCCCTGTTCCTTGCTACCACCTCCTACCTATCTTCACAGTTCTCCACCTTAACCTCGTCAGCTCCTACCTAGCACTACTCAGTTCAGCCTTAAGGGATCTAATCTTCTCTTCCTATTTAGCTATTTTCCCAGCCCTTGAACATGCTCTGCAAATACCATGAAAGAGACCCATTTACTTCCCCAACTCCCACGCCACTACATTCCCCACAATGTAACCATCTGTCACAACAGCTGCATAGAAGTCCAGAACTAACATTCCCCCAGCAACTCAAACACTTCTCGCTCATGTATGAATGCAGAGTCTCGCGGCGATAACATTGAATAAAATGTTCTCGGGTTTCCAACAGCGTCAATTGCTTAAAACTACACGATATTTCGGCCAAGCACTCCTTGGCCATTGTCAAGTGAAATGACTGCCAGTGGGCTGTAGGTGCGCCCTTATATGCGCTAGCTGCCGGCTGTGACGTCACTGGTGCCTGTGACATTGCCATATATGGGCATGTTTTGAGTCGGCGTTCGATGTGCTCTCTTCAACCGCGCGATCGCTGGATCCCACGCAGCGCTGAGCTGCAAGCTACCGTCTCTATTCAGGGTGTTTGCGGTAATTTTTATTTCAATAGCTTCCTTTATTAAACTGTCCCTTTATTAAACTCTCATGTTCTTTCCTGCGTTGCTCCACTGTGCGCACGGTTTGTCCAATGTACTTCTGGCCACACTCACAAGGTATTTCGTAGACTCCAGGTGTTCTGAGACCTACTGCATATTTAACTGGTCTCAGTAAATGACGGATTTTCGTTGGAGGCCTGAAGATTGATTTGATCTTGTGTCTTTTCAGCAGGCGGCTTATCTTGCCCGACACAGAGCCACATAATGGCGGCAAAGCAAGTTTCTTTTCCTGCTCTTCGTCGGTGGTCATATTCTGATATTTCCCAGAAATCACTTCTTTCACTTGATGGGCGCTGTAGCGTTAATCCTGAAAACTTTGCGTAGGTGGCTCAGTTCATGGGGCAGGTTATCGTCGTCTGATATTACTCTTGCACGAAGTACCAATGTTTGTAATACTGTGCGCTTCTGTGCTGGATGATGATGGCTGGTGGCGTGCAGGTACAGGTCTGTGTGGGTGGGTTTTCTGTAGACGCTGTGGCCAAGGCACCCATTTCGTTTACGGTGGGCGAGGACGTCGAGGAAGTGCAATGCATTATCTTTCTCCACTTCCATGGTGAACTGGACATTACTCTTGATGCCATTGAGGTGTTCCAAAAACTCGTCTAGTTTCCCACGTCCGTGTGGCCAAATGACGAACGTATCGTCAACGTATCGAAAGAGGCACTTCGGCTGCAATGGCGCAGTATCTATGGCAATATCCTCAAAATTCTCCATGAAGAGTTTTGCAACGATACGTTCGTCATTTGGCCACACGGACGCGGCAAACACCCTGAATAGAGACGGTAGCTTGCAGCTCAGCGCTGCGTGGGATCCAGCGATCGCGCGGTTGAAGAGGGCACATCGAACGCCGACTTAAAACATGCCCATATATGACGTAACGTTAGCGACACCTCCGGACGGTGCACAAGTCCCGCTCAATCACCCCCCTCCACACCAATCCATACCCTAAGCTCCGCCCATGGTCTGCCGCATGTTCCAACATCAAAGTTGTTCTTATCACAGATATGCCAGTCACAACAAGGTAGAAAATCAGTAGTTCGTACGAAGTACAGTTTTTCCTGTACCATTGTGAAAAGAATTAGAAATATGTTCATTGAATATGCAAGTTGAAAAAATATCAATAAGAAAGGAAAATAAAAATGGCATCCACACTGTCTTTTTTATTTCATGAGCTTTCATCTGCACTATATCAAAAAATCTGATATTTGTTAACTGTAGTGAGCGCAAATTTCCGTCACCTAGCGCAGTGTAAGAAATTCTGTTGGGAAATATTAATTGGTAGTATCGCCAAGGATGCTGTCCATTATCTCGATTGTCTAAAGTCAATGTTGTGCATAAACAAGGCAAAGTCGATGTCTTGGTTTGTTTCTGAGTACCTCATTAAGACTAAAGAGTATAAGAGTGGGCTAGTGTAGAAATGCGTAATGCAACAGTCAGACATTTATACAGTGACATTCTTCATTAATATTTGCCTGTGTAATGGGTGAATTTTTACTTGTGAACTCTTATGACTGCTTGCTTATAGCAGCCACGAGATTACCTTGCGTTCTTCTTCAGTGTTTGAGAGCTTTAGAGCTTCCTATTGTTAAACATATGTACATAATTTCGTCAGTGTCATTCCAACACATCTTATCGTACTTTAATATCTGTTAGATATCAGCTTTGACAGAAGTTGGCCACAACAGTCAAGATTAGGTACCTTATGTATGATAGCTTTATTGAGAGTGCATATCTATGTTTAATTTTGACAGTATTACATAAACTGCTAAGAAGTATTAACAGCACAACACTGCTAGTATGAAAAACCGCGGTAAAACAAAAAACGACAAACAAAAACACGACAGCGACGAGGACTACCAAAGATCATAGTGATGTGCTCTTGGTTGGTGTGGCGGTGGTAGGTGTGGAGGGGGGTAAATGGGCGGGGCTTGTGCAAATGTCCGGGGCTGTCGCTAACGTTTCCTCATATGTGACAATGTCACAGGCACCAGTGACGTCACAGCCGGCAGCTAGCGTATATAAGGGCGCACCTACAGCCCACTGGCAGTCATTTCACTTGACAATGGCCAAGGAGTGCTTGGCCGAAAGATCGTGTAGTTTTAAGCAATTGACGCTGTTGGAAACCCGAGAACATTTTATTCACTTCTCGCTCGTGGTTGTATACAATATTTTTACGAAATTTATCTAGGCAATAACAACAATATTCTATTAACCACAGCTCACAAGGGTCACTAAAGTTATGTGGGACACTAATGTACGAGTATACTATTAATATAATAACGTAATGCACTTAAACAAACGTTAAAACTCAAAACTTAAATACCCGAAAAATTAGGCCTAAGATCGTGTATGCACAATATGGAGTTTTACACGTTTTGAAAGGAAATAAAAGGTAGAACTTAAACCATTTAATTCTCGCAGTAAATTCGGTACTGCTATATATATGTGCAATGAAAACAACGTAATTCTTCTCTTAATACGTACGCAAACATCTTAAATTTGTATATAAACCTACGTCTAAAGTACACGGAAACTGGTTCTTAGGTTGTTTTTTTCTTCGAGAAATACTTTGAAACGAGTGAAACCTCCATGAGACAATATGAAATAAACTCTAATTAACTTCCTTTCGTTGTAATTTAACTTAATTGACCGTTATTATAGAATTAACTACTTGGCTTCTCGAGCTCAATCATCAAACGTGTGTGGTCTGTGCCTGGGCTGCCAGTTACTTTTGCTGTGACAGAAAGATTTTCGATTTTATATGTATGGCTTGCATTGTCGTTTTACAGTCTTATTTAAGGACTTCATACACAAAAGGTTAAATGTATACAAAAATACACGTAATATAAACAAGCGATCGAACAATCAAGAGAAAACATAACAACTGAATATCTAGGTCTCTTAATCACATTACAGCTCTATGTGTCATCAAATGCAGCTCGCAGATCATTTTCTAAATTGAAACTAGTCAAAATGTTTCCAAGAGACTGTGTCTGGTTCCATATTAAGCGCTTTATTATGTCTAATTACTGGACATGAAATATGTCGTTCTCTTAACTTGGGTGACAGCGTCGAAAAGCTTTTGAATGATAGGTTTAGGTCAACTGGAAAATTGTGTTTGCTTTAGCATGTAGCTCAATTCATAAAACTGAAAGCGTTGCATCAGTCGGCGAGTTAATTTCACTTTTAACCTGAATTTTGTTGTGTGAACATCTAATGTCTTCAAATTTTTTTCTTTGAAGACGTGTTAGTAAAAAAGGTTCCCAAAATTTAGTTGTAGGAAAGGGGGTCGAAACCATAGTGACACCACTGTACATAATGACATCAGTGCAGTGGTTAAAGGAGTAGTAAAAGTCGTACTTCATTTTTTGCCCACATACTCCATCTGGTAGCAAAAGATTCTTTTGAAAAGGTAGACAAACTGCCTGAGTTGATAACTATGATGAAATTTAATTTGGTTTAAATAGCGTTTACTAGCAAGTAGTCAACTAAGAAAAGAATCAGTTCTGACATTGCTGGACTTCAAAATTCTATATGACTGAAACATTTTTGCAGCTGTAACAGTGATTAAGAATATCATTGAGTCCCATGCTAGTGCAGCACTCATGCTAATGGTCGCAGATATTGTAGATGTGGCAGATGTTTCTGGACAATCTGCGCTCTAAAGAAGTAGCTACTCGTGAAATTTGCATAGAAAAGTACGTTGCAAGCAGCAAAGTAATGCTAATAATTAGATTGTTGAAAATATTCACACTATTTGGGACAATCTGAAGAGTGAACATGTACCAGAAATCAAAAATTGCTCAGTACCAACAGGAACATGTTAACATGTTAGCCACATAATCGTTGCTCATTCCCACATTCAGAATGCTTTAGCATGTTTGAGGGCAGTCAGAACCATCAAGGATTTGCTTTCACCTGTTGAGACGACTGTCAGTGGGGATGGGCAACAGTTTGATACATTATACAGCAGAAGAGAGAAACTAACTTTGATTTGTGGGGTAAACATTATAAAATAATGCAACAAAGTATAATTCGCGAACTGTAATAGGAACAAACCAACGATCACAGAACAATCGTAATCTGAAAGACCGACTGTTCGATTTTAAACAAGATCCATTAGAAGTATAAAAGCACAACAGTGGACTTACCTATTATAAGTTACAAAAAATGCACTTCTATGTTTGACCTGCATAGCAACATCGTCAGCCTCTGGAAAACTTTTCAAATATAGGATATGCCCCTTGTCAACAATGCAATAGACTAAAGAAGGAAATTTCTCTAAAAACACTTTTTTTACAGTCGAAGACAAAAAATTTGTGGGATGTACACTGAGTTGGCAAAAGTCATGGAATATCTCCTAATATCATGTCGAATCTCCTTTTGTCTAGTGTACTGCAGCAGTTAGATGTGACACAGATTCAACAATTCATTGGAAGTCCCCTGCAGAAACGCTGAGCTGTGCTGCTTCTGTAGCTATCCATAATTGCGAAAGCATTGTTGGTGTAAGATTTTGTGCACTAACTGACCTTTCGATTATGTCCAATTAATTTTCGATGAGATTCATGCCACGCCAGTTGGGTTGCTAAATCATTTGCTCTAATTTTCCAGAATGTTCTTCAAAGAAATGTCAAACAGGTGCCTGGTGACATGGAGCATCGTTGTTTGGGAACATGAAGTCCATGAACGGCTGCAGATGTACTCCAAGTACCAGAACATAACCATTTCCAGCCAATGATCAGTCAGTTGGACAAGAGGACCCAACCCATTCCATATAAACACAGCCTGAACCAGTATGGAGCCACCAGTAGCTTTCACAGTGCCTTGTTGGAAACTTAGGTCCATGGTTTCGTGGGGTCTGCACCACACTCGAACTCTGCCAGCAGCTGAAACTGGGACTCATCTAATGAGGCCAATGTTTTCCAGTCATTTAGGATCCGACCTATATGGTGCCAGCTGTACAATCTCTGGTTAGCAACCGGTTAAGCTCTGTTCTCAGAATAGCGCAATAAACGCGTTGTACGAACCCAGAATAACGCGTAACCGGCGATTTCTGGCCGGTTAGTGAGCTTAACATTTTGTAAACACCACAGCAGTCTCAGAGCAACTATCCACCATTTAGTGAAAATATTAGGATCAGAGTCCTACTAATGCTTCAGACAAAGAACATTGTCTCCTACCTACCATTATTCACTGAAGCCAGTGAACTATTTTTTCTTACTCAGGCTAAGGTTAACACAGTAAGATTAAGAGGAAAGTTAGCTTTTTTTAAGGCGATGCTTCCCCAGTTATAGAGCAAAGCTATTCTATCTCAGTTATTAGTATCATCCACATAAGCCCACCCATATTTATCATAAAACAATAGCTACATTTGTATGTTATAAGAACAAAACAGGAATCTAGTTATTGAATCTGCATAGTTGAAGCCGAAGGGGTGTCTGAAACACTATGTTATTAACTTTCCTTGAGTGTCAAGTTATTTTCAATACTCTCTTTTATGTTAAACTGTAGGTAGTTGAAGGTCACATAAATTGAATTATCTTATATTGTACTTGAGTTATGTACCACTTTCCTGAAATTGAGGTCTTATTATGATTGTTTAATGTAACAAAACATTTGTTAGCACACTAATGCCAATACTTCACTAAGCCCAATATGTAGCAGACAGTATTATTCACTCTTATCTCCCATTGGGATAATAACTTCCCATCTTTTAGTGGATGCATCAGAGCAAAAAAATTGTTCACCATCTAACATTATTCCCATAAACAAGTAAATTATTTGTAGGTACTCAAGCTAAGCTTAAAATAGTAATAATAATAATAGGAAAGCTAGTTTTTCAAAGAAAGCTAAATCAGATAGCTATTTTATTTCTCAGTTATTAGTATTATCCACATACCACATCCATATTTGTCATAAAGTAATTCTCTCTGTGTTACATGAAAACAGGTACTTTTCATTCAGCTAATGGAATCTT
Source organism: Schistocerca piceifrons (assembly GCF_021461385.2). NCBI lineage: Eukaryota > Metazoa > Arthropoda > Insecta > Orthoptera > Acrididae > Schistocerca > Schistocerca piceifrons. Next base: position 505,537,401 of record NC_060144.1, read on the forward strand.
TAGTTATTGAATCTACATAATCATAGCAGTGGAAGGAATGGCTGGTAAATTATGTTTTTAAATTTCTCTTGAGTTGTCTCATGTCATTCTTTTCTTTCTTTCAGAAATGACTCTGTTCCCTCAATGAACCATCTACTACAGACACCTTCCCTCTAGTGATTTATATCTTTCAATTAGACACTTCACTGTTACTATCAAAAGACAGCCAGCAGGTTTATTAAAACGATGTGTATAACGCTAGACAACATATACAGGAGACAGCTCTGTTGATTATTTCACATCTCTGAAAATAAAAACACATGTGTATGAAATAATATATTTTTATTATGAAATCATTTGTTTAGTTTGTATTTTCTGATCCTAGTTTTTTTCTCCATTTTCTGGTTCTTGTCAAGCTACTTTTGGAACAGCACCATCTGCAACTCTGCTAACTCTTTCACATTTTGGAAGAGCTATTTTTATTCTGGAAACAAAGCTGAGATGACAAGAAAAGGTGAATGAACGCAGTGGAGTTGTCATGCCAGCACTTACTTCCCCTTCCGCTCCCAGATTACATATGGCTGCTAGAGATGATTGCACAACCCAAAATTATATGAAATAGTTAACGTTCCTCAAACAATTAGTGCGAGATACAACAGCTTCCAATTTGATATATGCCACAGGTACATTTCTACCCATCGATTACACAAAATAATCGTTGCTTATTGTAAATTTTGGCATCTTGCTCTTCATATCTACTCAATCTAATTAATAATCACCACATTATAGAAACAGAATTTATATATGCCCAACAACTGCAAAAGTGGATGCACAAACAGAGTTTAGTAATTCAGGAAGGGTTCTTTCTGTATAACATCCATTGTAATGAATGAATCATTCTAAGACGCCTCTCAGAATTTTCAGTCAGATCAATCTCCATAATGTGTTGTCACAGTTTGTTGGAGAGACTGAAAAAACCAACTTTTCATAAAGCAGACCGCAGTTCACAGCTGCTTCTATATTATGTGCTACTTAGAATTTACCATCAATCATACGAGGTGTGGCTAGAAAAAAACCGGACTAGTACTTGCGAAACAATAAAACGAATGCAATAAGGCTGAAAGTCGCGTGGCCTGTCACGTGACTCTCGCTCCGCCTACTGCTCGAGTTTCATCTGCCTCCTGCACTCAGTCTGCCCGTGGCGTCTGTTTTAAGTAGTTGACGTTTTGTCTGTGCGTCGGAAAATGTTGAGTGTACAGAAAGAACAGCGTGTTAACATCAAATTTTGTTTCAAACTAGGAAAATCTGCAAGTGAAACGTTTGTAATGTTACAACAAGTGTACAGCGATGATTGTTTATCGCGAACACAAGTGTTTGAGTAGTTTAAACGATTTAAAGATGGCAGCGAAGACACCAGTGATGACACTCGCACTGGCAGACCATTGTCAGCAAAAACTGATGCAAACATTGAAAAAATCGGTAAACTTGTTCGACAAGATCGCCGTTTAACAATCAGAGCAGTGTCTGAGTTAACAGGAGTTGACAAGGAAAGTGTTAGGCAGATTCTTCATGAAAGTTTCAACATGAACAAAGTGTGTTCAAAAATGGTTCCAAAGTGTCTCACAATTGAACAGAAGGAACGCCGAAGAATGATTTGTTCTGACATCCTGGAAAACATTGAAAGTGATCCCACCTTCTTACAAAATGTTATTACTTGCGATGAATCGTGGTTTTTTACTTACGATCCCGAAACTAAACGCCAATCGATGCATTAGAAAACTCCTGGTTCTCCATGACAAAAAAAGCACGAATGTCAAAATCGAAATTCAAGGCAATGATGATTGTTTTTTTTTACATCGAAGGGATTGTGCACATTGGTTGGGTACCAGAGGGACAAACAGTGAATCAGCATTACTACATTAGCGTCCTGGCTACCCTACGTGAGCGAGTACGGAGAAAACGGAACGATTTGTGGAAAAAAAGTCATGGATCCTTCACCAAGACAATGCCCCAGCTCACAGTGCGTTGTCAGTGAAGACGTTTTTGGCAAAGCACAACATTCCCATCTTAGATCATCCACCCTACTCACCTGATTCGGCCCCCTGTGACTTTTTTCTTTTCCCTAAAGTCAAGTCAGCTTTGAAAGGAACTAGATTTGAGACTGTTGAAGCAGTAAAAGAAAAAGCGACGGAAGTAATGTATGGACTTACCGAAAATGATCTGCAGCATTGCTATGAACAGTGGAAAATTCGTATGGAGCGGTGTAGAGACCGAGGAGGAGAGTACATTGAAGGAGATAAAATGAAATTGTAAATAATTGTAAATAAATGTTTTTTCCAGTATCAGTCCGGGTTTTTTCTAGCCGCACCTCGTACAGCTTCATTTGATAGAATGGTATCGTGTAGGAATGTTGCATCTGAATCGAGCTGACTGTGGCGTCCTTCTGTTGAAATCTTTATCAAATTGTGTATTTCACTGTACACAGTATATAACTCACATTACACACGTGTTTCTTTCTTTAGAATGATAATAGTAATAATAATAATCGTACATCTGTTGGCGCTGCTCTGTCGATCTATGTGAAGTAGTTTGTGAATGGAAACTGTTACGTATTTTTTCCTATACTTTATTCGGAAATCTAGAAAGATCTCTTACTGGTCAAGTAACAAATATTTGATCATTTAACTATTTTCAAGTTAGATCGTTATACATACAAGTACCCTAATATTTTAATTGAAAGAAACTGCAGCAGGTTTCGTGTTTTCTACTATACTCTTGAACTCATTTACAGTATCTACCAGCCTCAAAGTATCCTCAAGCGAAAAGTTTTGCGATCAAGGACACTCGCAACTCATCTCTGACACGCAGACAACGTCTAAGTAAATATGAAATGGCGTATGCGAAAATATCCAGAGTGCTCTTCAGTTGTTGCCAACTTAACTGGACATGAAAGCTATTCCAGGAATAACTAACTGGGGAATGAAGTGGCAACGTACAACGCACAATCCAAGTTAACCTGCGGTTAGCCTATTCCTCGATTAGCTAGCCCTGGGTTTATCCCGACACTATACAACTTTCCCATGGTCACGAGCCCAAGAGAGGCGCTGCAGGCGATGTAGTGTTGTTACCAAAGGCACTCGCGTTGGTCGTCTGTTCCCACAGGCCATTAACGCCAAATTTCACCGCACTGTCCTACCGGATATGTTCGCAGGGCGTCCCGCATTGATTTCTGAGGTTATTTCACGATATTTTGCTTGTCCTTGTCTATTAGCACTGACAACTACGCAAACGCCACTGTTGGTCGTTAAGTGAAAGCTGACGGCCACTGCGTTGTCTGCGGTAAGAGGTGATGCGTGGAATCTGATACTCTTGACACTGTGGATTTCGGAATGTTAAATTTCCTAACGATTTCAGAAATGGATTGTTCCATTTGTCTAGCTCCAACTACCATTCCACATTCAAAGTCTGTTAATTCCTGTCCTCTGGCCCTAATCACATCGGAAACGTTTTCACATGAATCACCAGAGTGCAAATGACAGCTCCGCTATGCACTACCCTATTATATCTTGTGTACACGATACTACCGCCATCTGCACTTGTGTCACCTCACTGTATAACGTTAGTTACTGCTGTGCTAGCCCTTTCCTCAGATGGGCATGACATATATTATACACATCTCCTCCTCCCTCTCTCTATGTCCACCTCTTCCAACCTCTCCCCCCCCCCCACCCGCCACATCTCTCTGTGTGGGAGAAATAGAGTGTTTATTTATTCCAGTCTGTATTTGTTAATGAAATACAGTGAACTCTATTTGCAGTGCCACAGCGAGAAAATGTCATACCCATGTAATCGAGACCACAGCATAGAATTTACGAACTACTCACAGAGAGAATTATGTAAACTGAAGAGCACATCTGTAGGTGCATCATCAGCATTGAGGAAAGTAGTATGCATTATACACAATTGACTGTAGTATTTATTTAACTCAAGACATGTTTGTAGACAGTGTTTCTCGTTACAACTCCAGGCACCAGGTGTATAAATTCTGGGCTGAGCCCATCCTAAAGCAAGCGGCGTATACATGCCTGTGAGAGAAACACAGGGATGACAAATACATTCCGCAGTGTGTAACAGAATGCTCCGGTGCCTCATTTATCATAACCGAAAATGCGAGTTGCACGGGAAACTGCAGTCTTCATAAGGTGAAAGATAGCTCTGTTGGGATACATAGTATTCGTGAAATGTTTCACTGTCTCCCTTTCCTTTTAAGACGGCTATGTCAATCGCATCAACCAGCATCTTTGTAACACACGGCCCTGTTCCATTGCAAATTTTCGATGCATCAAGGTTCCGAAGTAAAGTGACCGGCGCTCCCACTTTGAGACCAATTATTATCAGCCATTGATATTGAAATCAACATCATCATTAATGATCTACTAATATCGCCTGTACCTACATGAAAATGCTTAGTGGAAAAATTTTGCGTTTTCTTATCAGTCTTTTTTCCGATAGTGATTACCATATGTCTGTTAGATGCTACATTGATGATATCAATCTGACCTTGTCCACATTTCAACAGAAAAGTGCTCAGGTGTACGTGATGAGTAATGTGCAAGCATTCTCCACATTTCAGCAGAACAATGCTCAGGCACATGTAGCGAATAATGTGCAAGTAATCAACGAAAGGATAACGTTCTACGAGTCGGGGCGTGGAATGTCAAAAGCTTGAACGTGGTAGGGAAACTAGAAAATCTGAAAAGGGAAATGCAAAGGCTCAATCTAGATATAGTAGGGGTCAGTGAAGTGAAGTGGAAGGAAGACAAGGATTTCTGGTCAGATGAGTATCGGGTAATATCAACAGCGGCAGAAAATGGTATAACAGGTGTAGGATTCGTTATGAATAGGAAGGTAGGGCAGAGGGTGTGTTACTGTGAACAGTTCAGTGACCGGGTTGTTCTAATCAGAATCGACAGCAGACCAACACCGACAACGATAGTTCAGGTATACATGCCGACGTCGCAAGCTGAAGATGGACAGATAGAGAAAGTGTATGAGGATATTGAAAGGGTAATGCAGTATGTAAAGGGGGACGAAAATCTAATAGTCATGGGCGACTGGAATGCAGTTGTAGGGGAAGGAGTAGAAGAAAAGGTTACAGGAGAATATGGGCTTGGGACAAGGAATGAAAGAGGAGAAAGACTAATTGAGTTCTGTAACAAGTTTCAGCTAGTAATAGCGAATACCCTGTTCAAGAATCACAAGAGGAGGAGGTATACTTGGAAAAGGCCGGGAGATATGGGAAGATTTCAATTAGATTACATCATGGTCAGACAGAGATTCCGAAATCAGATACTGGATTGTAAGGCATACCCAGGAGCAGATATAGACTCAGATCACAATATAGTAGTGATGAACAGTAGGCTGAAGTTCAAGACATTAGTCAGCAAGAATCAATACGCAAAGAAGTGGGATACGGAAGTACTAAGGAATGACGAGATACGTTTGAAGTTCTCTAACGCTATAGATACAGCAATAAGGAATAGCGCAGTAGGCAATACAGTTGAAGAGGAATGGACATCTCTAAAAAGGGCCATCACAGAAGTTGGGAAGGAAAACATAGGTACAAAGAAGGTAGCTGTGAAGATACCATGGGTAACAGAAGAAATACTTCAGTTGATTGATGAAAGGATGAAGTATAAACATGTTCTGGGAAAATCAGGAATACAGAAATACAAGTCGCTGAGGGATGAAATAAATAGGAAGTGCAGGGAAGCTAAGACGAAATGGCTGCAGGAAAAATGTGAAGACATCGAAAAAGATATGATTGTCGGAAGGACAGACTCAGCATACAGGAAAGTCAAAACAACCTTTGGTCACATTAAAAGCAACGGTGGTAACATTAGGAGTGCAACGGGAATTCCACTGTTAAATGCAGAGGAGAGAACAGATAGGTGGAAAGAAGACATTGAAAGCCTCTCTGAGGGTGAAGATTTGTCTGATGTGATAGAAGAAGAAACAGGAGTCGATTTAGAAGAGATAGGGGATCCAGTATTAGAATCGGAATTTAAAAGAGCTTTGGCGGAATTACGGTCAAATAAGGCAGAAGGGATAGATATCATTCCATCAGAATTTCTAAAATCATTCGGGGAAGTGGCAACAAAACGGCTATTCACGTTGGTGTGTAGAATATATGAGTCTGGCGATATACCATCTGACTTTCGGAAAAGCATCATCCACACAATTCCGAAGACGGCAAGAGCTGACAAGTGCGAGAATTATCGCACAATCAGCTTAACAGCTCATGCATCGAAGCTGCTTACAAGAATAATACACAGAAGAATGGAAAAGAAAATTGAGAATGCGCTAGATGACGATCAGTTTGACTTTAGGAAAGGTAAAGGCACGACAGAGGCCATTCTGATGTTGTGGTTAGTAACGGAAGCAAGACTAAAGGAAAATAAAGAAACATTAATAGTATTTGTGGACCTGGAAAAAGCGTTCGACAATGTAAAATGATGCACGATGTTCGAAATTCTGAAAAATGTACAACAGCCAGGAGGGAATAACAAGAGTGGACGACCAAGAACGAAGTGCTCGTATTAAAAAAGGATGCAAGACAAGGATGTAGCCTTTAGCTCCTACTGTTCAATCTGTACATCGAGGAAGCAATGATGGAAACAAAAGAAAGGTTCAGGAGTGGAATTAAAATACAAGGTGAAAGGATATCAATGATACGATTCGCTGATGACATTGCTATCCTGAGTGAAAGTGAAGAAGAATTAAATGATCTGCTGAACGGAATGAACAGTCTAATGAGTACACAGTATGGTTTGAGAGTAAATCGGAGAAAGACGAAGGTAATGAGAAGTAGTAGAAATGAGAACAGCGAGAAACTTAACATCAGGATTGATGGTCACGAAGTCAATGAAGTTAAGGAATTCTGCTACCTAGGCAGTAAAATAACCAATGACGGATGGAGCAAGGAGGACATCAAAAGTAGACTCGCTATGGCAAAAAAGGCATTTCTGGCCAAGAGAAGTCTACTAATACCAAATACCGGCCTTAATTTGAGGAAGAAATTTCTGAGGATGTACGTCTGGAGTACAGCATTGTATGGTAGTGAAACATGGACTGTGGGAAAACCGGAACAGAAGAGAATCGAAGCATTTGAGATGTGGCGCTGTAGACGAATGTTGAACTGCTAAGGTAAGGAATGAGGAGGTTCTACGCAGAATCGGAGAGGAAAGGAATATGTGGAAAACACTGATAAGGATAAGGGACAGGATGATAGGACATCTGCTAAGACATGAGGAAATGTCTTCCATGGTACTAGAGGGAGCTGTAGAGGGCAAAAACTGTAGAGGAAGACAGAGATTGGAATACGTCAAGCAAATAATTGAGGACGTAGGTTGCAAGTGCTACTCTGAGATGAAGAGGTTAGCACAGGAAAGAAATTCGTGGCGGGCCGCTCCAAACCAGTCAGTAGACTGATGATAAAAAAAAAAAACTTTGTGAAGAAACCTAGCTTGCATATCCATGCATCATGTCTGAAATCCATATGGCTGGTAATTTGTCTGCCATGGTCCTTTAGCAATCACTGTTGACACTTTGTGTGCTCACAAAAGAACCACTTGCAGGAAGAATCCCCAGGAAGACACAACAACTCTATTTGATCTCATGTCATAACATTTAGAGCCTTTTATTGCAATATTGCACAGTTTCACATCCACATTGAATGCTTAAAGTAAGCAATCTTGCACAGTTCTGTACATTTAATCCGTTATATCCGGTCTTGTCCTTAATCCGTGGCATATCAGTCACACCTAGCCTTCTTGATACTGCAATTTTTACGAAAGTTTGCAGTCAACTACGTCTACAGCTATATCTTGCAAACCACTGTGAAGTGCATAGCAGAGGGTATGTCCCACTGTCCAATTATTAGAATTTTTTCCCATTCCACTGACGTATAGAGAGTGGCAATAAAGATTGTTTCAACGCCTCTGTGTGTGCCATGTATAATCTAATATCGTACTCACAATCTTATGGGAGTTATATGTAGGAAGTGGAAACTATTCCTAGAGCCATCAATTAAAGCCAGTTCTTGAAACTTTGTCAGTAGGCTTTCTTGGGATAATTTATGTCTATTTTCAAGAGTCTGCAAGTTCAATTTCTTTCACATTACTGTGACACTCTCCTATGTGTCAAAGAAAGAAGCGACCATTCAAACAAACCTGTGACCATTCATGCTACCCTTTTCTGTATACTTTCAGTATCACCTGTTAGTCCTATTTGATATGGATCACAGACAATTTAGCAGTATTCTAGAATGGGTTGCATGAGTGATTTGTAAGCAATCTCCTTTGTAGATAGATTGCATTTCCTAAGTATTCTCTGACATGAAAACAGAATTTTCTCCCAAGAAATAAAAGAGTGCAGCTAATTGCCCAAGGAGATTGAAAAGATTACTAAAACAAACTTATTTAAAAAGATAGTTAAAAAGTACTTACGAAGCAATACATTCTATACAGTGGAGAATTGTTTGAATAAGGCACAGAAGGGACTTAGTAAAAAGAATATAACACTAGTAAATAACAATTAAACATATCTGTCATTTTATGCCATACTTTAGCATTAAAATAATTTTTCTGAAAAACCTTTCTTTGAAACTATGCAATGGATAATACTAGTATCTTATTCACTTTCTGACCTCAGTATCTCACTCATTTAGGAGAGATGTGTTGGATACGCCAGAGATGAGTGCTGAGGAATAGGTGGACGCTTAGACAGAAAGCAGAAATGAATTGCAGCACACATAATGCATAATAACTTTACCTAAACTGAACAGACATTTGTGAGAGAGACCACTAATCCGAACCTAGTCGTCATAGACATGTACAATCACAGAAATGCTACTATACACTGCTGAGACTTTCACTGACTCAGCTCTTTGGATGCCAGCAGACTGGACTGACCTCTTAGTGGTGTCTTTCTATGCAGGCTTGAAGATATCACTACGTGTGCATGCAACAGAAAGTGTTTCTTCAAGTCGACCATGGATTGGTGAGGCTGTCACATGGTATACTGCCAACTTCGGGATACATTCTGTGGTATGGTATCGATTCAGCTTTTCAGGCAAACAAATCAGAAGTTGCTGTACATAAAGTGGACACCAAACATCGTTGCCATAGTCCTGCTTTCAGCTGATAATGTATGTAGTGTAAAACTACGAAATAATATATGTTTAGTGTATTGTAGCGTGTGCAGTGATCTGACGTTGAGGAATGATTGTATAGAGTAGCTGTTTACACTCTTCCATAATCCTTCGCAAAGACTATTGGACATTAGTGATAAACCAAATGAGGTTGCACTGCTTTAAACAAACTATGTAGTTTGGGGGATGGCCATCATGATTTACGTTTGCCCTGGTTTCGCTAAATAACTCCTGCCAAATGGTGGGATGATGCCTATCATAAGGAAACCTGTCCCATCCTTGTTAAAGTAGACCTGGAAGAATGTAAATGTTTGTATATATTAATTATGTTTCTTCTTTTGATAAACATGTAATACAATGAAATGTCCAATATTTTTTGTAAAAACTGCCAAGAGATTAATCAAACTATACTGCTACTACTACTGCTTCTGCAAAGAGCAATAAGAACTGCAAACTACCTCCATGACAAACACAATCTCATTTGTGCAGCTTCACCACCAATGGAAGTTCATTGTAGATACTATGCAGGCCATCCACTTGTGGCGGTGTCGACTGCCAACATCGACAACTATTGCCAGTATCGACACAAAAAAAAAACCAGTGAACAAGCGTATATCTGTGGAAAGGGTTGTCTTTGTCGTGCTGTACCGCTATTGTTCTCATGTAGTGATGGGCTAAACTGCGATTTTCCGATATCAGTGATTTCTGTGAATGCTACTTTTCAGTATCTGTTATTCTTAACTGTGATTTGTCGCAGTTAAGGAACCTAAGTCGCGTATCCCTCCGCCACTGCTATTTCTGCTACTTCCGCGATTTCTGCGACTTCTGCGATTTCTGCTACTTCTGCGATTTCTGTGACTTATGCTACTTCTGCGATTTCTGTGACTCCTGCGATTTCTGCGACGTACCACCGTATGAAAAAGTTACATCTGTCCACACAGAAAATTGCATCTCAACAAACCTGTCATTGGTAAGTATGTTTTACGTTTATTCTTCCGTTGGCTTTAATTTTGTATTAAAGAAACAACTGTGAAAATATTAATAGTGTAATTAATATGTAAGTAGCCACACAGTACCATAATAGTTCGTGTTTAGAAAATGAATTCTAACATATTGTTATGTTCATAGGTACCTGAACTACATTTCAGTCACTCAGTAAAGTGATAATTCAAAATATCATTGTCAACAGATCTGAAGAAATTGCCAGTCTTTAGACCGTTTTCGTCAGACGAGAGGTTAGTTTCTAAGCGTTTTGATGGACTTAATTACTTCAGTGAGATCGTTCTTGCGAATGTGATATAGCAAATATTAGCAAATGTGATATAGCAAATATTAGCAATCTACTCTGTCAATTATATTGCTAGTAATTAGTGACAGCAAAAATTGTTTAATAATCCTTGTGTTTTTGCAGACGCAGTTCTGACTGATTACTGGTTGCTGTACATATCTATCCACATCAAGGATGTTGAGAGAGACTCGTGAAGATTCAAGACAGCTCTTAGAGGATTTGCAGTTTAAAAGTGAAATAATTATGAAATAAGTGTGTGACTGATTAAAGTGTTTTATTGAAGTTGTTGTGCGATTTTAAAGGAATAATAAATGTTAAATACACTGAGTGAATAATAAAAATCTCATTTTCCACATGTTAAGCCGTCCTATACCCGTAATTTTCCGCCACTTATTTATTGGTAAACACTTGTTGGATACCGACGTGCCCCCCCCCCCCCTTTCTCCACAATCTTGGTGTGACACTGACCTGTAACATATCCCGAAGTCTACAATATGCATTTTGAGGCTGTTGATATGAAAGTGGGAAGTACAGATCTTCCAGTTAAATCAGGAATAGCTTAAGTGCATTACTTGAAAGTGACACAGGAAAAGCTTACTTATGAAGGTGGTAGTAGTATCGGCAAAAAGTTCTTGTGTGTGAAGTTGCCATGTAGAACACCAGGTGTAAAACTTTTCTCCCGAGTCTTGAACTGTGTCGGAACAAAAGTGAGGCATTCATATGACTGTTTTCATTTCTCTACACTTATACAGATGTCTGAGTTCTGCTGTGTTAACATTGCAAAGTCCTGTAGGCATGTGGAGTATTAACCAAAACTGTCATATTGGAAGCAGAATCAAACACATTTGTTACGTTACTTGATATTTTCAGGAGAAAAAGGCAATGTTGCTTCTTATTGATATAATACATTCAGAGTCACAGCAGTATTTGACCAACCATAACTGATCTTGAATGTGCATGTCGTCATATAATATGAAGGGCTTATTTCAATAGTGGTACAAGTCCATTACCTACACTTTTCTGTCTATAATGCTTCTGAAATTAGTGATCCAAACAAACATAAATAAAGGTTCATCTCTAGCAAGAAGCCATATGCTTGAATATTTCTGGTATCTCAACTGCAGATTTTTCGGCACTCATTTAACTTTACGACTCTATATCTCAAAATTAACAAAAATTGGCTTGTACCACTATTGAAATAAGCCTTCATATGCACACACAGCACATCGATCTCGTGAGGCACAAGGCTCTCATAACGAAGTACGTACGTCGGTCAACAGATGACACTAGGAAAAGTATGTTAACTGCGCTTTTTAGTTGCTACTTGCGACTCTTAGTTGCGATTTGTCACAGAAATCGCAGTTTGACTCGGTAGCGAATAGCGTAGTATGAACTTTGCTCAACAGATGGCAGTGCTAACTGCGCTTTTTAGTTGCTACTTACGACTCTTAGTTGCGACTTGTCACGGAAATCGCAGTTAGACTCCATAGCGTACCGCAGAGATGGGCGTAGTACGAACTTTGACCCACAGATGGCACTGTTAACCGCGCTTTCTAGTTGCTACTTGCGACTCTTAGTTGCGACTTGTCACGGAAATCGCAGTTAGATTCCATAGCGTACCGCAGAGATGGACGTAGTACGAACTTTGGCCAACAGATGCCACTGTTAACCGCGCTTTTTAGTTGCTACTTGCGACTCTTAGTTGCGACTTGTCACGGAAATCGCAGTTAGACTCCATAGCGTACCGCAGAGATGGACGTAGTACGAACTTCGGCCACAGATGCCACTGTTAACCGCGCTTTTTAGTTGCTACTTGCGACTCTTAGTTGCGACTTCTCACTGAAATCGCAGAAAGCAGTGCTAAATTCGACCAATAGATGGCTCACGTCTTTGAATGTGAAATACTACTTGCGACTGCTAACTGTGACTGAAATCGCAGTTAGATTCTGTAAAGTTGCTACTGTGATATCTGTGACTTCTCAGTCACTGCGATTTCTAACAGATACGCGATTTCCTGCCCACCACTATTCTCATGTCTCATGGTATAGTGTAAGGTATACTCTGATTACACTGCATGAACAAGAGTTAATTAAGTGCTAATGTGTACAATTCATGGCTTCAGCACTTGAATATCATTTGTACTAACTGCCACCCAAATTCCTACATTGATGACCCGTGACAATGGTTTGTATCGTGCGAACTCGGTGATCACGCCACACTGCTTATCGCCAAGACAATGGATATCTAAGTGCATCAAAAGCCATTAGAGTCTTTCGCCAGTTTGGACGGCGTGTCCCAAGGATTCCATAGTGCATTAAACTGTATGGAAGTACTGAAGTCCGAGAGTGCGAGTCTAAGTCACTATCAACTGCATCCCACATATATTCTTGCATAGGCTGACGCCACACGGAAAAAATTAATGCAACCCTTCACTGACCTGGTTGATTTATCTTCGACGCAAGAACATCAGAGGTTTATACCTACTTTACTAAAGAAGCTATGCTTCATGTCAGTATACAAGCATAACACCACTGGATGACTCCTCTCATCATGATGTTGCTCCCACGCCAGACATTGAGGAGACGTCTCCGTTTTTAACTGTGGGTGGAGCTTGGCCAACTGAGCCACGCCAGTAGACTTTAGAATTGCAAACATGTAGCAGCTGGTAGACGGTGTTCCACTTGCTGATCACTCTGGATCAGCAACACTGATGCCCTACAGATACTTTACCAACAGATACGCTGAACAACACACTTCTCTGAAGCTTCCACAGTTCTTGTCAGATCACCCACATACTAGGTTTAACGACTGTCAAATTCGCGCTTGCTGCTAACAACATTTCCGACGGTTCTGCAAAGTACACCGCCTTATTGTGTCACGTAGATGAGCATGCAACTAGCATCAGTGATATAATTCTCGCACCATCGCCTTTCAACAAATCTGGAGCAGAGTAGGCTGCATTATTTCAGACTTGATCACCCAAACAGCAAATGAAACACTCTGTCTACTCTGAACAGTTGAGCGGTAGCACACCACTCACAGTTTTGGCACCACTTACGTTTATTTGTGATCCTGTATTAACCCTCGACCTGACACTGTGGGTGATAGGAACAAGCAAATTGTCTCGCGAAATTCAAACATTTTTTATAGACGCCATAGGACTTCCACAGTAAGTTATGTTACAATTAGCAAATCGTGTTTTCATGTTGCAAGATAGCCATATTCAATACTCACTATCCACCAACAGTATTTACATTCAGTAGTCATCTTGTTTGTCGATGCAGCATATGACTACTGAGCGCATCCAGTCACTTCCGATGCTTGCCGAAACGCCTCACATAGAGAAGCATGAGCCACCTTGTCCTTCCTTGTAGCAGGCGCCACCTGAACAGCACTGGGCACATCCGTAAATGCCTGACACTGTGAATCTGGGTTATTGCGCTGTGGCGCCTGATATACACCGCGTAGAGCTGACAACTGGATGCAAGCCGCCATCTATCTCTTGGAGTAAGGACGGAGCCAACAGATCATGCACAACTGTTCGTCCCAAGCGTGCTTCAGTATCCCATACACAAGTGTGTTCCTCTTTGTGAACACCTAAACCCTGCTCTTCGATCTTCACTAAGAGTTAGAGGTCATGACACTATTAAAGCACACCATAGAACCATCACTGCGAAGCAAATGAGTTTTGTGCCACCATCCACTACTGAAAATGGCTGATTCCATTTACATGACCAGCATACCAGCCAGGTTTTCCTGGTAGACTTTGGCTCCAAACACAGAAGTATTCTAGTCCCCTCTACTATTCAGCCAACCACAGATATTTCAACTTGCCTCAGGGCAGCGAACATACTGAGCATTACAACAGACGGACCTACTGTACACAACATTGATTTCAACAAAAGACAGACCTTCAAGTGGACATTCATACAGGCAGAGGTGAACGAACCACTGTTGGGATCAGATTTTCTATGTTACTTTCACCTGTGTCCAGATTTGTGAAATGCAGTACTGTTTTGTCGAACATCTGGTGTTCGCATCCTGGGCACAATTGGGAGACTTCTGATTCAGGCTGTCCCACAGCTCACCAACGCCCTCCAAAAACTGGCACTGATGCTTCAGCAGTTATGTCCGTCATTCAAAGAGCAACTAGAAACAACTAATATAGTATACTAATATAGTATACAACTAATATAGTATACTGTGCCACCAGAGAAGAACATCTCACACTACAAGAAGAAAATTCATCATTACAGGTGTCACCGTGCAAGTGATGCACTCAGCTAGTAGATGTCAAATGTCATCTCCTATCACTGTTATCTCTACCTGCCACTAATGTGGAGAACCTAAAGTCAAACGACTTCAACCTCATGGACACTCAATATGGAGCATTTGCTAATCAGAGTATACAACTTGATCTACAACTTCTGGATAACAACGAGTATGCTCATCTCAACTGGTTACTCGCCCATACTGTACTGCATTTGTATTCGATAGAGACGTCTACACAATGTAAAGACATGCTGCTTTTGGAACATCACTGTGAACGCTACTCAACACTGCGTAAAGCTGTTAGAATCATAGCAGACGAGACAAGGCGTGGTGCCTTCCCTCAGACAAGTTACTGATCACTAAAGTAGTTGGAGATGAATTGTTATCTAAGGCCATAATCCATCTCTCGAACAGCTCTTGGGCTTCATGTATTCATTTGGCCTCCAATAGGATGGCACATTCAATATGTGTGAGAACTATAGGGTCCCCAGTGCTAGAACCATCCCATATCGATATTCGGTAACCAACATCCACGACTTTTCCCATCCACAACCCTGGGCCTCTGTTTTCATTGTCATAGATTGCAATAAGATATACTTAAAAATACTGATAGAAGCACAGGACATTCTGAAACTGCTATTATTATCCTCTTTGGGCTATTTGAATTTTTATACATGTCATTCGAACAAATCGAATGTGGCAGAGATTCATCGTCTCTGCACTGTGCAAACTCCCGTTTTGCTTTCCTTACATGGACGATGTCCTCATTTTGTCTTATTTGCCACACAAGCACGAAGATCACCTTAAACACGTATTTAACTCTCAGGAATGGTTAGGCAGAACAGCAAACACCGAAAAATGCCACTTATCAAACAAGGAAGTAACATTTACAGGAAAGTACTTAATTAATTCATCTAACTGTCGGTGAAGTCTTACAGATAATTTGAAAGTTAAAAGGATAGCAACAGATTGGTCACTGTACAGCACAGGCTACTAGCAGTTTACGAGGCAGTTAAATACTACAGGGAAGATATCTAGGGCTGAATCCTCACACATTTCATGGATCACCATCAGTTGGTTCATGCCATCTGCAACCCAAGTGGAGCACTTCCTCCATCACTTCTGACATCTTAATTTTATTGTTCAGTTTTCAATAGATGTGTGACATGTGAATGGAGCAGTAAATGTAGTGACAGACTACATGTCCTCTATTAATGTTTCGGTACTGTCATTGATTTCAGTGACTTGGATGCAGCACAAGAACAAGACAAACAGTTATGTAGCCTCCTACAGGGCCCCTACATGAGCTTGTGGTTCCAATACATTACGATACGCTGCTTATAGTACAGTTTTGGTGTGACACATCACTAGGCTGATCATCACCCTTTGTCCATATGTCATTCATGGAAACAATCTTTGACAGCTCGTGCAATCTGTCCCAACCTGATGTTCTACCTACCACAAGATTAAATACAGAATGTTTTGTCCAGCCAGGAATTACAGAGCAAGGTGCACCAGTTGTTAGCACACGGGACTCGCATTGGGGAGGACCATTGTTCAAACCAGCGTGTGGCTATCCCGATTTAGGTTTTCCATGATTCCCCTAAATCGCTTCACGCAAATGCTAGGATGGTTCCTATGAAAGGTCATGGCCAATTTCCTTCCCCATCCTTCCCTAATCAAATGGGACTGGTGACCTCACTCTTTGGTCCCGTCCCCCAAAACAAGCAAGACTAAAAGAAAATAAAAGTTAATACAATGTGTGAAAAATACTACAGATTCAGTAACATGGGGAGCTATAGGAATAAGTGTGTGTGAATACAGAAACGTAACTCCAGTGACTGATAAATGCATTGATGGTTAAACTGGGATAAAATCAAGCATTTACACATCTACTGAAAAAGTTTAGATCAATGAAAATGTCATGACTTTATGAAATGAAATGATCATGTGGCATTATTGCTTGAGACTCTACCTGTTGATATCTGACACCCAGGTCTACTTGATGCCACTTCAGCGACTTGCATGTCCAATAAGATTATAAAGAGGTATAACACGAGGAAAACTGGACACTAAATTCGGTATGCTTATTGAAACTAATGAAAATTTAGTATATTGGGATAAATGTGGAGATATTTCAGTTGTTTTATTTCATGATTTCATTCTCAAAACCAAGGATGCAATTCATGAATACTGCACTGAGGGAAGATATAAAAGTATAGCTTCATTATAGTTTACGATAATTCCAAAACCATTACTCAGAGATAATTGTAATTTATTGAACATATTTTGAGAAGAGTTTACGAATTTAATTCAGTTTTACCATGAAGTTCTAGGTGCAGATTTACATTCTGATAAATTGATAAATTTAAAGAAGCGTGTTTCTACTTTGAAATGCTTTTTTTACGTTTTTAGTTTTGATTTTTTCATGTATAAACTGTGCAGAAGAATTAAAGGGTCACTTTTTGAAACCCCATCACTTTCTCCCATTGAGATGGAAGAGTTTAAAATTTTTCTCAAAAGTGGCTACAGTATTGCTCTGTAATGGTGCAAGTCTGTGGCTTCCTGAGACATCATCCTTGGGCTCAGCGTCATTTCAAACAGCGAGATGTCGATAGATATGAAAAAAGACCACAGCTAATGTGATGTGTAGGGTGGGTAATGATGTCACATTGGCACCAAATTTCACAGAAATTCTGCACAACACCACCCTGGACTTGTCACACGATGGGGAAGATCATCACCCACCCATACCCCAACCCCACTACCTACCCACAGAAGGATGCGAAATAGAAAGGCTGTAAAAGCTTAAAAACTCTTTGTTGCTTAGTAACATGTACAAATTTTGTCGAATCTTTAAGAATGTCGCACCATACTCCAAAGGGGTCAGTTCATAATGAATGGCGATGCAGCCACACAGTGTTCTTAGAAAAGGGTTCAATTGACTGGAGTGTGTTGGCTGTGTCAAATATTGTCAAGAACAACGTTCTGTTGCACATCGCACTGAAAACTCGTTTACGACCGCAAAATACGTGTAAATGTACACCCCAAGGGAAGGGTAGTTTCATTGGTTCACTTTATCCTACCTCCTGAGACCTTTTCATATCCATTCTGAACGGCAGCGTATCTGAAATCTTTTCCTCAGCCAGTCATAAGAAAACAGCATGGTTTCAATGCTGGGTGTCACAGTTCTGACTCCCATTGCAAAGGCATCAAGAGAATGGATGAGTTGACATTACGTGAGGAGGGGTGTGACAAACTTCCCATCATGTGACATGTCCACATGCCACTACATAGGTATCTAATAGTGCTAGGAGTTTAATGTTATGATTTTAGGTCTTACAGTAGCCTGTAATTTTCTCAAAACTTAGTATTAATATACTTTTAAGCTAGTTATCACTATATTCAAATGCAGCCTAATTAACTATATAACCAACAGCAATCCCGTTTTTTAAATTTTTTTAAACACTTGCAGTTTCTTCCATGATTTGTAACCAGCTGACTGTCTTTAAGTACATGTAGAAGTTTTTAAATTACAATGTGCATGATGCTGAGATTGAAGTAGGACTCGCTAAATGCTACTGGCTGGCCTGCAGGATTACACTATGTGATCAAAAGTATCTTCACACCTGGCTGAAAATTACTTACAAGTTCGTGCCGCCCTCCATTGGTAATGCTGGAATTCAATATAGTGTTGGCCCACACTTAGCCTTGATGACAGCTTCCACTCTCGTAGGCATACGTTAAATCAGGTGCTGAAAGATTTCTTGGGGAATTGCAGCCCATTCACGGAGTGCTGCACTGAGGAGAGGTATAGATGTCGGTCAGTGAGGCCTGGCACGAAGTCGGCGTTCCAAAACATTCCAAAGGTGTTCTGTAGGAATCAGGTCAGGACTCTGTGCAGGCCAGTCCATTATAGGGATGTTATTGCCTTGTAACAACTCCGCCACAGGCCATGCATTATGAACAGGTGTCCGATCATGTTGAAAGATGTAGTCACATCCCCGAATCGCTCTTCAACAGTGGGAAGCAAGAAGGTGCTTAAAACATCAATGTAGGCCTGTGCTGTGATAGTTCATATTGGTTCTGAGCACTATGGGACTTAACTTCTATGGTCATCAGTCCCCTATAACTTAGAACTACTTAAACTTAACTAACCTAAGGACATCACACACGTCCATGCCCCAGGCAGGATTCTAACCTGCGACTGTAGCGGTCACGCGATTCCAGACTGTAGCGCCTAGAACCACTCGACCACCCTGGCTGTGATAGTTCCATGCAAAACAAGAGGTGCAAGCCCCCTCTATGAAAAATACGACCACACCATAACACCATCGCCTCCGAATTTTTCTGTTGGAACTACACACACTGGCAGATGATGTTCACCGGGCATTTGCCATACCCACACCCTACCATCGGATCGCCACATTGTGTACCGTGATTCGTCACTCCACACAATGTTTTTCCACTATCCAATTATCCAGTGTTCACGCTTCTTACACCAAACGAGGCGTCGTTTGGCATTTACTGGCGTGATTTGTGGCTTAGAGCAGCCGCTTGACCATGAAATCCAAGTTTCCTCACCTTCCGCCTAACTGTCATAGTACTTGCAGTGGATGCTGATGCAGTATGGAATTCCTCTGTGATGTATGGATAGATGTCTGCCTGTTACACATTATGACCCTCTTCAACCGTCAGCAGTTCAAAAATGGTTCAAATGGCTCTGAGCACAATGGGACTTAACTTCTGAGGTCATCAGTCCCCTAGAACTTAGAACTACTTAAACCTAACTAACCTAAGGACATCACACACATCCATGTCCGAGGCAAGATTCGAACCTGTGACCGTAGCGGTCGCGCGGTTCCAGATGTAGCGCCTAGAACTGCTCAACCACTACGGTCAGCCACCTGTCAGCAGGCTCTGTCAGTCAACTGACAAGGTCGGCCTGTACGCTTTTGTGCTGTACATGTCCCTTCACATTTCCACTTCACTATTGCATTGGAAACAGTGGACCTAGGATTGTATAGAATTGTAGAAATCTCGCATATAGACGTATGACACTAGTGACACCCAATCATCTGACCACGTTCGAAGCCTGTGAGCTCCGTGGAGCGCCCAATTCTGCTCGCTCACGATGTCTAATGACAACTGAGGTCGCAGATATGTAGTAACTGGCAGCAGGTGGCAGCACAATGCACCTAATATGAAAAACGTATGTTTTTTGTGGCGTCCGGATACTCTTGATATCATGTAGTGTATTACCACTGGGAATCCAAGAATATCAAGTGTGCATCCCTATGGCAACGATTGGTGTCCTACTCTATACATCTTTGGTTGGCTGTTCGTATCGCCTATGTTACACTTATCAAAATGTGCATAGTGTAACAATTCTATCAAATTCTAGTTGCTACTAATGGCTTTTCAAATTTTAATGCACTTTTTAAATATTTTAACATACAAGAATTTGTTATGAAAATCAATCTTGCATTACATTTGCATATACAATATGGGTTTCCTTTACTCTACAGCCCACATGTGGAACAATGGGCAGAGCTTTCCTCTTGTAACCACTAGCATCTACAAGTAGTCAAAAGTTGCTGACTGGTACGTTTTCATATGTACAGCAGCCCTGTGCACTTGCTCCACAGGTCACCAAAGGTAAATATATATTTTATCTTGTAACTTCGTTGCTGTATGTTAGTTTGTAAGGCGACTAGCTTATACTTGGCCAGTTTTGTAAATTTTAGAGTTAGTGATCTGAAGATGGTCATGTTTGAAAGAAACTGGTTACCAGAGTAAATAAATATTTGCTGCAATCTATTGTCGTTGTTTTTATTGCTGCGACTGCCCCCTTTTTATGTGAATCCATGTGGGGAGAGTGCACTTATTCCCATCTTGCTAATGAATGCTAGAACGAGTATGTTCAGTGAATAGTCGGATGAACACAGACACGCTTGGACAATTTTGTCCAGTATGATCAAAGTTTAATTTAATGTATTTTTGTGAACTTGTGCACGTGCATGAAATGAAGTCACAATTTCTCTGCTGGCTTCATTACAGACATGTCGTTACTTATTGTGACGGAAAATGTCGCTTTCTTCTCATTGTGTAGATGAACAAATGTCTGCTGGATTCTTATGCATCCAACCTTTCACTGTTTCTTGATTAGATTTTTAGATTAGATTAGATTAGATTAGATTTACTTTCATTCCAATTGATCCGTAGTGAGGAGGTCCTCCAGGATGTGGAACATGTCAGAAAAACAACAATACATGACAAATATTTACAACTAAAACAAATAAGCTAATGTACCATTCCACAGGTCCCAAGTGGAATGATCGTCATTTTTTAATGAACACTAAGAGTCATTTTACAAATACTATTGCACTGAATTTAAAATAAAAAAGTTTTTTATTTATTTATAAGGTAAGAAACATGTAATACAACTACTGTAATACTTATTTACAATGAACACATTACTGCACTGAAATGGTGCAGAAGTTAGATTATACTTACACACACACAAGCACACACAAGCACACACACACACACACACACACACACACACACACACACACACACACACACACACACACACACACACACACACACAAATTTTCAGTGAACACATTACTGCACTGAAATTGTGCAGAAGTTATGTTGTACTTATATACAAATCAGTTGGTTTTCCTAAGAAATTCATCAATGGAGTAGAAGGAGTTGGCCACCAATAAATCCTTTAGGCTTCTCTTAAACTGAATTTCATTGGTTGTTAAGCTTTTTATGGCTGCTGGCAAGTTATTGAAAATGTGTGTTCCTGAATAATGCACACCTTTTTGTACAAGACTAAGTGACTTTAAATCCTTGTGAAGATTATTCTTATTTCTAGTATTGATTCCATGAATTGAGCTGTTGGTTTGAAAAAGTGATATATTTTTAATGACAAATTTCATTAAGGAATAAATATATTGGGAAGCTGTAGTTAGTATCCCTAGTTCCCTAAACAGGCTTCTGCAGGATGTTCTTGAGTTCACACCACACATAATTCTTACTGCACGTTTTTGTGCCCGGAAAACTTTAGCTTGGCTTGATGAATTACCCCAGAAAATAATCCCATATGACATTATGGAATGAAAGTAAGCATAGTATGCCAGCTTTTTCATTTTTATATCCCCTATGTCTGACAAAATTCGCATTGCAAACAGAGATTTGTTAAGACGCTTCAGCAGTTCTGTGGTGTGCTCCTCCCAGTTGAATTTATTATCAAGCTGTAATCCCAAGAATTTAACACCGTCCACTTCTTCTATCTTCTTGTCATCATATGTTAGACATATACTCTTGGGACACCCCTTACAAGTTCTGAACTGCATGTAGTGTGTTTTTTCAAAGTTTAGTGACAAAGAATTGGCTAGGAACCAGTGATTAATGTCCACAAATATTTTATTGGCTGATCTTTCTAAGACTTCACTTGATTTGCTATTTATTGCAATGTTTGTATCATCAGCAAACAAAACAAACTTGGCATCTGGTAATGTTACTGATGAAAGGTCATTGATATACACAAGAAAAAGTAAGGGCCCCAAAATGGAACCTTGTGGGACCCCACATGTAATTAGTTCCCAGTTGGATGATGCCTGATAGCTTGATACATGTCTCTTTCCTAATAACACCCTTTGTTTCCTGCCAGAGATATAAGATTTGAACCATTTTGCAGCATTTCCTGTTACACTATAATATTCTAGTTTACTTAAAAGGATATTGTGATTTACACAGTCAAATGCCTTTGACAGATCACAAAATATACCAGTTGCCTGCAATTTTTTGCCTAATGAATTAAGTACATTTTCACTGAATCCTGCAACATTTCTCACACCGTGCAATGCTATTCCCAAATGTAAGTGCCTAGGCAAATTAGCGCGTGTAAATTCTTTTGTATTAAAGGACAATGTAGATGAATTGTCACAAATGGTGACAGTTTGACTGATCCCATGTCCCTTTGCTTTTTTAATAATTTATATTATTTGTATGTTTCAGTTTGGTTATTGATTACAAAATCGTTGTAATAAAAGAACAATTTAAAATAAATAAAACTGTTTTGGAATTCCAATGCCAGACCAGATTCTGTCCCATTTCAGAGGGTTTGTGACCACTTACTACTAACAGTTCTTCAGGGAGAGTTTGGTTGTGAGACAAGAATATCAGTTAGCAGTAAGCCTTTTTCTCTAAGCATGTGCTTTCGTCTGTAGCCTCATATTCTGACTTCATGCCTGCTACTTTGTATTATGCACTGCACACACTGTCATACAAACAGGTATTGAAGGCTGGGATCATGTGTATTTATTAAATGTGCTCCTAATTAATGTCGCTTAAGAACAGTAAGGGTGATAGTTTGTAACAGGTGTTTGAACAGAGTGAGTGTAAGTGAGTTACAGCTACTTTTCATCTGCTGACACAAACTTCGGAGATTTAACACCCCTCTTTTATTTGGTTATGCCTGACTAGAATCTTTCGAATTCTCGCTGAAATTTTCCAATAAACAGACAGATATATAGGTTGTGTAATTAATAATCTTCTTTTCAGGAGTAACAAAATTCTGATTTTGTCCACTCACAGATTTCACTTTGACAGCTTTTAATTGTTTACTATGTGTTGAGCTTATGTGGTGTGTTGTGCATTATTGTGTATTTTTGGTTTTGTGTGTATACTTGTGGGAGATTATTTGTGTTTGTAGTGACTTTTTTAAGGGATGAAAGTGTCTATCTTGTTTTTGTTAAAAAATTATGTTACCCCTTTTGTAGGTCACAAGGTGATGGGCATGACTGTTACATAGAAGAGAATCGATTGGGTAGAAAGTATGAAAATAACGACTTCGAAGTCAATAAGTATATCAAATATGGAAAATGTTCAAGATGAGCTTCCAGCTGTTGGCATTGAAGATACTGACATTGTTGTTGGACAAAATGTGAACTAAATGCCACAGGGTGTAAAGAGTGCTGAAAGCAGTATTGTTAATAGTGAAATTGATTAGGGTGACCGATGAGGCAAGCCAGTGCTGCCTGAGAGATCTCCATTGAGTGTGTGTGCAGAACCAGATATTTACTCTGTTAACGTCACACCATTGGATGATCTAAGAGATGCACCAGTACAGATGGAACAAAGTACACTTGCACTGATAACGCAGAAGTTTGCTAAGGTCGACAGAGCTGAGGAACATCATGATAAAAAAAATTCTTGGAGATTAGGACTGCATGCCTAATCGAGACTCGAACTCGGGACCTTCCCATTTCGCAAGCAAGTGTGATACACTCATCTGAGAAGGACAGAGGTTATAAGTATGAGTCTCGGTCTGGCACACAATTTTAATCTGTGAGGAAGCTTCACATCAGTGCACTCTCCACTGAAAAATGAAAATTTCATGACATGACCAGTTTGAGTTGCAATTTTTTCTTTCAACATGATCCTATTACTTGGCATATGTTGGTATTGAAACTTACTGGCAAATTAAAACTATGTGCCAGACCGAGACTCGAACTTGGGACCTTTGCCTTTCCCAGGCAAGTGTTCTATCAACTGAGCTATCCAAGCATGACTCATGACCTGTCCTCAAAATTCTACTACATTCATTTGAAGCAAAAATTTTCAAGTAGTTTTAGCTAAATAACTGGGATCAGATGTGTTATATGCATTATGAAAAATCGATAATACAAAGTATTTGTAAATATACAAATTGACAGTTTTGTTTCGTTGTTTTAAGGTGGTTTAATGATATCTACGAAATTTTAAATGTAATAAATGGAACTTATTTGAAAAACAATAGATACAGTCACTACTGAGATCTACAAAGAATTAACATATGCAGAATATTTCAAAAATAGTTCTGCTTAAGGAAATAAAAAATTAAGTCTGTTTACCTGTTATCCAATTAGTTACTGTTAATGATTCAGTTGAAGATATGGGTGTAGTTAACAAGAGATAACTGGAAACAAGAAGTAGATGAACCTAATCCTAATCTGCTAACAACATTTAACAATAATTAGTCTGAGAAACAGACTGAAAAACCTTTTGAAGATTATTTCACTAAAGAAGATTTAACACAATACAGCCTAATTCAAATCGACAACATCCATGAAAGTGTATACATTAAGCAAACAGTTCAGATCATGTGATTCTTGAGTTTCTCCCGGCGTATTTGATAGTCAAAATATCCACGGGTATGCTGCCGGTCTATAGTGTCCAACGGGCACAATATTTCGGCGATCATACATGTCGCCATCATCAGGTGAACTGACGGACTGAGCTCCTGTGAACGTGCCGGCACGGAGATCCGTACGCTATGGCTGCTCAGAGGGAACTGGGTTCGGTCGCGGCGGCGGCTGATTTAAATACCCTCCTCAGCGTTGACCCTACAAAGAAGGTGGAGAACAAGACGAGGGCGCTTCTCAAGGACGCAGATTTACCGGAGGGTGACGCTAAGAAATTGTTACCCCAAGGTCCGGTACCGCCTAGACTATATGGACTCCCAAAGGTTCACAAAGAGGGGGTACCATTACGCCCCATTGTCAGCAACATCAGGGCACCTACATACTTGTTGGCCAAATACCTGATGGGAATATTAAGTCCTTATGTGGGTAAATGTCCTCATCACATCCGTAATTCCGTGGATTTTGTTAAACGCCTTGACAGCTTCAGGTTGGATGAGTCAGATATCATGGTGAGTTTTGACGTCGTTTCCTTGTTTACGAGGGTACCCCTGCGAGAGTCACTAGAATTGATTAGTCAGAAGTTTGACGAGAAGACTACTGAACTTTTTAGGCATGTCTTGACTTCCACGTATTTTCTTTTTAATGGAGAATACTACGAACAAACGGAGGGAGTCGCCATGGGTAGCCCACTCTCACCGGTGGTAGCGAATTTGTACATGGAGAACTTCGAGGAGGAAGCCCTGTCGTCATCCGTATGGAAACCTACTTGCTTTTTCCGTTACGTGGACGACACGTTCGTCATCTGGCCACATGGTATGGATAAACTCCTTGACTTCCTCACACATCTAAACTCCATACACCCCAACATCAAATTCACTATGGAGACTGAAACGGAGGGTAATTACATTTCCTTGACGTCTTGGTCAAGAGAAGGGCTGACGGCACCCTAGGTCATGGGGTGTATCGGAAGACTACGCACACTGATCTGTATTTGCACTCAGACAGCTGCCACCACCCTTCACAGAGGAATGGGGTACTTAAAACTCTAGTACATAGGGCGCGCACTATCTCTGACGCAGAGAGTCTACCCCAGGAATTGGAACATCTGAGAACTGTATTTCGAAAAAATGGGTACTCAGAGTGGCAGATTCAACGTGCTCTCCGCCCAACCACTGCAGCACAACCTGGTGAGATGGATGAAGTCACGAGGGAGGAGGTAGGCACTGCATTTATTCCATACACAGGCGCACTCTCGGGGAAAATCGCCCGCATTCTGAAGAAACACCGGGTCGGAACTGTGTTTTGTCCTCCAAATAAAACTCGTGCGCTGGTGGGGAGCGCCAAAGATGACCTGGGTTTGAGGAGGGCCGGCGTGTACCAGATTCTGTGTCAATGTGGCAAGTCGTATATTGGTCAGACGATGCGTACCGTCGAGGATCGATGCCGTGAACACCAGAGGCACACTCGACTGATGTATCCGAGCAAGTCGGCGGTCGCTGAACATTGTTTGTCGGAAAATCACGCCATGGAGTATGACCGCACGAGGATTCTGGTACAGACGTCGAGATACTGGGACAGCGTTGTTAGAGAGGCCATCGAAATTCGCACCAATGACGACCTCATAAACCGTGACTGTGGCTATAATCTTAGCAAGGCTTGGGAACCAGCGATTGGGTTAATCAAGAGTAAATCGAGCAAACGTATAGTTGTGACGACCACGGCGGACAGAGCCATCACATCGACGTCATCTCAGACGCCGTCGCAATCTGTTCCACCGCGCGACCGTGGCGCGGGGCGCGGACGGCGGAGGGAGCGCGCCGCGGGCGGAGGGTATTTAAATCAGCCGCCGCCGCGACCGAACCCAGTTCCCTCTGAGCAGCCATAGCGTACGGATCTCCGTGCCGGCACGTTCACAGGAGCTCAGTCCGTCAGTTCACCTGATGATGGCGACATGTATGATCGCCGAAATATTGTGCCCGATGGACACTATAGACTGGCAGCATACCCGTGGATATTTTGAGTTCAGATCATATTTATGTCAGATCAATATGAAATCTACACTTTCACACATAAGTTAGAGTTAAAAGCAGTAACTATATCTGTTAGTAACATAAATAGTGATTTGTCAATGCAAGACATTGCTGTTTCCAGAGCCAATCATTAGTTAGAAATCAAGGCTATCTTCTTACAATAATACTAGCAAATACATTTACAACACTACCTGTAGACGATAGAAGTTATTTTTTCTACAAACAAAGAATGAGGAACTATCATTTTTATCCTGTATATACAATTCAGTCTCAAATAGTAACAACTAAGAATGGAAGGCAGAAAGTTGAAGACATATGTACTATCTATAAATAACGAGTAAAATCGCTAAAAAAATTGTAAACATGGTTCAGTAGCTCTAAATGTAGAAGAAGAAATTACAAATTAATTACATAAATCAATGAGAAAAAAGTTACTGAAGTAAACGTGGCTTCATTTACCTTACAGAAGGAATATTATGTTCAAATATCTAAAGCTAAAATATAGGTAACGACATTCTGTGACACAGAGCAAGTATGAAACTAAGTTGTTCCAGAAGATACGCTATAAGAGCAAGCATCATCACACGGATTTTTAACTTATCAAATTACGCTAATATTGATCTTGAAGCAATACTGCTCATATTTGAATAAATTCCAGGTGCTGTGCACGACAGATTCAAGGAAAAACTTGGCAAAATACGAGAATTAAGATCTATAAATTTACAGTCATCCCACTCCTTTCGTATGGTAAGGAAAGCTGGGTGCCAACTAAAAAGCATTAAGTCGAATACAGAGCACGAATATGAAATTCATAAGAGGAACAACATGTTACATACCAGAAATGAAACAATAAGGCCATAACTAGAAATGTATACAATCTGTGAAGAAATAAAACAAATACTTCAATTACTGATATGACCACATACAAAGGTTTAGAAATAAAGAATGTTTCTCACTGCACATCACACAATGTAACATTCAAAACATTCAACAGTACGTTTCAAACAGCGAAATTCTCACACATCACCAACGGAATGGAACATAATGGAATGTAAATGTCAAGCATTTTATGGTAGAGAGTTTTGATCTTAATGCTGGTGGGATAAATGTGATGTCATATGCTGACATTCGATGTTAACCTGTCCTGCCTATGCTCATTCATTTCATAGTAGTTTATCTTGTGCTTTGTTATATTCTTAATCTTTTATTATTATTATTATGTTTCCTGCCTCAGACGTTATGTCTGGTTAAAAATGGAAAGTGATGCAGACCTTGATCAAGCGTGACTTCCTTTTAACTGTACGGTATATGTTACATTGCATTTAGGAACTTTTGGGTAATTGAACATGTATCAATAATTACAGATTTCTGTTGTTGTATATATACGTTTGGATGTAGCTGTATTGCGTTGAGGTACTGGTGGATATTGTGTGGTTGACGCCTGTAGTTGACAGTATAATTGGTATGATGTCAACTTTATCCTGATGCCACAAGTCCTTGACTTCCTCAGCCAGTTGGATGTATTTTTCAATTTTTTCTCCTGTTTTCTTCTGTATGTTTGTTGTATTGGGTATGGATATTTCGATTAGTTGTTTTAATTTCTTCTTTTTATTGGTGAATATGATGTCAGGTTTGTTATGTGGTGTTGTTTTATCTGTTACAATGGTTCTGTTCCAGTATAATTTGTATTCATCATTCTCCAGTAAATTTTGTGGTGCATACTTGTATGTGTTGTTTTATTAGTTTATGTTGTATGGCAAGTTGTTGAAGTATTATTTTTGCTACATTGTCATGTCTTCTGGTGTATTCTGTATTTGCTAGTATTGTACATCCGCTTGTGATGTGATCTGCTGTTTCTATTTGTTGTTTGCAAAGTCTGCCTTTATCTGTTGTGGTATTGGGATCTTTAATAATATGCTCGCTGTAATATCTGGTGTTTATTGTTTGATCCTGTATTGCAATCATGAATCCTTCTGTCTCACTGTATATATTGCCTTTTCTTAGCCATGTGTTGGATGCGTCTTGATCGATGTGTGGCTGTGTTAGATGATACGGGTGCTTGCCATGTAGTGTTTTCTTTTTCCAATTTACTTTCTTCGTATCTGTTGATGTTATGTGATCTAAAGGGTTGTAGAAGTGGTTATGAAATTGCAATGGTGTAGCCGATGTATTTATATGAGTGATTGCTTTGTGTATTTTTCTAGTTTCTGCTCGTTCCAGAAAGAATTTTCTTAAATTGTCTACCTGTCCATAATATAGGTTTTTTATGTCGATAAATCCCCTTCCTCCTTCCTTTCTGCTTAATGTAGATCTTTCTATTGCTGAATGTATGTGATGTATTCTATATTTGTGGCATTGTGATCGTGTAAGTGTATCGATTGCTTCTAGGTCTGTGTTACTCCATTTCACTACTCCAAATGAGTAGGTCAATATTGGTATAGCATAGGTATTTATAGCTTTTGTTTTGTTTCTTGCTGTCAATTTTGTTTTCAGTATTTTTGTTAGTCTTTGTCTATATTTTACTTTTAGTCCTTCTTTAATATTTGTATTATCTATTCCTATTTTTTGTCTGTATCCTAGATATTTATAGACATCTGTTTTTTCCATCGCTTCTATGCAGTCGCTGTCGTTACCCAATATGCAATCTTCTTGTTTAGTGTGTTTTCCCTTGACTATGCTATTTTTCTTACATTTGTCTGTTCCAAAAACCATATTTATATCATTGCTGAATACTTCTGTTATCTATAGCAATTGGTTGAGTTCATGATTTGTTGCTGTCAGTACTTTTAGATCATCCATGTATAGCAAATGTGTGATTTTGTGTTGGTATGTTCCAGTAATATTGTAGCCATAATTTGTGTTATTTAGCATGTTGGATAGTGGGTTCAGAGTAAGGCAGAACCAGAAAGGACTTGATGAGTCTCCATGGTATATTCCACGCTTAATCTGTATTGGCTGCGATGTGATATTATTTGAATTTGTTTGGATATTAAGTGTGGTTTTCCAATTTTTCATTACTATGTTTACGAACTGTATCAATTTAGGATCTACTTTTATATATTTCCAGTATTTGTAGTAACCATGAGTGGGGAACACTATCAAAAGCTTTTCGGTAATCAATGTATGCGTAGTGTAGCGACCTTTGTTTAGTTTTAGCTTGATATGTCACCTGTGTATCTATTATCAGTTGCTCTTTACATCCTCGTGCTCCTTTGCAACAGCCTTTTTGTTCTTCATTTATAATTGTGTTCTGTGTTGTATGTGTCATTAGTTTCTGTGTAATGACTGAAGTTAATATTTTGTATATTGTTGGTAGGCATGTTAAGGGGGGATATTTAGCCGGGTTTGCTGTGTCTGCTTGATCTTTAGGTTTCAGATAAGTTATTCCATGTGTAAGTGTATCAGGGAATGTGTATGGGTCTGCAATGTAACTGTTAAATAATTTAGTTAGATGTGAATGTGTTGAGGTGAACTTCTTTAGCCAGAAATTTGCTATTTTATCTTTTCCAGGGGTTTTCCAATTGTGCGTAGAATTAATTGCTTGGGTGACTTCATGTTGCAAAATTATCACTTCAGGCATTTGTGGTATCATCTTGTATGTGTCTGTTTCTGTTTGTATCCACTATGCATGCCTGCTATGTTGTACCAGGTTTGACCATATGTTGCTCCAGAAGTGTTCCATGTCTGTTATGTTTGGTGGATTGTCTATTTTAATGTGTGTGTTATCTATTGTCTGATAAAATTTCTTTTGGTTTGTATTGAATGTTTGGTTTTGTTTCCTTCTATTTTCAATTTTTTTGTACCTTCTAAGTCGTTTGGCCAATGCTTGTAATTTCTGCTTCTTTTCATCTAATTGCTCTATCGCTTCTTGTTGTGAGATTTTACGTAACCTTTTTCGTTTTTTGTCTGATGTTTCATTTCTTATAAATTGTGTTAGCTGTCCGATGTCTTTTCTCAGTTTTTCTATTCTGATCTGTAGCCTGTGTTGCCATGCTGGTTTTGTGGGTTTCTTCTGTGTGTTGGTTGGTTCTGATCTCTGCCTAGTGTGTATATTTAGAGTAGTGAGTGCTCCTATATAAACCAGTAGTTGTAACTCTTCCATAGTTGTATTTTCATTTATTTTGTTGTGTATGATTGTGTTGATAGTTGTTATTGTTGTTTCAACTTGTGGGTTATTTGGTGGTCTATGCAAGAATGGTCTAATGTCTGTATTTGTGTCTTTGTATTCTGTATATGTTAGCTGAAATTTTTCTTCTACATCTAACATGTGTGTCACTTCGTGTTCTATTTGTGCTTGTTCTGGTGGCTGTCTTAAGATTTCGTTTTCCTCTGTTTGTTTAAATGATGTGTGGTGTTCTTTGTTTGTTTGCTCTGGGATGTCTGAGTCCATTACTGTATTTTCTTCTTCTTCTGATTATTTTGTTCCAGTATTTGTTGTACTTATTGTTTGATGTTTTCTAATTCTGACTGGGGTATCCTGGTTTTTTTTTATTATTACATGGATCTGATCAGCTAGTCATTGTTTTGTTAAAAATTTTAATTCTGGGTCTCTGGTAATAAATTTGGTGTATACTTGTGATCTGTGTCCAGTTGTGTTGGTTCCTAAGTTTGTTGCTTGCTAATAACAGAACATGAGGAGTCGGTTAACTACATCTGACCATCTCATCCTCTGTGTTTGTTTTCCTTCTAGAGTGGTTGCAGGAAGCATATCCTGCAAAACACCTCTATTTGGATTTAAATCGTTTTCCGTGTGGCTAGCAGTGTCGTTACCATTGTGGATGGGCATATGGTTCAGGCGTAGTCCCAGACCATGACAGCATTTGTCCGAGGCTTCATTAGTTCTGTCCTGAACCACTGAACCAACTAATCACACTAAAAGGGGGGTTAGCCCTATTAGTGGTTTGTTCTTTTCGTCACCTTTTACGACTGGCAGGACATACCAAAGGCCTATTCTTGTCCTGGGCCTCCACACGGTTTATTATTTTTATTATTATTATTAAATTCCTAAAGGTCCTATTATTATTATTATTATTATTATTATTATTAAATTACTAAAGATCCTATTGGACGATGCAGTGCGTTTTGGTTTGGTATCCTGATCTCCCATACAGCTCTTGTTCTCTTTCTTTATTTAAAAGAACTTGTTCTCTGACTGTATTGTCTGTCAGCACACCTTTTGAACCAATAGTTTCCTGTCTACTATCTTTACTGCTTGATCTGACTTCTCTCTAAGTCCTTTTTAACTTGTTGGATCCATGGTATATTCATTAATGTTGCTTTAAAAGTTTGTGTGTTAGCTTCATTGTTGGATTGTTTGAATACGTCTTTGTCTTCTAATGCCAGCTGCCAAATTTTATAATTTCTCTGGTACTTTTCGGGTTTTCAGTGTGTATCTATACTCAGTATTTTCTGGGTCCAGAATATTCTTTTCTTTTCTTCCTTCAAAATGTTTTCCAGATCCCCTTTTCTGTCGAGAAATACAATTTCACCTATATAGACAGCTCGAGGTTTGATTACAGTGTTCTCACAGAGCTGATGAAAAAACTGACCAGACAGACTCTTGAAGATAGATGCAGACTGTCCCAACAAAGTCTACTATCAAAGTGTCAAGAACCAGCTCTGCATGATGACTCTAGGAATATGCCGTACTACAAGCCCTTACATATCGCGAGGATAGCATTACATAAATAACAGCTCTTACAGAGGAATTTAAACCTTCTTCCGACACACCACACGTGAAATGAAAGGGAGAAAACTCTTATAAATGATACAGTGAGACTTAGCCTCTGCAATGCACTTCACAGTAGTTTGCAGAGTATAGATGCAGATGTAGATGTACATTTAAAGGTGTGGAAATGTACTTATTCATGTAGAATTCACGCATTCTCCCATATGATTTGTTGAGTTTCCGTAATCAAACTCTCTGTGCTTCCTTTTCAAATGCCATTGGTTCTGTTATTTCAACGATATACTTTAAACCTTGGGCCCTCTTGATTTGCCTCTATTTTGTATTTAATTTCATTAATTGTTCTGTTTTCTAATACATTCGGAAGCTGCCAGGAGGTCTTAGTTATTTTTACTTACTGAATTCCTCCACAAAAGATCTTTCGCTGTTAATTGTGCTTTGACCGTTAATAAAGTCTACCAGTATTCCTGGTTACTTTATTAATAAACGCTATCTGAAAATTATAATGTTTTGCATGGTAGATGGCATATTCTATTCTGTTCCGATCCATGATGCTTTGTTATGTCCCGTATCACTCGATCTTTCGATTAGAAACGATATGGAGTGATGGACATGGGAAATCCTAAGCAGTCATGAAAAGAACTTGTGAACAGGGAAAAAGCTAAAGGTCTATTCACATTGGATGTTATTTCACAGCAGTATGGAAAATTAATAGAAAATGCATTTAGAATTTTACTTTGGCCATTAATAGACTTTACTATCATTGCTAAATCTTTATTTCGGTTACTCTATTCCGAGATTTTGTATCCCAAATGGTATACTGGCAGTGATCTCCATATAGAGGTCACTGTATCCTTGTCTAAGTGAAGTGACGTTGTGTGGATGTTCGGTCTACCGCTATGGGGAATGTCGCGTTCCCTTTTGTTCCTTTTTACGTTATGTGTGAATCGACGTTTAAAAACCTAATTCCTAAAACGAAAAAGAAGAACATTTCTGTCCAGTGTACCACACTACACAAATCAGCATAACAGAAGTTGTCGATAACTTCCTGCTATCTGTTCAATAATATTTTACTGGACAAGGTGATAGAAGGAATTTCATACATACACAGATCAGGGTAATTCTCAGCGTGAAATAATGTCTAACTCTTCACTTTTTTTGTAAAACTTCTCTCAAAATATACAATACCCGTAACTCTTTCAGCACCTATAAATAAATAAAAAAATAAATTTATTGTTGTCACATTTTGAGATACAAAAGGTCGACCGTTCAGAATCGATCAATTGATCGACCTTGTGTCGTTGCAAAGTATTTCAGAAGGAAGAGCAAACTATACTTATGCGATACATGACCTCAGTTTCTCGTAGAATCGTTTCCGCGCTGTGTTTGGATTTGAGCGCTAGCTTTATTAACCTGCAATTTTTCAACATAGAAGAACAAACGCTTCTAAAAAAATAGTTTGTAACTGTTTTTCATCCCTTACTTCGTATCTATAAAATTTTTCTCTACTAAGTACGCGAAGCGCCAAAACTTCAAATCTCTCGGCGGTGTTGCACTACAAGTAAAGAAAAGGACGCTGCTCCCAGAATTCCTATCAGTCGCAGTCGAGATCGTGTAGGAATATGGCGGAGGAGTTCAAACTGGGAGACTTAGTGTGGTGAGCGAAAATTGTTCGAACATAGTGATATTAGGAATGATTTAGTGTTTAAAATTGAAATATGTGCTGTGTTTATAACGTGGAATCTTATTCCAGGGCAAAAATGAAGGGGTTTTCTCCATGGCCTGGACGGGTGAGTGTTTTTGTTTACGCTTACGCTAGTGAGAAACCGTTAGGGCGTAAGCCTTCGCCTGATGTGCCCTGCGAACTTTTTAGGCATTTTGCAGTTAGCGAGAACCCGTGGAAAATAATTTGTTGGTGCGCCGCAAGATAAGTCAGCCTCTTAATCAGAGAGCACCCTCTTCCAAGTTACTGGATGCCACATTCGCTGCTGATCAAGCTTTATGTGTTGCTGCTTGTTTACATTTTTAACCGAGGAATTGTGCTGCTATCAGAAGAATGTGCCAGATACTTTAAACTGAAAGCTGTAAAGTGATTGTAAGCTGGGTACAAAGTATTGCCGAGACGCATAATGACTGTGTTTTTGTTATGTTTACATTCACGTACAATGTTTTCCACGGTTCGACTTACGACAGATCTTGGATTCCTCCACTAGAACATCAATAATGGCATCAAATGATTTGTATCCATACAACCGATTGACCCTCACCTCTCCGAGTATAACTAGTATTTTTTTCCTAGATGTAGACTAGAATGGCAAGTTTATATATTTTTTCTCCTGGGGAAAAGTCAACTCATTGGTTGTCTTCTTGTGTGCAGGAAGGAATATGCGCCGATTTGTACAATAAATGTAAGCTATGATGCGAATTGAAATATGCTTGATCCGTCAGAAGTGTCTTTGCTGTTTGCTGATAGTTCCTGCTTCAAATACATAAAATATATTCTATTTTTGGCCTTTATATAAAATGAGTGTGTGCAGTAAACAATTTAAATTTAAAGATCGGTGGGATGATTTCATTCTTATGTAATTCTACTTTGAATTATGCATGACAGAGATGATCAATCTCTGTAACAGGCTAATTGCATTTCCTAATGGCAGGTGCTACTTGCACTTAACATAAACTGCTTTGTCGTAGAAATGGAATTCCCTTGGTTTTGAATTACCATCAACATGCAATTGCATAGGTGCTGACCTTTTTTTGTGTCCTCTTAGTAAGTGGTATTATTTCTTCATGGCAGTAATGTGTACTACAATTTACTGTCTCACATTACCATCATCAATTGTGAATAATTATAATTATAGTGTGAATGATGTGGTGTGCTGCTGTTCAGTAGTCACTGAGTTGATTTCATAACTGTATATCAGCACTTGCACACCATTGTTTACAACTAAATAAATATTTGAAGGTAACACCAGATATTGACGCAAACACAATCCTAGCTTGCTTGGTAATTCTGATGGCAGGCTACTTGTTGTCATGCTGCTCTTTTAAGTTCTGACCATTCACACTGCAAAGAACTGTGGATTTTCTATTTATTGAGTGGTTATGGCGTAATAGAGAAACTTGTGTGCAAGATGAAGGGTACCCCATTGATTATTTGGTTTCGGTAGAGCTTTGTATTGCTCCCTACACACACTCTCTCTCTCTCTCTCTCTCTCTCTCTCTCTCTCTCTCTCTCTCGTGGGGGGGGGGGGTGGCAAAATGATTCAGTTGTGTATGTGTGTTATTATTGGAATAAATATTTTTTAAGTCCTCGTTTTTGTCTACAATATACCCCAGTTTTTTTTAAGGTATTACCTCAGAAATATGATACGGGGTTGTTTTTGGTTAAAGTATACATTCTGAAAGACTACTGGTGTACAACAACATGGAACACTTAAGTTTTCCTCATTTTTTAATCCTGTTTCTTCAGCGTAATAGAAGTAAAAAGTCTAGAATGAGTTGTTGTTCAAATTAATCTTGTGTCACATAATGTTTTGCCCATTGTCTCAGAATTTCCTAAGATATGGAGGAGTAATTCCTAGTTTGCTAGCTCTTTGCATATATTACATAAAATAGACTTGATTAATCTCATCTTAAAACAAGTGTTGTGCACAATTGTCTAGAAAGGTGAAGTTGATCAATCTCACTCCAATGATTTACATTCCATAGGCATCACTACAGGTCAGTCTGTTGCCTCATCCTACATTGTGAAAGATGAAATAGATACAAGAGAAGTGTCAGTTTTCTCTTTTTTTGTTGCACACACGACACACGATAATTATGTTACAAAACGAAGCTGACATCTGGTATCGATAGGTTCATGTGTCCTGTTGTTTATTTTTGACAGCATGTACTTAGATGTAATGGCGTGTATATTCTAAGGCTAGCTGGGTCGACAGAAGTGTCCAACCCCACGCGTCGGCTTTGACCCATGACGTAAGGGTGTTGTGTGTGACGTCATGATGGCGCGGAGTTTGGTTTGTGAGTGTGGCGTGTTTGTAGATGTCGTCGTGTTGTGGTTTGTTGTGCTCTCTGGTGGTATGTTCAGGGTTTTAGTTTGTGTGGTGTAATGGGCTCTGTTTGCTTTTGCTCATTATCCAGAATTGTTTGAGTGTCGGCTGTGTTTGTTGTGGAATTCGTTTCAGTGAATTAACAATTTTGTGTGAAGGTTAATTTAGTGTTGTTCGCTGTACATCGTGTGGTAATTTTAGTAAAATTAATCGGTTGTTGTTTTTGTTCAGGAATGGATATGATGGATAAAATTAACAGTGCGCCGGTCAAGGGAAGTGTTCGATCCCAATGTGTGGCTGTGTATGTTGATATTGGTATCAGGAGATGTTTTTGAGCTATGTAGGCCAAGGGAAGTGTTTGATCCTAATTTATGGGATCGGGAGCTGCTGTTGAGCTATATAGGTCAAGGGAAGTGTCTGATTCCAGATGATATTGTGTTTAGTGGTATTTGGGGAGTTTTGTGATGTCGGTTTTTTTCATCATTTTGTGTGATTTTGAATGGGGGTGGGTGTCTAAATTTGTTTATATTTAGTTTGCCCCCACCTAAAAACACCCCATTTCCCGCACTTGTCCTGTTAGTGTCATTAGGCTTTTTGTGGAAAGTGTGAGTGTGAGTGTGTGTGTGTGTGTTTGTTTTTTGGTGTATTTTCGTCCTCATAATGTGCACGTACCGACTTATATGCGCCATATTGGAATCGTGGTTTATGGTCGTTTCCACCATATTTGGGACGTTATGGGTCAAAGCAGACGGGCGGGATCGGACGCTTCCGTATTTCCGGCTAGCTAATACAAGTATATACCTTTCCCTGGAGAGCACGACAACATAAGATAAAATGCCAATCTCTCTTCTGTGCTGATGAACATAATGATTATACCACACAATATAATTTTGTCATATTTCTAGATTCTCTTCTGGAGCAGTCCATACTTTGAAAATACAAGTATTTCTGATAAATAACATTAGTGTGTATGCCGAGCAAACGTGATATTGACATTCCTCCTCCCCCTCACAGTTCCAAAATCTAGGTTGAGGTGGTATATAATTCACTTGAGAGTTTTCAAAGCCAACAAATGTGGATGTGTAATGTAGGTTGTGGTATTGATTTGTAGTGTAGACTAATTTCTATATTCACTCCATCCTGAATACACTTTTTGTTGTAAAACTTAAACTATAAGGTAAATTCAGGAAATCTATATTGGATAACGGACAAGTCTCCAATGAATGATTTGATGCATATTATGTAGGCCTATATATATTGTACTTAAACTATTAAAATTAATTTATGATCCCGATTAGTGAGTAACTTTTCCGCCTACATCAGTAGGCCTGTTTTCTTATGGGGGAATAGTACATCTGCTTGTAAGTAACCAGGTGTGTGCATGCACGCACCAGTTACAAAGCCAGTGAAAGTTAGTCTGCTTTAATGGTTATGTTAACAGGTATGTGTGATGTCAATGATGACCTAGACCTTAAGCTACAATATCCACTCCTCATAGAATTTTGTTGCCCTGTTTTCTAATTGGTTCAGCAATTTTTGAGTCATTTGTGGCTGGCAGTATTCGCTCCATTTTTTTACACACTTTTGTTTATAAACTACTGAAATTGAAAAGTAGCCCCCCCCCCCTACATTAAAAATGTATTGTGTAATGTTGCATAATCCAGCAAATTGGGTACATATACTGTCTGTCAACCATGAAACAGATGGAGGAGGGCAGCAACTTAATGAATAGCAGTGTGTTCACAATCAGTGGATGTTGGTCTGTATTGTAGCAAAGTTAAAGTAGATAGTTCTGTGAGGGAGTCAGTATGGGTAGAGGTTATTATTGGCAAGCGGAATAAAATAATAATTGGATCCATTTACTGACGACCTCTCAACTCAGATGATACAATTGATGAAGTCTAATTTCAAACACATATCTGACTTGTACAGTTATAGCTCGCTGTGACTTACAATTACGAACAACTTAAATTGGAAAAAAACACACAAAAATGTTGTGGTGAAGGTGAACGAACGACTGTGTTTAACTGGCAGAACAGTTAGAAGATGCAACGGATGGGTTAAAGAGACTCCCGACACTATAATTTTGGAGTACTGCTGTGTGGTTTGGAACACTTACCAAATAGGATTAATGTAGTATATCGAGAAAGTACAAAGAAGAGTAGCACATTTTGTATTATCGAGAAATAGGGGAGGGTGTCACGGACATGATGCCGGATTTGGGGTGGACATCACTAAAACAAACGCGGTTCTCATTGCAGCTGAATCTAGTCTAGATTCAGATTCTAGATTTCGGTCTCAAAGTTTCTCCTTCGAATGCAAAAATATTTTGTTTACTCCAACTTACATAGGGAGAAACAATCATAATAAAATAAGGGAGATCAGAACTCAAACGGAAAGATATGGGTGTTCATTTTTTCCACGCGCTGTTTTAGAGTGGAATAATAGAGAATTATTGTGAGGGGGGTTCAATGAACCCTCTGCCAGACCTTTAAGTGTGTTGTACTGAGTATCCATGTAGATATTAACTCTGTTACTTTTACAGTCTCAATCAGTGTACCACTGATAAATGCAAAACATTTTTGGTGCGTGATTTGTTATTTCAGCTATGACCATTGTTATTAAATCTTTCTCAGTAAATCAGTTTTGCAGTAGAATGTATTCATATCCTTGCCAGTGCGGCCAGTGACCTATGAAATGACCTGAGTTAAGTCAGGAACATACGGGCTACCCCCGCCCTGCCTACCCCAAGGATCTCGTACCCCTTTCGTGAGTATGAGCCTTGGGGCACCAAGCCATTGCCATACTTCCTTTTCTGTGCAGCACTCTTACACGCTAATAATATCTTTTCTCAGACTTAATCTGTAGGACAGATTCCCTTTTAACAACCTAGCTTGCTTGTAGGACACTGGGGCGTTTCCCACTTCATTTGTTTTACAACATTTACTGTAGTTAACTCATGTTTGGTCCCCACATCTGAGTTTGTCCCCCACTTTTTTCAAAAAGTAATTTTTACAGAATTGTGAGCCACGTGGGAAGGTAGTCCAGTACTTGGCATAATAGCCAGTCGATGTGGGGGTTGTCAGACACTGACATAATGACAGCCCCTGACTATGCAGAGAATGCGCTATTGTTGTCATATTGTTTGCTCCCTATGCATGCTAATGAACAGGTGCCTATTCGTTTGGGGAGTGGTCAGGGGTTCTGGGACTCCATGCAGTGACTGTCAAACCAGGTGGCCATTACTCTGGCTGAATGGCATATATGGAGAGGACGCTTGACCAGAGTAATTGGTAGCATGGAGGCTATGTTGCACAGTCAAGAGACCTGACCCCCAGGGGGCTCACTGCTTTTTGGTGGGTTCATGCTTGGCTACCACAGGGTTCCAGCCTTTGCAGCATTTTTTTCCATTCTGTGCTACATGTCTGTCCTCTTACTATTCCCCCCCCCCCCCCCCCCCCCTTGGGGATCATGTCTGGGATGTTTTGGGAATGTGTTCTGCATTTTCAATAGCTGATATCAGAATACTCTCTCAACCGTTTTTCATTCCATTTTTTTCTCTCTTCATTCTCCTTCTCTTATCCTTCCTCTGCTTCGGTGTTTGAACTTGCTCTTTTTCTCTTTCTTCCTGTGCCCTCCTGAAGACCAGCCCTTGCATCTGACGCTTAACAGGTGACTGGGTAACGAGTCATTAACAGCCTTGGGTTGACAGGTAGGTTCGCACGTGCCCCCTGGTGCAGGCCAAGCCCAGGTAGGGGCAATTGCCTGAGCGGTCCCTCTGTCGGGTGTTCAGGAGGTGTATACAATCACGTAAGACGGATGTGGCCCCATCTGAGGGGGGAGCCCCTAATTGGAAGGAGCACACCAGAGGAGACGCTGACAATGATGGGGATTATCTCACAATGAGCCAGTCATCTGCTTCACAGTCAATGTCTACCAAACATAAATAGAATGAAGCTAAGGATTCAAATACCCTCCTAGCTGCACCATGGTTCCTTGTGGTTTCACGTACCAAAGATGGTCAATTCTTTGCAACTGCAAATCTGTTTATTATTCAGAAAGGTGTCGATGCAATTGCCAGACCTGTGAAATCCTGC
Organism: Schistocerca piceifrons; assembly: GCF_021461385.2. Classification (NCBI taxonomy): domain Eukaryota; kingdom Metazoa; phylum Arthropoda; class Insecta; order Orthoptera; family Acrididae; genus Schistocerca; species Schistocerca piceifrons. The sequence continues at coordinate 505,578,218 of NC_060144.1, forward strand.
TCTTGCTTACACATTGGCTGAAGGTTGAAGGAAAAGTGCCTCACCCAGTCCCTCACAAGTTGTTGGCTAGTTGCAAACCCTGCATTCTACCATCTGGCCTTTACAGTACTGTTCTTGCTTACATCTCATTCCACAAAGGACATGGCCGCACAGACATGCGATCTCAGATTCAGCACTGTGGTTGTAAAATCTTTAGCCTCACAGGGCGAAGTTACCTGCTACACAACCGGCAGGGCGTACAGGACAGAGGGAATATTCGTGCAACAACTTCCTATTTCCTTCCAGCCAACAAACATCTGAGTCCTCCTCCTCCAGTCGGGAGAAGTCAAATTGTCTACTCCTTGGCTGACTCGGAGATCCTCTTCGACGTGGCGTCACGTGGTATCCTCGTCCATGTCGCCGGTGCACACCACCAATTGTTTTTCTGCCCTGGACGCTGCACTCCGACAAAACGAGAATGCCAACGTCTCTGTAGATCTCGTGGAGTAGGATCCTCCAGCCTTCATAGGATGGCACTCCGCAGCTGTTGAGGCAACACCCCGTTCATTTTTCCCTCCTACCCATTCCCTCCTCTCTCCTCCAATGGAAAGTTCGAAGCCTTCGATCCAACAAAGAGGACTTATGGCTGCTTTTGGAATCACAGTGTCCCTTGTTTTCCGCCTCCAGGAGAAAAAATTGCGTCCTCACGACCACTTTTAAGCTCTTCACATTTCTTCCTGGTCTGTTGTGACACCCTCCCACCCCACCCCCTGAGGATGGTATTCCATCTTGTGGGGAGTCATGCTGCTCATACGAGATGACATTCATAGTCAACCCATCTCCCTGACTACCTGCCTTCAAGCTGTTGCACTCCACATTTTCCTTCCTCACTTGACCTCCTCTCTGCACTGTTTACATCCCTCCATTATTCTATGCCACAAGGGCAGAATTTCCTGCAGTTTAATGGGCAGCTTTATCACCCCTTTCAGCTGCTTGGTGACTTTAATGCGCATCATCTCCCAGAACCTGTCTGCAAGGTGCAGTCTTGTCTTACCTTCACAATCAACTTAACCTCATCTGCCTTAACACGGGAGCACCCACTTTCCTTTCAGACTCCACGCACATGCACACACGTCTCCTCCTGCACTGCTCAGTTTGCCCATCGCCTCTAGTGATCTGTTCTTTCTAACACGTTCTCCAGCGACCATTTCCCGCGTGCTGTCCATATGCTGACTCCTAACCCATCTACATGCACACCAAAGCGGCAGATTTCTCAGGCCGAATGGAGGCTTTACTCATACCTGGCGACCTTCGCTGAACAACATTTCCCCAGTTACAATGACCAGGTGGAGTATCTTACAAACATTATCCTTTCCACCACAGAAAAAAGTTAGCTTGATTTCATATACTAGTTCTTCTAACAGTTCCACTCCCTCTTCAGTCATGTGGGTGCCAACCTCCGATGGCTCTCAGAGACCAAGGTCCATTCCCCAATTTCCAGCCTGGCAGTAGCAAATGATGTCACAATGCACCCTATTGCTGTCCCCAACACCTTGGGCCACTATTTTGCGGAGATTTTGAGCTCCATCCACTATTGTCCTGCCTTCCTTCATCAGGAAAAAGTGCAGAAGGCTTGGGCGATACTGTTCTCTTCTCAGAATCATCAGTCCTACAATGCCACCTTTACTATGAGGGAGCTAGATCATGGCCACAATTCATACCAGTCCTCTGCCCCAGGGCCAGATGATGTTCACATCCAGATGTTGCAGAACGTTTCTCATGCGAGCAAGCACTTTCTCCTTTCTGGGCAGAGGGCATGTTACCCAGATGCTGGCATGAAGCCACTGTCATACCCATACCTAAGACCGGTAAGGAGAAATGCATTCCTTCTAGCTACAACTCCATTTTTCTCACCAGCTGTGTTTGCAAGGTTATGGAACGTATGATTCAGGCCCAGCTGGTGTGGTGGCTCGAGTCTCGCAATTTAATAACCGCTGCCTAGTGTGGATTCTGAGCGCGCGTTTCTGCAGTTGACCATCACATTACTTTGTTTACCTATGTTATTAATAATTTTCTGTGAAACTATCTCACTCTGGCCGTGTTTTTCAATTTGGAGAAAGTCTGTGACATGTGCTGGAGGACTGGTATCTTCCATACTCTCTACATGTGGGGCTTCTGTGGCTGCATGCCCTGTTGCCTTCAGGCATTTTAAAAAGAGTTTTCAAGGTAAGTGTGTGTGCTGCTTTGCCAGACACCTTTATCCAGGAAAACAGTGTGCCTCAGGGTTCCATCCTGAGCGTCGACCTCTTTGCTATCGCCATTAATCCTACAATTGCCTGTATCGCACCGGGCATCTCCAGCTTCCTTTTTCAGTTACGATTTTGTGACCTGTTGGAGTTCTGCTTGGACTTGTCTTCTTGAGTGGCGTCTTCTGTGTAGTCTTGATCGTCTTTGCTCATGGAGCATTGACAATGACTTTCGTTTTTCAACTGATTAAACCGTTTGTGTGAATTTCTGGTAGAGCAGTGGTTTCTTCCACCGACTTTACGTCTTGGGCCCGTTGTATTAAATTAGTTGAAACTACGAAAATCCTGGAGCTCATGCTTGACAGGAAACTTTCTTGGTCCTCCCATGTGTCTTACCTGGCAGCCCGCTGCATGTGGTCCCTCATTGTCTTACATGTCCTCATTGGTTGTAGCAGTTCCTCCTACTTTTATTTTTGTTCGTTTGTTGTCCTCGGTGTCAACGTATGCATTGCTGAACTGGATGGAAAATGGGGTTTGTAATTGGGACAGTGACTACTGTAAATGATGTAGCCGACAAACGCACAGTTGCGTTTCAGTGTCTTTTACTTAATGTTCACAATCCTCCAATAATACACAGTTATATATGGCCATTGCACTATTGTTCTAACTTCCTATAAGCTTCATTGATAGTTAGCAGGTGAACCATCCACATACTGCACTGCTACAATAGATTTCTTGTTGAGCATCTAAGAGCAGTAAAAAACCTAATCACAAAGTTCACGGTTCTCAATAATCAGGTACGTATGGAGCAGGCGCTGTCCTTGTTTTTACACATGGCCGAATTGTTTAACACTTATTACACTGTTAAGTTGAAGCCTTGTTGTTGTTCTAAGTAGCGCAAGTTACGCGTCTGAAACTCGGCTGTGGACTGACTGTCTTTTGACCAAAATCAGACCCTTATATATCATCACAATAAGAGGTACTGAAACTACATATTGTTTGAAGTTAACATTTACAGAAATTACAATTAAAACTTAACTCATTAAGTTAACTGGATACATCGAAAAACTGTTTCTTTTTAACAGTTTCTTTTACTATGAGGGTTAAACCGAATTATTAACATGTATAGTTATGTAAACAATACTTTGACAAAATTGTTAATTGCGTTGGAATTAACGAAGGGCTGGCTTTGCTAATATGTTTTCGAATAGAGCTAAATAGATTCTTTAAGATTACTAGTATTTCATCTTCCAAGTGTTTATAATTAGTACAGGATTTATATTTGTTTATACGTCAACAATAGAATTTAAGTTACGAAACAATTACTGACTTCACTCTATACTGAAAGATACTAACTACGAATAGTCAAAATAAATTAGAAAATCAATTACCTACCTAAATCAAGCTCAAAATCATATCTGGTGTTATGTACTTTAAAACTGAGGTCCAACCTTTCTCTTTTTTGAAAATGCAGATTACGCTCACGTATGTTGATAGTAAATAGTCAAAAATGAAATAAATGCATTTAAAGACACAGATGGCAAAACAAGAGGGAATTAAAATTATCCCTGCTCTTGCTTCATCACGTGATATTTCCTGGGGAGCAGATTGAACCTGCCTCCTCTGTTTGTACCAGTCCCTTGCCTGTTTCACTTGTGCACCTGCACGTCCGTCCCTCTTATGCCACCTTCATACTATCCACCATTGTGGCATCTGTTTGGCCACTGGCTCCTTTTACACGAGCCTGGTTGAAAGTCTGTATGCAAAAAGCTGCCGAACTACCGCTGTCCTACTGCCGTGACTTTCTGCTCAGCAGATAGGCATGCAGTTTGTCTGCCATGCCTTGGCACCCATCGTATGTCTCCTCGTTCGATGACTCCTTTGATCGCCAGTATTGGATATGTCCATCTTCTCTGTTACCTCCTGGAATTCGCTTTCAGCTCGTGCTCCAGCAGCTTAACTTCACACTCCCTGCCACTTTCCCGATGGGTGTGAACCCTTCACCACCTTGGCTTCATACGCCGACCCATGTTCCCTTTGGCCTTCATTTGCTTCCTAAGGATAGTACTCCACCTTCACTCTATCACCGTAAGTTTCACAACCCTCGCACTGAACTTTGTGATAGCACCTTTGCGTACTCTGATGGCTCTCGGACTGACCGTGGCGCCGGGTGTGCCTTTATCATTATCACCGAAGTTTTTCAGTGTCTGCTTCCAGAACACTGCTTATTATTTATAGCAGAGCTCTTCGCCCTGTATGAGGCCACGGAGTACATCCGGCGACATAGGCTTTTAAGTTGCGTCTTCTGTTTCAACTCTCTCAGTGCACCTCAAAGCCTCTGGTGATGCACACCATCATCCCTTAGCACAACGGGTGCATGAAAGCTGTCACTTGCTCCCTCTTGATGGAGCCACTGTGATGTTTGTGTGTGTTGTTGGTCACGTCAGTCTGACACGAAATGAAGCTCCTAATGCTGCTGCCAAGGCTGCAGGCCTCGTATCTCGGCCCACCATTCCTTCAGATGTCTCTGTGTTGCCGTCTGTCAGCAGGAGGTGTCACTTCGGCATCACCACTGGTCCTCCCTTCTTGACAACAAGCTCCGGGTAATTAGACTCTCCCAGCAGCTTGAACGACCTCCTCTTGGCCCTCTTGCTGTGAGGAGATTGTTTTTGCTGTGTTGCATATTGGGCTCGGTCTTTTTAGCCATCGCCATTTGTTAAATTGTGCTGCCCCATCACCGTGTACTCATTGCCCTCAACCTTTGACGGTCTGCCATTTCCTGATGGAATGCCCTTTTTTAACCACTTAAGTTCTCATTTGTTTTTTGCCATTTGAGTTACCGACCGGTTTAGCAAACGACGTGTTGGCTGTTGACTGCATTGTACTTTTTATCCATCGCAGCAGTATGGCGAAGGACATTAATCTTTAGTTCAGGACCTCTGTTTCTCAAGGGTTTAATTTATAGACCATTCTTCTCATCCCTATATTAACTGTCTTTCCTTCTGTCAATTGAGCCTATATTAACGTGCCTTTATGTTCTACAGTTCTGACATGGGCGTGTGTGACCCTAGTTGTTTTACGACCTGAGTAATCAGCTTATGACCATTACCAGACTCTGGCAGTCTCTTCAGACAGCCCTGAATGCTTCAGTGTAGATCATTATGACTCCAAGAAGTTTTCTTCCTTCACCACACCGTGGGGGGAAAGCAAAAACAAGTAAACCACAAAAACCTACTCCCCTCTGTTCCTGGTTTGTGACTTGGCTATGAAGGATCCTGTCTATCTATTGTAAGCAATATCAAAAATGTTTCTGGTGAAATCTGTTAATCTGAACTGAACATTGTACCCAATCCTCTTGCAAGAAACTTGATTACATAACCGTTAACTGAGCCATAAGAGCCCATACATGGTATGGGGTTAAATTTTCACCACAACTTAATGCTGCATGCACATGAAGAATTACATCAAAATTGGAGAAGCAAGTGACCGACTTCATACATCAAGCCCCACTAGACATTAAGGTTGACACTGAAGCATCTGTCCTCACTTCTGAGAGGGATTTGCTTCCTGAGCAATTTAAAATCATGGTCTACAGCTGTGGTGTGAAGCCATATTTCCCTCACCCATAAAGCGATGCTGTATACATCAGTGCTTTGGGCATGTGTCTTCTGTTGTACGAAAAGCGCAATTTGTGGAGACTGTGGTCAGCCACTTAATGAGAACTTACGATATGAGCAGTCACTTCTGTGTCGTATCAACTGCAGAGACCACTACCCTTGCCAATACCCGAAAAGTCTGTTACCTTAGTTAAGGAATGTAACTGGTTGCCCCTCATATTTTGAAGCCCAGAAAATAACTTATGTGCTTATAGACCATCCCAGTGACATCTAATTTTGCTGCTATGTCAAGTACTTATTCTCTTCATTCCTGTGACATTTCTGTCTGGTAGTCATGCAAGTAAATTAGCCCAAAGGGGAGAAAGGCCTCTTTCTTGCTGTTCCTACAGCATCATTTTCTGGGATCTCAGTTCCCTGTATCAGGTCAGAAGTAGTACTGTCCTCCTGCAATGTTTAGCAGTGATAGGTCTCCCTTCAGGGAATCATATCCCCAGGAATCTACATACCATCGACATAGTCAGTGCTTGAAGGAGCCTCAGACTGCTGCTCCCAAGGCTTCCCACTCCTATTCAGTTCCTATTCTTACACCAGACACACCCTTGCAAAGTACTGTAAAGTAGTTCATGAGAAAAAGAAAATGTCTCTCGAGAAACACACTCCAGTGTTGCCAGACCCTCGACACTGTCAAAATCAAAACCTATGTCTCTGTATATTGTTCACTGGTGACAGACAGTAAACCTGGAGTGTGAACTGTTCTGTTGGCCCCTTCACTCGTAATATTATAATTTAATGAAACTGCATAGGATGTTACTATCACCTGCCGTAACTGCACAACAGATGTCTCGTTTTGTTAGCTGTGTTGCTCTCCAAAAAACACATTTCACAAATGACCATTCTCCAACCCTGTAAAATTACTGGCAGCTAGAAAGTGTAATTTGAAATGTCTATTTACCTCCAGGCAGGGTCCTTATGGACCCTGAGATGGCAACGTTAATCAGACAGCCTTCTCCCCCCAACACTCACTTGGTAACTTCACTGCACACCACTCGCAAAAAGCAAGATAAGTGTTTCTAAAGATGGAGGAATTTGTTAACATCTAATATAAATTTTAGTGTTAGGATGTCTTTCCTGAAGAGACTTGTCTGGTCTGTAGCCTTGTACGGACGTGAAATGTGGGCGATTGGCAGTTCACACAAGAATACAATAGAAGCTTTTGGAATGTGGTGCTATAAAAGAGTGCTGAAGATTAGATAGGTAGTTCTAGCAACAATTGAGGGGGTAGTAAACCAGATTAGCAAAAAAAAAAAAAAAACAAAGAAATTTATGGCACAACTTGACTAAAAGAAGGGATCTGGCATGAAGGACTCATCAGTTTCGTAATGAAAGGCAGTTTGGGGGGTAAAAGTTGTAGAGGGTGACCAAGGCTTGAATACAGTAAGCAGCTGCAAATTTGTGTAGGTTGTAGTAGTTGTGACACACAGAGGCTTGCACAGGGTTGGCCAGCATGGAAGCTGCATTAAACCAGACTGAACTAAAGATAACAACAACAGTAATAATAATAACAACATTCACCACACCACTGACTGATTCATGAACTTCTTTCCAAACTTCTCGATGACAGTACCACTATCCGCTTTGGTGTTGCCCATTTTGGCTATTAATCCTGCTCTCTCTTCCCCCAGTCTCATGACTTTGCTGCAGTGCTTGCTATATGGTAGTTTTTCCAGTGATCTTGTCTCCTCCTTGTCACTGCACAATGAACTGACTACCAAGTAGGGCTCTCCGAAGGGCCAAGTGGCATCTGTATACCTCTTTTTATGGGTTCCCTTCACAGGTGACCAGCTATTCAGGACCGTCAAACGACCCTATGTTTTAAGCAACACCCTTCTCTGACTGCCATCCTCAGTTTAAGTGGCTGCTTAAAGGTTTGCTACTAAATTAAACATGGTAAGAAGGAATGCTGAGAATGTACACCTCTTTTTCCAAGGTGTGGGCAAACTCTATTGTCTACAGGACTGTCACAAATCAACAAATGTTCTGGGTCTCCTCCTCCATGATGGTTTTCTACCAATGCGTCAGTTCTTGCCAAACACTTCATGACACATTTTTCAAATTTGTCAGTGTCCCTTCTTATCTTGCTACCTTCTGAAGACAAAAAAGACAAGTAGAAGACAACCCCTTACCTGGATTCGCTTTATCCTGAATATTGTATAATCATCTTTTCATTGACTGGGAACTTTTTCAGGCTCTTAAGTCATCACACGGTATGTCATCAGGCCCTGCTTCTGTTCATAATCTATAATCCAACATTTCAGTGCAACTCACAGACTACCATGTGTTCAGAAGGTGTTTTTCCTTCGCTATGGAGAAATATCATCATCCCGATACTTAAGTCTAGGCAAAAATCCAAATTATATGAAGAACCATTGACTGATTAGCCTCACAAACTCCTCTGCAAACTGCTTGAAAGAAGGGTAGCCTGACAGACAATTTTGCTAAGTTTTTGAATTGCGGGGCATCATTGTTACGGGGGAGGATGATCCACAACTGACCATGGGTTAGGTTGGAAATCACAATCCAAAAGTCCAGTGCTAAGGCCAACACCAATATCTCATTGAAGTCTTATTTCAACATACATGAGGTGCACAACAATGCTTGATGAGTCCTTCATGCCTCAGAATGTGTCCTATCAAATGAATTTGTCCTTTTAGTTGAGTTGTGCCATAAATTTCTTTTTCCCAATTGGATTCAGATTCAGTACCCCCCCCCCCCCCCCCCATTCTAGCACACTGGACTCGCATTCGGGAGGACGACGGTTCAATCCCGCGTCCGGCCATCCTGATTTAGGTTTTCCGTGATTTCCCTAAATCACTCCAGGCAAATGCCGGGATGGTTCCTTTGAAAGGGCACGGCCGACTTCCTTCTCCGTCCTTCCCTAATCTGATGAGACCGATGACCTCGCTGTTTGGTCTCTTCCCCCAAACCAACCAACCAACCAACCACCCCCCCCCCCCCCACCCCATTTGTTATAGTATCTACTCATCTAATCTTTAGCCCTCTTTTATAGCGCCACATTCCAAAAGTTTCTATTCTCTTCTTGTTTGAACTGCCTATCATCCACATTCCACTTCTATAAAATGCTACACACCAGACAAATATTGTCAGCAAAGACCTGTCATCACATTTTACATATCCTCCATGATTGGAGATTCCACAGCTGCTTGTCGAAGTTTCAGTTGTTATCACTATGATTCTTATGGAACAGTATTATGAAAAGGAAAGTTGCTACTCACTATACAGCAGAGATACTGAGTCTCAGGTAGGCACAAGAAAGATTGTCACAATATAAGCTTTTAGCCAACAAGGCCTTTGTCAAAAACGCACACACACACACACACACACACACACACACACGACTGCAGCCTCTTGCAGCTGAAGCCATAATTGAGGACTGCATCCCTCAGGGCTCAGTATTGAGTATTGCACTCTCCCAGTCATCATCAGTGGGCTAGTGACTTCTGTCTGACAAGCGGTTACCCTCCCACTGTATATTGATGACTTTTCCTGTAGCCTTGGTTGAATGCCAGCTCGAAGAAGGCATCTCTCTTGGACCATTTCCCACGGTTTCAGTTTTCTTTTGTGAAAATGCAGGTCATGCATTTCTGCCATAGTACCATGGTTCTTCTCGGCCCATAACTCTACTTGTGTACCCAGTATGTAGAGACTGGGGCATAATTGTGATTTTTGGGACTCCTCTTTGATAAAAAGCTGATGCGGCTGCCCCACATTTGTCAACTTAAGATAAGCTACATGTGAAAGATTAGTGCTCTCTGCTTCCCCTTCCCGGCCGCACCATGGAAGGAATGCCATGTTAAGGATGTAGTGAATCTTATTCGCCCCAGTACCTCATATGTACGAGAGTTGATGGGGAATCTTTCATGTCTGTGAAGCATCAGTTTTCTTGTGGAGCATTTGGAGGACAAGTTTGGGGAGGTGGAGGGCTTGTCCAAAAGGCGCTCTGGGTCAGTCTTGATAAAAACAGCATCCTCTGCCTAGTCATGGGCATTACTCGCTTCTGACAAGTAGGGGGATGTTTCTGTTAACACCTCATAAGAGCTTAAATATGGTCCAGGGTATTATATTCCACATGTACCTTCCTTTGCAGTCTGACGACGAGCTGCATGCCAATTTAGAGCAACGAGGTGTTCATTTCGTCCATCGGTGTCTGAGGGATAAACAGGTTGCCACCTGTTCCTTCATCTTGGCCTTTGAGGGTGACACATTTGCCCAAGAAGATCAAGGTGATAGCCTACCACTGTGATGTCAAGCCATATATCCCTCTGCCAATGCAGTGTTTTAAGTGCTGGAAGTTCAGCCGTATGTCTTCCTGCTGTACTTCCAGCGTTACAGTCCACAGCTCATGCTCTCACGGTTGCGTTCTCGCTTCCTGAGCACAGGGTCCCGAGTTTGATTCCCGTCGGGATCAGGGATTTTCACCTCCCTCGAGATGACTGGGTGTTTGTGTTGTCCTCATCATTTCATCATCATTCCTGAAAGTGGCGAGATTGGACTGAGCAAAGGTTGGGATTTTTGTATGAGTGTTGATAACCATGCAGTTGAGCGCCCCACAAACCAATCATCATCATCCTCATCATGCAACGTCACATGTAAAGATTGTGGACGTCCATCACATCCCAATACTCCATGTGCCCTGCCTCCCATCTGTGTCAACTGTGGAGAGCATCATTCATCTTGCTCGCCAGACTACAGGATTTTACAGAAAGGGAGGAAAATCATGGAATATAAGATGCTGGACTGACTGACCTACACTGAGGCTAAGAGGAAATTTGAGCACCTACATCCTGTGGCTGTCCTCTTATGCCGCCACTATGAGAAAAGGAAGTTCCCAAGACTAAGGGAATTGTGGCACTCACAGCCCCGCTACCTACAAGCTCATCATCTGCGGATGAGGTGGAGCTTCTGGCGTCCACTGAGGACCCAGATCGCTCTGGACCATGGACATAGACTGCTCAGGCAATAAATTGGTGGCAGCAGGTGACCCTGAGGCGTAAACTGCCTCATTGAATGTTCCATGCCTTCCCAGTCTCACGATGATATCATCCTCCAGTGGAATTGTGGCGGTTTTTTCCACTGCCTAGCTGAGCTACGGCAACTGTGAAGCTTTACACCTGCTTTCTGCATTGTCCTCCAGGAAACCTGGTTCCTGGCAATGTGGACCCCTGCCCTCCGAAGCTATAAGGGACACTATAAGGAACTGTAGCGACTATAATCGAGTGTCTGTTGGGGTTAGCATTTATGTCCTAAACGCAGTCTGTAGTGAAACTGTGCGCCTTCAAACCCCTCTTGAAGCTGTAGCTGTCATAATAAGGACAACACAGGAAATAACTGTCTGCAATATCTTCTTCCACATGGTGCAGTTTCCCTGAATGTATTAACTGCACTTATTGATCAACTCCCTAAACCTTTTCTACTTTTGGGAGATTTTAACACCCATAACCCTTTGTGGGGTGGCACCATGCTTACTGGCTGAGGCAGATATGTCAAAACTTTATTTTCTCAGTACGACCTCTGCCTCTTAAATACTGGGGCCGTTGCACATTTCAGTGTTTCTCATGGTAGCTACTCAGCCATTGATTTATCAATTTGCAGCTCGAGACTTCTCCCATCTATGCACTGGAAAGCACATGACGACCTGTTTGGTAGTGACCACTTCCCCATCTTACTGTCACTGCCTCGGCGTCTTGCCCACGGACACCTGCTAAATGAACTTTAAACAAGGCAGACTGGGGAACTTTCACCTCTGCTGTCACCGTTGAATATCTCCCATACGGTAACATCGATGTAATGGTTGAGCAAGTGACTACAACAATCATTTCTGTGGCAGAAAACACGATCCCTTGCTCTTTAGGGTGCTCCCAGCAAAAGGCAGTCCCTTGGTGGTCACCGGAAGTTGCTGAAACAATTAAGGAGCATCTGTGAGCTCTACAGCGGCATAAACAGCACCCTTCCCTGGAGCATGCCTTTAAATGGCTATGGGCCCGTGTTCACCAACTTATCAAACGATGGATGCAGGAGTGTTGGGAGAGATATGTCTCGATCATTGGGTGCCATACGTCACCTTCGCAAGTCTGGGCAAAGATCAAATGTGTTTCTGGCTACCAGACTACAACAGGTGTTCCTGCTGTTAACATAAATGGCGTGTTATCTACTGGTGCAAACGCGATTGCCGAGCACTTTGCTGAGCACTATGCTCAAGCCTCTGCGTCGGAGAATTACCCCCAGCCTTTCGCACTCTCAAACGGTGGCTGGAAGGGAAAGTCATCTCGTTTACTACACACCACAGTGAATCCTATAATGCCCCATTTACAGAGAGGAAGCTCCTCTATGCCCTTGCACATTGCCCCAACACAGCTCCTAGGCCAGATCGGATCTGCAGTCAGATGATTTAAACATCTCTCATCTGACTACTCCTCATCATCTTCAACCGGATTTGGTGCGATGGCATCTTTCCATTGCAATAGCAGAAAAGCCCTATCATTCCGGTGCTCAAACCCGGTAAAAATCCACTTGATGTGGACTGTAGGGCTGTCTGTCTCTGCTATTGGTCCATCAGCCTCACCAACGTTCTTTGTAAGCTACTTAAATGTATGGTGTGTTGGCGGTTGGGTTGGGTCCTGGAGTGACATGACCTACTGGCCATGTTGGCGTTTCCCATAGTTTCCCCCATATCCAGGAGAATGATGTCCTGCAGGGCTCTGTATTGATTTTCTCTCTATTTTTAGTGGCCATTAATGGTCTAGCGGCAGCTGTAGGGCTGTCTGTCTCACCTTCTCTCTATGCAGATGACTTCTGCATTTTGTACTGCTCCCCCAGTACTGCTGTGCTGAGCGGCGCCTACAGGGAGCTTAAGCGGAAGTGTTGGCAGCATCTCGATGCCCTCTGCTGGCTGGGCAAAACCAACTAGGGTGCAGATAGCTCTACGCTGCTTCAGCTCTACAGATCCCTTGTTCAATCCCGCCTTGACTATGGGAGTCTGGTTTATGGTTCGGTGGTGCCCTCAGTGTTACGTTTACTTGATCCGTTGCACATCTGTGGCGTTCGCCTAGTGACAGGAGCTTGTAGGACAAGTCTGGTGACCAGCGTCCTTGTGGAGGCCGGAGTCCCTCCATTGCAGGTTAGGCATGCACAACTGCTGGCCAGTTACGTTGCACATGTTCGTAGTTCTCCTGCGGATCCAAATCACTGTCTCCTTTTCCCACCCACGGCAGTTCATCTCCCTCATCAGCGGCCCAGGTCAGGGCTTCCAATTGCAGTTTGTGTCCGATCCCTTCTTTCCGAACTGAAGTCCTTGCCTTTACCACCTATACTTCAGGTCCATTCACATACACATCCATGATGTAAACCTAGGACGCGGCTTTGCCTGGACCTTTCACATGGCCCTAAGGACTCAGTTAACCTCGCAGCTCTCCGCTGCCACTTCCTCTCGATTCTTGACATGTACCGAGGCCACAAAGTTGTTTACACTGATGGCTCACTGGCTGATGCTCGCGTCAGCTTCGCGTATATCCATAGAGGACATATTGAACAGTGTTCCTTGCCCGATGGCTGCAGTGTTTTCACGGCCGAGCTTGTGGCTATATCTTATGCTCTTGAGCACATCCGTTCATGCCCTGGCGAGTTGTTTCTTCTGTGTACTGACTGATCAGCTTACAAGCTATCGACCAGCGCTACCCTCGTCATCATTTGGTAGTGACCATCCAGGAGTCCCTCTATGACCTGGAACGGTCCAGTCATTCAGTGGTGTTTGTCTGGACCCCAGGTCACGTCGGAATCCCAGACAACAAACTTGGCGAGAGGCTGGCCAAACAGGCTACGTGGAAACCGCATATGGAGATCGGCTTCTTAGCAACTGACCTGTGTTCAGTACTATGCCGCAAGGTTTTGCGCTTTTGGGAGACGAAATGACATAACCTCCGCATGCACAACAAACTGCATGCCATTAAGGAGACTACAAATGTGTGGCAGTCCTCCTTGCGGGCCTCGCACAGGGACTCTGTGGTTCTCTGCCAGCCCTGCATTGGCCACGCTTGTGTGACACGTGGCTAGCTCCTGCGCCGTGATGACCCACCTCAGTGTCGATGCAGTGCCTGGCTGACAGTGGCCCATATCTTGGTGAGCTGCCCTTCTTTGGCTGCCCTGCTATGGGCTCTTCAGCTACCGGACTCGTTGCCATTAATTTTAGCTGACGACACCTCATTGGCTAACTTGGTTTTATGTTTTATACATGATGGTGCATTTTAGCATTGTGTATAAGTTTTAGCGCATGTCCTTTGTCCCTTTATGTTCTGCAGTCTAATGCTTTTAGGATGAATTGTTTTAATGTGTCGCAGAGTGGCTGGCTTTTCCTTTTTATTCTCGTGGTCGGCCAGCCACGGTCATCTGCTCTCTTGATTTTACCGCTTCTACCTGTTTCTTGCTTCTCTCTCGGGTTTTCTTTTCCTGTTTTGTCCATAGTAGTGTTGGTTGTCCTTCCGTCGTTCTTCTGGTTCTTCCTTTCTCCTGTTATTGTGCTGTACGTCTCCTTTCTTTTCTTCTTTCCGTTGTGTAATTATTTTACCGGGAACAAGGGACCGATGACCTCGCAATTTGGTCTCCCCTCCCTCTTTTAACAAACCAACCAACCTATCGGGAAACAGATTGTGCTTTTCGATACATTTTTACCAGGCCATGGCATCATCCTGACTTGTAGTACGATTTCCAGGTTGATGTGTGAGCAACACATTCAGCTTTAAAATTATTGTGCCCAATACAGTGTCATGTTATACAGGGTGTCCCATTTATATTGACCACCCTAAATGACTGTTCAGATGCACATTACAAGTCGTTTCAAGCAAATGTTCTTTAGCTGTCAGGGGGACAGCAATCAGAATGATTGCCTTCATTGTGGCTTTGTTTTTTACAAAGATGAGCACACGGCAGCTTAAACACAAGATTGGCATTCCTAAAACCAGTGTACATTGTATTCTTACACGTCACACAATAAGGCAATCGTGCTGATTTATGTCCCCCTGATGGCTAAAGAACATTTGCTTGAAACATTTTGTGATTTGCATCTGGACACACAGTTATTTATTATGGGACATCTTGCATATAAGATTGGCCACTGGTGCCTTCCTAACTAGTTCTGCAGACCACCTCCATGCTCAGATGACGATCTTATCTCTTCAGTTCCAACAGTACCAGTTCTTGTTCACTTACACATGGAGCATCAGTGTGGCACGTTTTTTCCAGGAGTCCCAATTGAGGTCTAACACTTGGTGCAAGTCTTCTTATTTGATGCCTTTTCAGTGACTTGTGTGTTGATCATGGTGAAATGATGAGGGTGATAATATTTCACTAGTTCCCAAGAGGAGAAAGTATTTGACTGGGGTGGGAATTGAACCTTAGCCTCTCACATGGCATTCGGCCACACTAACCACTCACCTACAGAGGCAGGCTTCACTTATACAATCACCATATGACAGTTTCCTAACCATCAAGTTACTTTTGACCTTGTAAAGCTCACCCTTGGGTGGATTTCCCAGTTGGAATGTGTGTACAGACCCAGTGCTGGGACCTCTGCCTCCCCCCACGCCCTTAGTGTTTGCCCCCATGTATTTCCTTGCACTCGGCCTTGGTTGGTACTCAACCCACAGATTAGGACCTGTTCATTTCAACTATTTGAAGTTTGTTGCCCCCCCTGACCTTTTGGGGTCTGTTCCTCTCAGTCTTCAGGTTACTGATCAGTTTTACTCCTATCACCCTGACCTTACTTCTAGTACCTGCTCAGCAGTCTTTCTCTGGGTCCCAAATCATTCGGATATTCCAAGGAATGGACTGTACAAGTGTTTGTGTAGAGAGCTGATTATTTGCCCACCATTCACTTTGACGATCCCAGACACATATTTGTGACACGGGGAGATTGAACATCAACTGTTGGGCTACTGCCTCCTCCAATAAACTTTGTACTTTCAAGGATACTCCAGCTGTGTGGCCTTGCTGGCAGGAGGAATCCACCCTGTTGTTGCCACTGCATCCATCATACCAGATTAACCCCTAGTTCTGTCCTATGTAATGAGCTACCCCCACGTTGTGGATGCAGAGCCTTAAAGACAGTTGCTCACATCCTGCTGGAATGCCTCTCCTTCTTTTGGTTCTCCATGCCAACACAGTCTTCCATAGTCTTTGTATATAATGTTGACATATGACGTGTGGACAATTGAGCTGATTGTTTCCTCCAAGAAAGATGTTTTTATTCTCAGATGTAAAGTTTTAAACTCCTTTTGGGGTGGGGTCGGGATTGCTGGAGTTATGTTCCCTCGTGCTGCATGACCAGGGGTGCCGTGATGCTACCTCCTCCACCAGCTGCCCTATTCATCCATCTCATCCTCTGTTTTTAATTACTTTTAAATCTAATTAGCACTTTTCTAGATGTCTCCTTCACATTGCTCTCAGGTGAAGGCAAGATCTTAAGGATTCCTTATCCTTAATACTAGTAGATGACGAAAGAATAGTTCAAATTTTTGCGCTTCCTGTGAAGAAATGGTTTCTCTTCTCATCTTAAACACGTTGATTACATTGGGTCTGGAATGGAATGAATGGGGGGGGGGGGGGGGGGTGCTTTCTCCTACATGCTGGGTCTTGGGAGACACCATACTGTGTCCACCCACCTCATTATTTCTCTCACATTTTTTTATTGTTGGTGTTCATTACTGTTTAGCCTTTTCATTTCTGCTGTTACTGCCTCTCCACCCGATTACGAGGAATTATTTACTCTGTTACTGTCTTCGGTCTGTGTGCTGGATTGGTTGGGGCTTCGTCATAGGGAAGGTGTTGCTCACTGCAGGTGAGCCCTTGGGCACCTCATCTGCTCTCTGATGTACAAATCGTCTTGATTCGTATGCTGTTAGCTCCCATGCAATTATTTCTCATCTCTGGCATCAATATTGCTTTCAGTCCTGTGATTTTACCTCTCCTGCATATTGTTATAAGAAGATCAGATTTCTGGTTGATGTCCCTTGAACAAGGGACTGATAAACTCGCTGTTGAATCCCTTAACCAACACACCAAACGATGACCTCCGTTACCTACACAAGAGAGAATATCTGTCTTAGAGCTGGTTAATATGAGAGCTACTCGTATACTGAAAGTAAGATAAGTGGTACTAACTTCATTGACTGTTGCAGATTGTTCAGACAGCATCTGGATGGAATAACTTTTCCCCTGTAATACATCCTTGTTGACTTTTTTCAACCAGCATTTGAATCCTCTCGGAAAAAGGTCAGGTGTGCGCTATTGTATCTCCTTCTTCATACCCATCTTTACCTCATCTTTTTTTCAAATAGGGACAGATCCAGACCTTATGTCGGATTGGGGTGACCTTGGACAATTCCTATGTGGCAGTTGTTTGATTTATTACCAGTGGACTGTACTTTGGCATATTGTTGTGATATTTATGAATCGCTTTAGATTCTTGTATAGTTCCTCCATCTTGATGGTTTCTTTAAGCTTCTGTAGGTTCTTAACATATTACTTGCTGATAATGATTTTGCTATATGTGAGAAAATTAGTGGGACGCTCTCTTCATAAAAATAATCATAGTTCTCTTTGTGCTGACTGCAGACTTTGTCTTAGGCTCTTCAAATGAAATATGTCGTCATTCTGTGGACTGATATTTTGTTTTGGATCATGACGTGTCCATGCTTCTTTTTTTCGTGCTAGATAAGGGAAGCGTGTTTTTTTTTTTATAGATTTTGAAAACTTCAAGCAGATCTGAACTCTTCTATTCTAGAAATCAGGTATCAACTGTCAAGGTGTGCTGTTAAATACCTCAAGTCTTTCGCAATCTTCTGTTGGGCGTTGTGACTGCAATTCAGCTGTGCAGCAAGCTCACAAATTGTGATGTGTTTATGTGCACAAATGAACTTGTACACTTCATGATAATTCTTTTTAGTGTGTGTCAGGCTGAACATATTGAATGCTGGTTTCCCCTTCTGTTAATTTTTTACAGCCATGTACATAACTCTTAAGTACGTAGTCTCCTCAGATAGCAAGATTTCAAAGGAATGTAAGTTTTGAGACACTTATGTGGAAGAAATGTTGTCCAGTGTTCCTTTCTTTCTTGTTATTTATATATGAAGACACATTCTCACATAGGATAATAATTTCTGTAGTGAGCAGTACTGGTGTCACTTTGTTGGCAGTATATGTTGACAGTTACACACTGAGATGACAAAACTTATTGGATACCTCATAATACTGTATCGGACCTTCTTTTGCCAGGTGCAGTGCCGCAACTTCACATGGTATGGACTCGGCAAGTTGTTGGAACTCCCCTGCAGAAATGTTGAGCCATACTGCCTCTATAGCCATCCATAATTGTGAAAGTCTTGCCAGTGCAGGATTTTGTGCATGAAATGATCTCTCAATTATGTCCCACAAATGTTTAATGGGACTCATGTTGGGTGATGTAGGTGGCCAAATCATTTGACCAAATTGTCCAGAATATTTTTCAAACCAGTCACGAACAATTGTGTCCTGCTGATATGGCGCAATTTCATCCATACAAATTCCGTCATTGTTTGGGAACATGAAGTCCATGAATGGCTGCAAATGATCTCCAAGAACAAAATTATTTCCAGTCAGTGGTCGGATCATTTGGACCAAATGACTCAATTCAGTCTATGTAAACACTGCCCACATCATTATGGAGCCATGACCAGCTTTCACAGTGCCTTGTTGATAACTTGGGTCCATATCTTTGTGGGGTCTGCACTGCACTCGAGCCCTACCGTCAGATCTTACCAACTGAAATAGGGACTCATCTGACCAGGCCACAGTTTTCTGGTTGTGTAGGGTCCAACCAGGATTGTCACGAAACCAGGAGAGGTGCTGGAGATGATGATCTGTTAGTAAAGGCACTTGTCAGTCACCTGCTGCCATTGCCCAATGGAGCTAAATTTGCTGCACTGTCCTAAAAGATATGTCCCACATCGATTTTGGCTGTTATTTCAACTAGTGTTGCTCGTCTGTTAGCATTGACAACTCTACACACACGCCGCTGCTCTCGGTCGTTAAGTGAAGGCTGTCAGCCACTGTGTTTTCCATGGTTAGAGGTGATACCTGAAATTCTATATTCTTGGCTCACTATTGACACTGTGCGCAACTACCATTCCACGGTCAAATTCTGGTAATTCTTGTCATGCGTCCATAATCTCATCAGGAATCATTTCACATGAATCACCTGAGTACGAATGACTGCTCCACCAATACACTCCCCTTTTAAATCTTGGGTACATGATACTATCACCAACTTTGTAAATATCGCTATACTATGGCTTTTGTCACTTCAGTGTATGCTGTGGCCATCTCTGGTGCTGTGGGCAAATAGAAGTTGGTGCTTTTGTGTTTTGTTAGAGTGTATTGTTTCAGCATTTGCAGGGCATTTTTTGTGCTAAACGTATCAATGTAGTACATAACCATGGGAAGGCATTGATTTACCTTGTATGATGTGTTCTCAGAGAACTGATAGTTTCATGGTGAAATGTGATGGTCTTGTTATGAGAGTACTTCTGTAATTCACTACAGTTTGACATACAGGTGGTTTAACTTGGTGAAATAATGTCTTGCACATGAAGCATGATGTGGTTCATTTTTGTAAAATCAGGACTTTTTTGCATCATAGTCACTTAGTAACTACTAAATAATGAAGTCAGCACACTAAAGTTGAACGTAAACTGTTTATTCAACACTGAAATTTATGACAGAGACATGCGTATGAGTTAACATCACTAAAACTCATACAGTGCTGACCTCTCGTGGCTTCAGCCGCCCCCTTTAAATAACATCGTAACAATACAGTACATATAGAGTGATTCCATGATGTTACATACTTTCAGGAATGATTGAGAAGGGCATACATATCCGTTTGAGGTAAGAGACCACAGTCGGGAAAAGACTGAATCAAAAGTTTAAACGAAAACTGCTTTGATATCTCTGACAGTGGAATACATGTACTGGCACTGTTGTTGCTAAGATTGTGGGGTAGGCAACTTTCAGAGGTGGTAATATAGACCAGCGCAAGAGTAAAAAGCCATCTGCTAAACATGAGCTCTAAAATGCATACCTTACAAGCTGTAAGCATTTGTTCATCTTTGATACAATGAAATACACTGCTTATCTTGAACAAGTGCCCATAGCTCTTATGGTATGTGTTTTAGGGCCCATGTTTATTAGATAATTTTTCTTTTCTTGTATTGGTCCATACTACTACCTCTGAAGTTGTCTACCCTACAATGTTAGCAACAACAGGACTAAAATATGTATTACACTGTCAGATATCAGAATGATTTTTTCCTATAACTCTTAGATTTGGTCATTGACAGACCAGGATTCTGCACCCCAAATTGGTACATTTACCCTTATCCATCATTTCTGAATTTTTTTTTATTGGATAGATAAAAATCTAATCACCAAGCGGCGGCAGAACACACACGTAAAAGACTGTTGTAATTGGCAAGCTTACGGATCCTGTGACTCCTTCAGGCAGAAGGGTTGAAGAGGAAGGAAAAAGGTTGAAGGAAAAGGACTGAAGAGGTCTAGGATAAGGGATAGATTTCAGGAAAGTCGCCCTGAACCTCAAATCAGGGGAGACACACTAATTTTGTCGTTAATTGATTGTTTTCGTAGCTACCTCTGAAAGTTTGTTACATCTTCATGAAATCACCCTGTAGATTTCATTGTTGGAAACAGAAGTTTTATCATTGTGCAATTATTGAGGTTTAAGTTCGTAAAAATCAAGCACATTTTAATTCATAGAGCTTCTGGTCTCCCCCCCCCCCCCCCCCTCCCTCCCTCCGCACCTTTTCCTGTCCTTCCTCCGCTTTGTCATTTGAGGATCCTCCTTTTCTTCTTCCTCCCTGTGCGCTCCTGAATGCCAGCCCATGTGTAACAGGTGACTTACTAACACATAATTCTCAGCCACGGGTTGACAGGTAGGGTTGACACGAACCCCTGGTATGGGCCAGGCCCAGGGAGGGGTGATTGCGTGAGCGGCCACTTTCCCAAGATGGTCCCTCTGTCAGGTGTTTGGGAGATGTGACCTGAGGTGTGAACGGTCACGTCAGATGGGTGAGCCCCACTCTGAGGGGGCACCCAGTTGGAAGGAGTGCGCCGTCGGAGACACTGGCAATTGTGGGGATTTTCACACAATGAACCAATCATCATCTTTGCAGTCCGCGTCTATCAAATGTAAATGGAGTAAAGCTCTTGATTCAAAGACCCTCTCAGCTGCACCACAGTTCCTTGTGGTTTCATGTACTGAAGAGCCGGCCGAAGTGGCCGTGCGGTTAAAGGCGCTGCAGTCTGGAACCGTAAGACCGCTACGGTCGCAGGTTCGAATCCTGCCTCGGGCATGGATGTTTGTGATGTCCTTAGGTTAGTTAGGTTTAACTAGTTCTAAGTTCTAGGGGACTAATGACCTCAGCAGTTGAGTCCCATAGTGCTCAGAGCCATTTGAACCATTTTTTTGTACTGAAGACTGTCAGTCCTTTGCAACGGTAAATCCATTTCTCATTCAGAAAGGTGTTGATACAATTGCCGGCCCTGAGAAATCCTGCTCTCGTTTACGCAGAGGCACTTTGCTTTTGGGGACTACCTCTGATTCCCAAGCACAACAAATGTTTGCCGCTTCACTTCTCCGTGGCTATCTTGTTCATATTGAGGCCCGTATAATTCTGAATTCTTCCTGTGGTATTATCTACACTGGGGTACTTGACGGTCTGACCGAGGCAGAAATCCAAACGTACTTCTCTAATCAGAGTGTAATTGCCATCCATCGGGTGACAAGAAAGGTAGATGCATCCTTAGTGCCAACACGCATTCTTTTTCTCACCTTTGATAGTGTGGTGCTTCTGTCAAAGACCAAAGTAGGCTATGAAGTTATCACAGTCCGATCGTACATTCTGAATCTGATTCGCTGCTACCAGTGTAGTCGTTTCGACCACACTCGAATGTCTTGTCGACACTTGATCACAAGTGTAACCTGTGGCAGGGAGTGCATGGGGACGATTATCCACCTCTCTTCTCCCTACTGTATCAACTGCAATAGTGACCATGCCGCCGCCTCTTGAGATGTATCTCGATGAGTGGACTGCCCCGGAGATCTGGGTAAAGGAAAAAGTGCCTTAACCAATCGCTTGTAAGTTATTGGCTAGTCACAAACCCAGCGTTCTATTGTCTGGCACTTACAGTACTGTTCTTGCTACGTCTTGCTCCATGAAGGACGTGGCCACACGGACATGCAACCTCAAATTCAGCACTGAGGTTGTGAAATCACCCACTGTCATGGTAGCATCTTCGTCTCCTCGTCCAGGTGTGCAATAAGCCACCAAACATTCACCTTTTGGGGCGAAGCCACCTGCTGCACAACCGGCAGGCTGGATAGGACAGAAAGAATACACCTGCGACGACTTGCTATGTCCCTCCAGCCAACAAACATCTGAGGCTTTCTCTGCCAACTGGAAAGGCTCCAAGAAGTCAAATAAAGGCAACCGGTCTTCTGCTTCGCTGGCTCGGAGATCCTTTTTGACGATGTCGTCACGTGAACCCTCGTCCAGCTGGCAACGCATGTCGCGTGTTGCCAACTGTTTTTCTGCCCTGGACTCCGCATATCGACAGAGGTAGGGTGCCTACGCCTCTGTAGATCTCATGGAGCAGGATCCTCCAGCCTCTGGGACCTGTAGCAGTGGGTCTTTGAAGGCTGGCATTCAGCAGCCACTAAGTTGACACCTCTTCATTTTTTCTCTCTTCCCTTTTCCTCATTGTGGCTCTTTGTCAATGGAACATTTGTGGCCTTGGATCAAACAAATAGGATTTACAGCTGCTCTTACAATCCCAACATGTCATTGTTCCCTGCCTCCAGGAAACAAAATTGCATCCTCATGACTGCTTTGAGCTCTTGCATTTCTTCCCAATCTGCTTTGACACCCCTCCCCTGCCCGCCCCCCAGAGGATGGCATTCCAACTCGTGGGAGAGTCATGCTGCTCATACGGGATGATGTTCACAGTCAGCCCCCCCCCCCCCCCCCCCTCTCTCTCTCTCTCTCTCTCTCTCTCTCTCTCTCTCTCTCTCTCTCTCTCTCTGACTACCTCCTTTCAAACCGTTGCAGTTCAATTTTTCCTTCCTCACTTGAACTTTTCCCTGTGTACCGTTTATATTCCTCCATCATTTGATGTCAACAGACCAGACTTCCTTCAGCTTATTGGGCAGCTACCTCAAACCTTACTGCTGCTCAGTGACTTTAATGTGCACCACCCCATTTGTGGTTCTCCCAGAACCTGTCTGGGAGGTGCCTTCTGACTTTCACAATCAGCCTCCTCTGCCATAAATCAGGGCCACCCATGTTCCTTTCAGACTCCATGCACAGCTATTCCCATTTGGACCTATCCTTCTGCACTGCCCAGCTTGCCCATCATCTTGATTGGTTTGTTCTCTCCGATGCATACTTGAGTGACCATTTCCCGTGTGCGATCAGTTTGTTGACTCCTCCACCCACATGCACACACAAATGGCAGCTAACTAAGGCTGACTGGAGGCATTACTCCTCCCTGGCGACCTTCGACAAACATTTCCCCAATTGTGATGACCAGGTGAAATGTCTTACAAATGTTATCCTTACTGCCATAGAACATTCCATTCCTCGCACTTCCTCTTTACCACGCTGTATCTTGGTCCCTTGGTGGACTGATATGTGTCGCAATACAATCTGCACATAGAAGAGTACTCTCCATGGTTTTAACCGTCACCCTATGATGGCAAACTGCATTCATTGTAAAAGGCTGCGTGCACAGTGTCGCCACATTGTTCGGAATAGTCACTAGTTCTTTTAACAGTTCCACTCCCTCTTCTGTCATGTGGGCCAACCTCCGACAGCTGTCTGGGACCAAGATCCGTTTCCCAATTTCCGGCGTGACAGTAGCCGATAATGTCATAGTGGAACCTATTGCTGTCTCTGACACCTTGGGCTGCCATCTTGTGAACATTTTGAGCTCCTCCCACTATCACCCTGCCCTCCTCCATCGGAAACGAGTGGAGGCGGCTCGGGCGATTTTGTTCTCTTCTCAAAATAGTGAGTGCTACAATACCGCCTTTACTATGAGGGAGCTAGAGCATGTTCACAATTCATCCCAATCCTCCAACCCAGGGCCAGACGACACCCACATTCAGATGTTGCAGCACCTTTCTCCTGGGGGCAAGCACTTTCTGCTTCTTGTACAACTGCATCTGGGCTGAGGGCATGTTTCCCAGACACTGGTGTCAAGCCACTGTCATACCCATGCCTAAGCCAGGTAAGAACAAACACCTTCCTTCTAGCTACTGCCCCATTTCTCTCACCAGCTGTTGTGTTTGCAAGATAATGGAACATATGATTTGTGCCTGGCTGGTATGGTGGCTTGGGTCTCACAATTTACTACCCACTGCACATTATGAATTATGAGCACACTGTTCTGCAGTTGACTGTCTCGTCACTCTATCCACCCGTGTCATGAATGGTTTTCTGTGGAAATACTGGACTGTGGCTGTGTTTTTCGATTTGGATAAAGTCTAAGACACCTGCTGGAGGACTGGTATCTTCCATGTGCTCTAACGTGGGGTTTCCATGGCCACCTGCCCTGTTTCCTTCAAAAATTTTTAAAGACCGAGTTTTCAAGGTAAGTGTGTGTTCTGCCTTGTTGGTCACCTTTAACCCAAGAAAACGGTGTGCCTCAGGATTCCATCCTGAGCGTCATCCTCTTTGCTATCACCATCAACCCTATCATAGCCTGTCTCCTGCCAGGCATGTCCCTTTTCATTGACGATTTTGCCATCTATTGCAGTTCTTCAAGGACTTGTCTCATTGAGCGGTGTCTTCAGAGATGTCTTGATCAGCTTCACTCATGGAGCATCGAAAGTGGTTTTCGTTTTTCCACGGACAAAAGCATATGTATGAATTTCTGTTGGTGCAATTGCTTTCTTCCACCATCTTAACATCTTGGGCCTGTTGCTCTTCCATTTGTCGAAACTACCAAAATTCCTCTGGCTCATGCTTGATTGGAAACTTCCTTGGTCATCTCACGTCTTACCTGGCAGCACGCTGCATGCAGTCCCTCAGTGTCCTACTTGTCCTCAGCGGTATTTCCTGGGGAGATCATACCACCCTCTTCTGTTTGTACCAGTCCTTGGTCCATTCAAAATTAGACTATGGATATTTTGTTTATGCATCTGCACGTTTGTCCCTGTTGTGCCACCATCGTGGCATCCATTTGGCCTCTGGCGCCTTTTACACTAGCCTGGTTGAGAGTCTGTACACAGAAGCTGCCGTACTACCACTGTCCCACTGCTGTGACTTTCTGCTCAGCAGATTTGCATGCTGTTTGTCTGCCATGTGTAGCCAACCATCCTATGCCTCCTTCTTCGATCACTCCTTTGATCGCCAGTATGGGATGTGTCTGTCTTCCCTGTTACCTCCTGGGTTTTGCTTTTGGCTCTTGCTCAGGCTACCTGCCACGCTACCTGCCACTTTCCCGATGGATGTGAACCCTTTACCACCTTGGCTTCATATGGCAATCCGTGTTCACCTTGGCCTTCATTCGCTTTCTAAGGATACTACTCCATTCTCGCTCTATCACTGCAAGTTTCACGACCTTCACACTGAAACTGAACTTTATGGTAGTACCTTTGTGTACACTGATGGCTCTCAGACTGAACATCGTGTTGGGTGTGCCTTCGTCATTGGCACCGAGGTTTTTTGGTATCGAGCTTCTGGAACACTCCTCAGTATTTACAGCAGAGCTGTTCGCCCTGTATCAGGCCACGGAGTACATCCAGCAACAAAGGCTTTCCAATTGTGTCATGTGCTCCATCAATTTCAGTGCCCTTCGAAGCCTCTTGTGTGCTGTTTACTGTCCATCCCTTAGCACAGCGGATCTTGATGGAACCATTGTGATATTTATGTGGATTCTTGGTCAGGTTGGTCTGACAGGAAACAAGACTGCTGATGCTACTGCAAAGGCTGCATTCCTTGTACCTCAGCCTGCTAGTTCTTACATGTTCTCCCCAGATATTTATGTTGCTGTCTGCAGCAGGTGGTATCCCTTTGGCATCACCACTGGTCCTCATTCATGGGAACAAGCTCTGGGTTATTAAGTGGCCTGGACGACCTCCTCTTGCCTTCTCACCGTGAAGAGATCATTTTAGCTAGGTTGCGCATTGGGCACTCTCTTTTTAACCATTGCCATTTGTTACGTGGTGCTCTCCCACCACTTTGTACTCACGCCGCTCTCCCAAGCCGATTTGTATAACTAACCTTTCACAGACTGGGCAACTGGTTCAGGCTCTTGCTTCATCCCACAGTATGGCCCCAGACCCTGATTCAATTCATGAGATGATGATCCAACATCTGAACGTTACTCAAAGTGTACAACTACTCAGTATCTTCAATCTTATGTGGCACAAAGGTGTCTTCCTTTTGCAGTCGTAAGATAGTACCATCATCCCCATCCTTACGTCTGTTGACATCTACTGATAGATTAGCCTCACCAGCATGCTCTGCAAGCTGACTGAAAGGGTGGTTGTCCGAAGATACACTCCTGGAAATTGAAATAAGAACACCGTGAATTCATTGTCCCAGGAAGGGGAAACTTTATTGACACATTCCTGGGGTCAGATACATCACATGATCACACTGACAGAACCACAGGCACATAGACACAGGCAACAGAGCATGCACATGTCGGCACTAGTACAGTGTATATCCACCTTTCGCAGCAATGCAGGCTGCTATTCTCCCATGGAGACGATCGTAGAGATGCTGGATGTAGTCCTGTGGAACGGCTTGCCATGCCATTTCCACCTGGCGCCTCAGTTGGACCAGCGTTCGTGCTGGACGTGCAGACCGCGTGAGACGACGCTTCATCCAGTCCCAAACATGCTCAATGGGGGACAGATCCGGAGATCTTGCTGGCCAGGGTAGTTGACTTACACCTTCTAGAGCACGTTGGGTGGCACGGGATACGTGCGGACGTGCATTGTCCTGTTGGAACAGCACGTTCCCTTGCCGGTCTAGGAATGGTAGAACGATGGGTTCGATGACGGTTTGGATGTACCGTGCACTATTCAGTGTCCCCTCGACGATCACCAGTGGTGTACGGCCAGTGTAGGAGATCGCTCCCCACACCATGATGCCGGGTGTTGGCCCTGTGTGCCTCGGTCGTATGCAGTCCTGATTGTGGCGCTCACCTGCACGGCGCCAAACACGCATACGACCATCATTGGCACCAAGGCAGAAGCGACTTTCATCGCTGAAGACGACACGTCTCCATTCGTCCCTCCATTCACGCCTGTCGCGACACCACTGGAGGCGGGCTGCACGATGTTGGGGCGTGAGCGGAAGACGGCCTAACGGTGTGCGGGACCGTAGCCCAGCTTCATGGAGACGGTTGCGAATGGTCCTCGCCGATACCCCAGGAGCAACAGTGTCCCTAATTTGCTGGGAAGTGGCGGTGCGGTCCCCTACGGCACTGCGTAGGATCCTACGGTCTTGGCGTGCATCCGTGCGTCGCTGCGGTCCGGTCCCAGGTCGACGGGCACGTGCACCTTCCGTCGACCACTGGCGACAACATCGATGTACTGTGGAGACCTCACGCCCCACGTGTTGAGCAATTCGGCGGTACGTCCACCCGGCCTCCTGCATGCCCACTATACGCCCTCGCTCAAAGTCCGTCAACTGCACATACGGTTCACGTCCACGCTGTCGCGGCATGCTACCAGTGTTGAAGACTGCGATGGAGCTCCGTATGCCACGGCAAACTGGCTGACACTGACAGCGGCGGTGCACAAATGCTGCGCAGCTAGCGCCATTCGACGGCCAACACCGCGGTTCCTGGTGTGTCCGCTGTGCCGTGCGTGTGATCATTGCTTGTACAGCCCTCTCGCAGTGTCAGAAGCAAGTATGGTGGGTCTGACACACCGGTGTCAATGTGTTCTTTTTTCCATTTCCAGGAGTGTACGCTGGGTTCCAAATCATGGACCCTTTGACCTCCTAGCAGTGTGGTTTCTGGAAGGGATGATCCCCAACTGATGATCTGGTTTGGTTGGAAACAGCAATGTGACAGGCTTTTTTTTAAAATACCAACACATCATCGGTCTTTTTGACCTACTTAAGGCATGTAACACTGCTTGGCATCATCAAATTGTACTTAACCCCATACAACCCGCCCGCCTGCTGGACTGGGGCTTTTGAGACTGCCTATCAATTTTTTATCCATAAGTTCTTATCCTACCAGTTGGTCCAGGTTAAGTTGGTACTTCACTCACCTCTCCACAGGTCTAAGAGAACTGCGCCCCACAAGGCTACATGTTTAATGTCACACCCAGGCCACTGGTCACTGTCTCGCTGAAGGTCCATGACTTTTGCATTTGGTACAGCTCCCACTCTGGCTGAGCACCAGCTCCAAGGTGGCACCTGAAATGTCTCCAGCTGGATCCTCTCTCATGCTTTCCATTTCTCTTCTGGAAAAATGTGGGTCATGCATATCAGTCTTTGTACAACAGTCCATTTTCTCCCAGAAATCTACTTGGGTTTCCAGCACTTACAAGTTGTTGCAAAGTCCCACATTTGGGCCGTGCCTTTAACAGAAAGCTGATTCGCGACTCCGTATTCATCAACTAAAGACCAGCTGCATTTGGAAGTTCAATGCTCTCTGCTTTCTTGCCCATACCCCTTGGAGGGCAGATTGTGCTACTCCTCTGTATACTTACCAGGCTCTGGTCTTGTACTGACTGGACTATGGTTGCCAGTTTTGTGGCTTGGCAGCACCTGCAGCTTTGAATCTGTTAGATCCAGTCCATCACTGAAGCATTTGACTAGCACCTTGCGGACTAGCCCTGTAGACAGTCTCCTTGCAGAACCGGGAATCTTCTCTCTTGAGTTTTGATGGTACCAACTGTTGCTCACTTGCACGGTTACACTTAGACTATTTCTTCTTAATCCAACTTAACACATTCCTTCTGCATACAAGGACATTGACTCTCTTGGATGGAATCACGAGTAGGAATGTGCCTCGCAGGCCTCTACTCCCACCAAACCTCCTTAGAATGTAATCCCTGTATTTTCCCACACAACACCCGTTGTTTGGTAACCAGACCATGAATTAGGACCAATATATTTCATGGTCCTCAAGTTTTGATTGCCCTCATGCCCTTTCAGTGTCTGTTCCTTGAGGTTCTCCACAAATATCTGGGTGCTATTATCATTTACATGGACAATTTCAAAGCAATGAATAGAACGAATTATGCTTTTACACCACCCACCAGTAAGGAACATCATTTATTGCCAGGAACACAGCGTTTTTACTTCAGAGCTGATAGCAATTAACAGAGCCATCTTCCCTAAAAAAAAAATCCAAAAGATCCGTTAAAAGAACAAGTAAGATCTCATGTAAGAGGAAGAGAAAAATTTATGTAAATACCAGGGTAAGTCAAGATCCAACATTAGCTGCATACTGCAAAAAATACTGTAATACTTTAATGACTTTCCTTAAAGCCAATAAAATATCCAGAAGTATCCGTGTTGTGCCAGAAATAAATAATGCAGCTAATAAGATTAAAACTATATGGGACATTGTCAAGCGGGAGATTTGACAGCCAGTAAGTGTGTACGATTCCATAACAATTAAACTAAATGCCAGTGTTGTGACTGACAATTCACAAGCTGGAGGTACTTTTAACAATAACTTTCCAGGCATAGCAACAAATATATGATTAACTGGTTTAGTTGGAAAAAGCAAGAGAATGTATTAAGTGTCATTCCACCAAACCTTAAGCAGCTAGAAGTAGCACCAACATCCTTCACCGAAATTGATACAATTCCAAAAATTCTAAAAAATAAAAGCTCTTGTGTGGTTGATATAATTTCAAACAGAATTCTGAAAAGTTAAGTAATGTCCTTAGTGATATATGCAGTGCATCACTGGAAGAGGGAATTTTTCTAGACAGGTAAAAATATGCAATTATTAAACCACTTCATAAGAAAAGTGACCTGACAGACTTAAACAATTATCGTCCAATTTCCTTACTGTCATCTTTTACCAAAATATTCGAGAAAGAGGTATACTCCAGATTAGCTGCACACTTATACGGAAACAATTTACGTAGCATAACACAGTTTGGATTCCAGAAATGTTGCTCAACTGAGAGTACTATTTATACTTTCAAGTAAAGAAGTTGTATGGAATTGGTAACTTCACACACAACTGGTTTGAATCATACTTGACAAATAAAATGCAAAAGGTTGTGATGAATAATTCAGACAATGTCATAATGGTAGAAAGTTGTTCTGATGGGAGGGGGGGGGATCACAAAGGGAGTCCCATAAGATTCAATTTTGGGTCCACTTAATGTTAAAACAACCAAAATTTGTACTTTTGGTAGACAATAATGGTGTTACGATAAATCCCGTTAGAACGAAATTGAAAGAAAGCAATAGAAGAGTTCATTAATGATATTTCCAAAGAATTATTAAGTTGTTCTGTGAAAATGGACTCTCCCTAAATTTTGGAAAAAGCACACTACATTCAATTCGGTACAACAAAAAGTCTTGCCACAACAATTGATGTAGGATACGAGCAGGAGTCAGTAAGGAGGGCAGATGCTACAAATTTTTGGGCGTACATATTTATGAAAACTTGAAATGGAAGAAGCATATTTCTGAGTTCCTCAAACAATAAAGTTCAACTATTTTTGCTCTTTGTGTAATTGCTAATCTTGAAAACAAATGTATCAACCTCCTGACAATTTGGCTTGTTTCCACTCAACGTTGTACAGAATAATTCTGTGGGGACTCATCCCTTAGAAAGAAAGCATGGGTTGCACAAAAGCGAACAGTAAGAATCATATATGGTGTTACCCACGGACATCATGTGGGTACCACTTGAAGGGGCTATGCATTTTAGCCCCGCTGCAACAATACGTATTTTTGCTAATGAAATTTGTCATAAAGAATTCATAACAATTTGAGAAGAACAGTTTGCACATACGTACCTCAACACTAGAGAAGGAAAAATGACCTTTATTATCCATTGTTAAAGCTGTCAGTGGCTCAGAGAGTAGTTCAGAGTGAAGTCATAAAAATTTGTGAACATTTTCCCAATAACATAATATGTCTGTCAGATACTGAAGCAAGTTTGTAATGTTCACAAGAAATGATTTTAAATTATTCCATTGAGGAAGTTGTACTTAAAAACAGGTAGCCAGCCCAAAAAAACCTTATTTTTAAGTGTAGCTGCATGAGTAGGAATAAAATGATAGTGTGTTCATTAATGTTAGCACTGATCTCGTATACATATCGTGTAAACGGACTTGTTCCACATCATTTCATAAAAGAATCATTCAGATGATGTATGGAACATGTAATTAACTACCTAACTAACTGTCACCCCTGTGCCCCCTCCTATCTTCTTCCCCAAGTCTTTTTTGCTACACCTACATTCTCTCCCCCATATTTCCTCCCTCCTTTCCCCTTATCCTCTCCACTCCCCTGATAGTTAACCCCCATATAAAACCTTCTCAACATCTAAACTCCTCGCACATAACATCTCCCTCTGCTCCATAACCTGCACTCTTCCCCTATACCCTGTGACACTCCACTGTATCTTCATATCCTCCGTGTCTTCTAAGTATCCACATCTCCTCCTCCATCCCTCCCGCCCCCATCCAGAGCATACCTCCCTCCCCAAGGTCCCTCTCCTGTCTAGTCATTTCATTCCCTCCCTTCCTATAACATATATGCCTTCCCTCTGCCCATGCATCCACCTTCCTTCCTTCCTTCCTGCGTCCCATGCATCCACCTTCCTTCCACCCTTCCATCCTTGCTCTGTCCCGTGCGTCCAGCTTCCTTCCACCATTCCTTTCTTCCTCTATCCCATGTGTCCATCTTCCTTCCTTCTTCTTTCCCTCCTTCCCTCCATAAAGGCATCCACATTGCTGTCTCCCACATCTTCTGTCTTCACCCACCTCTCCACCTATTTCCTTCCATTACCATGTGTTTGCCCTCTTTATTCCTCTGTCCTTACCTGTCAGAAAACCTATTTACCCCTCTTTAGTGACCACTGGGTTGCCTCTCCCCCTCTACCTCCTAACCGTTGCTGCCACATGTACACCCATCAAACACCTCTGTTCTTCTTTGGCCTCTTGCCCCCAACTCCCCACATGCTGCCAACCCTCCCCACCCCCACCCCACTCCCTCCACGTACTCATAATGTATATCATTTCCATTTAAAATATTTTTTAAAGATTAATTGCAGAATTTCTAAATCAAATTCTGTCATAATTTAGAACATTTTTACTAACCCAGCAATATAAGATACCCATTTCTTAACACCATATTCTTGTTTTTGTCTTAATATTTTGCTTTAATTTTTTTCAGGTTTCTCATCCAACAAAGGATCTGAAACGACCATCGACGAAGAAGACTGCTCTACATTGCATATTCTTCTTTGGTACAAACAATTAGTTAGTATCCTCATTGAATAAATAGATGAAATAACATAGCTGTTCACTATGTCGCTTGAGTTAATTTCGGAAGTTATCTTTTTGCAGTGCATGGATTGAAGAGACGAACATAAAACCATACTTTGAATTCAAGGATCAACTTGTGAAGTCCAATAAATCAGTAGCATTTAAAGATGCCATAAATGCAATAGAGGATTATATAAAGAATCAAGGAGAGGTAATATGATGGAAATTATTTTTGTAATATTTTTGTATTCTAATGGTGATTTTATTTATAAGTGTTAACTTTTTCATGGCAGTTTCTCCTCGGGTAGCAAATAATTTTAAATTTCTGTTGCTGAAGATTGTTTTTTTACCACATGCATTTGTAAACATGTGTGTTAGAAAAGGAGCTTTTTACACCTGTTGTAGCCCCCTCCTCTCCCCCCCCCCCCCCCCCCCCCCCCCCTCACACACACACACATACACATTGTTATATTGTAAGTTGCCTTATAAATAATGACTTTTTTACACTAAATATACTGGAAGAAATAAAAATTTTCACTGTTGTAACAAAATATACTGACATTACTTTAAATGGACAGACAGATAAAAAAAAAAGTTGGTGAAAATTTCACTAGCACTATTTACTGACAACTTATTTGTTCTACTACTGGAGGTAATACAAATTACACATAGCATTATGTATATTCTGTGATACGTAGCAAAAAATAGTCTTTGCATGTGCAGCAATTGCCAGTGACAACTCTGTATATTTTCATTAAAAGTACCTTACACTGACTGACTGCATATGTGTAAATGTCATAGAATTACCTTATTACATGATTATTATGGAGTATTGCCATTGGCATTTGCTAAAAAGCATTATATATAAGGCAGGTCATGTAATTGATATGAAAAATCACGTACATATAAAACACCACTGTTGTTGTGGTCTTCAGTCCAGAGACTGGTTTGATGCAGCTCTCCATGCTACCATCTCCTGTGCAAGCTTCATCTCCGAGCAACTATTGCACCCTACATCCTTCTGAATCTGTTGAATGTCCTCATCTCTTGGTCTCTCTCTACGATTTTTACCCTCCACCCTGCCTTCAATACTAAATTGGTGATCGCTTGATGCCTCAGAACATCTTCTACCAACTGATCCCTTCTTCTGGTCAAGCTGTGCCACAAATTCCTCTTCTCTCCAATTATATTCAGTACCTCCTCATTAGTTACGTGATCTACCCATCTAATCTTCAGCATTCCTCTGTAGCACAACATTTCGAAAGCTTCTATTCTCTTCTTGTCCAAACTACTCATCATCCACGTTTCACTTCCATACATGGCTACACTCCATACAAATACTTTTAGAAACGAATTCCTGACACCTAAATCTATACTCCATGTTAACACATTTCTGTTCTTCAGAAACGCTTTCCTTGCCATTGTCAGACTACATTTTATATCCTCTCTACTTCGACCATCATCAATTATTTTGCTCCCCAAATAGCAAAACTCCTTTACTACTTTAAGTGTCTCATTTCCTAATGTAATTCCGTCAGCATCACCCGATTTAATTTGACTACATTCCAGTATCCTCATTTTGCTTTTGTTGGTGTTCATCTTATATCCTCCTTTCAAGACACTGTCCATTCCGTTCAACTGCTCTTCCAGGTCCTTTGCTGTCTGTGACAGAATTACGATGTCGTTGACAAACTGCAAAGTTTTTATTTCTTCTCCATGGATTTTAATTCCTACTCCAAATTTTTCTTTTGTTTCCTTTACTGCTTGCTCAATATACAATTTGAATAACATTGGGGATAGGCTACAACCCTGTCTCACTCCCTTCCCAATCACTGCTTCCCTTTCATGCCCCTTGACACTCGTAACTGCCATCTGGTTTCTGTACAAATTATAAATAGCCTTTCGCTCCCTGTATCTGCCACCTTCAGAATTTAAAAGAGAATATTCCAGTCAACACTATGTGTACTATAACTAAAGTATTATAAGAAATATGTGTCTTTTGTAATACGTATGTCAGTGATGATGGGCAGTGCACAAAGCTAGTCCAGTAAAATAAACCAGTATCTGCAAGCAGTTTATAACAAACAATTACAGTATGATTTGTCACTACTTCTACAGGCTGCAGAGCACTGAATGTATACACTTTCACTACTATCCAGTTTCTTCCTGTTCCCTTCACAGATAGAGGGACTATCAATGTGATTTCAAATTTGCCCGTAGCACTAGTTACTCGAAGGAGTCTCACAACTGCATTATTGTATGTGTTTGGGTTGAAAATGTTGGTATATATACATTTTGAAAATAATAAGATGGACATGATAAACTTTGGTGTTTGTTTATAAATAAGTTGAGAATGGATTATTTGAATTCAAACCACAGGAATAGTATAGAGTATGTATAGATAAATTTGCAAAGTCCAGCAGGAGAATTTGGTAAATAGTTGTTTCTCTGTTGTGATTTCAAAGTGGGTGTCGGCTTAATGCCACATCCATCAGAAGTCACTCTACTGTCTGTACCCTGAAGACAGGTTCTGTCCATGCCATTGGCAATTGGGTTGAATTCAGTAGCTGATGTGCTACATTAGTAGCTACAAAAGACTTCTAAGGATAGCAGATGGAAGGGAATGATGGAGTTTGATAAGCACATCAATGATACAAGAGTAGGATGTGTGGTGGTAGTTTTTTTTTAATTAACTTGTCCCAATAAACTTGGCAGTAAATCAGGCCATGCCAATGCATTTTAAAAGACAATGCTGCTAAATTTACTGCTCAGCTCCAGAGACACTTAGGAGTTCTAGTCAAAGGCATAGTTATTGTTTTATAAAAGTTTGTACCCAGTTGTTGAAGGACTTACTTGGAAGGGTGAAGGACGTTTGAAAATAACAGCAGTTAACTTCTAGAAAGATGCATACAAAATAGAATCTAGCATCTGGTGAGGAGGAACAGCTGTTTAGTCTGTTTTGCGTTTTCGGAAGAGCTTTTACCGTCAAGTGGCAAAACCTGCAGGAAGGAGAGGCTGGCTGAGTTCTGACTGTAATGTACAGTAAACTGTCTGCATACCAGAATGTGGTAAACCATTTCAAACCAAAGGCAATTACTCAAGAAAGTTCAGAAAACTAAATATGTTTTATGGGAAAAAATTATAGCTTCTTTCTACATAATCATTAAAGATTGATACAGTAGCTAATTGCAAGAATAAACAGAAAATGAAACTGTGTACGCTGGTGTGATCTGTAGGACCTATGAACTTTAAATTCTACTTTCATAAGTAGAGTCATTAAATGTGAGCATCCACTGTCAGAAAAACAAAAAAATTTATTAGTCCTAGAACAATAGAAACATAAAGCATCAAGCCACTACTGGACAGTTTCCAGATTGATGTTAGGTAGCTATGTTTTGAGATGTTAAGTTTGTTTTGTTTGTATATGGGCCAGATGCAGAAACAATGTAAAAACCAGATCCAATAACAAAGTAAGAACTGTGTAGTTTTCCTGCTTTGCTTGACTGAAGGTATGCTTACAGGAAATCAGTATGCCTGATGATTTCATTTTTGTTTTCAGTCATTTGAAAAGTGACAATCATATTTGTCAGGTGCTGTTAATAATGGTGTAAGATGTGATCTCAGTCTGTTAGCTGGTTTTGTCCAGAAAGGTTAATAGTTAATCAGCTAACTTCCCCATCCCCACCTTATATTTGGCAACTCACCTAGTAATCTTTGTTACATCCTGCAAGCCATGATTCCATCCAGATTACTTTTTAATAAACTTCCCAAAGTAGAGCATGAAATGATTGAGTCGAATGGTGAAGGTTTCAACACAAACTCAATACATTACTGAGTCTATATTTCCTACACTCTTTCTGCATGCCCACTTGCTTGTTAGATTTGACCAAAGTTTGCATATTATCATTACAGTCCAAAACTGTTTCTGTTGTCTCCTTTCTAATCCCATTGTATATTTAAATTTGTGAATGGCGAATGTATGGAGTGGGGGTACTCTTTTTTTTTCCCTTCCCTAGCATTTTGTTCAATGTAACATTCAATAATACTAAAAACAAACATTGCACCACTATATACATGTTTGTATTTTCCATATGTACGTAGCACTTGTGTTTTTATGATTGAAATATCCAAAACTTTATACTAATGTTTGAATAACTGTATTAGTGGCAGATAACTACTACAGCAATATGAAGTTGGTTCTAGGTGACACAGTAGTGTATTAAGTGTCATTATTAACTTAACTGAGAAATGCAGAGTTGTGAAGATTGGTATCTGGATCTAAATACAAATAAATGTCTAGTAGGATATGTAAATAGAAGGAAAGATCAGATATGGTTTAACAGAGCAATTATTGATAATTCACCTGAATCATTTACAATAGTAATTTCTGTCCAGAGCAGGGGAAAGACACCACAAATGTAGCAGTGAGGAAGGAAGATGCCAGACACCAATTTATTGGAATGGTTCTAAGTAGGTATGATATGTACATGAAAAAGGTGGTTCCCTTATTGTGTGAAACCATAGTCACAAAAATTCCAAGTGCCTATGTTCCAAAATGAGTTAATAAATATATTACATTATCTAGCAACAACAATATTAAGGAAAGGATATATAAGGAGACACTGAGTCACAGGCAGGCACCACAGAGACTGCTGTACATTCAAGCTTTTCGCCAAAGGCCTTCTTCTGGAGTAAAAAGCACAGAAGCATTCGCACAAGCACAAGATGCGTGCTCACACACATGACCACTGTCTCTGGCTATTGAGTCCAGACTGCGGATGCAACTGTGCCAGACAGGAAGAGCAATCTGGTGTGGATGGTGGGGATAAGGTGGTGGTGGAGATTAAGGTTCAGTTGTGTCAGTCCTGGGTGAGAGTCTTGAGGGGAATGCTCCTCTGTGGCCAGATGGTGGGTATGTGGGAGGTGGCTGGTGACTGGAAAGTGGCTGATGACTGGAAACAAAGTGTGGGAGATCCATTTCTGTACATGGTTGGAACGATAATTTCAGTCTGTGAAAGCCCTAGTGAGACTCCAGTTGATGATACGGAATGGGTGGCAGTTGTTGAAGTGGAGGCAAAAACCTTAGACCCACAGAAGTATCAATTCTTTCCAAGGCCGTACCTTTGGCCTCACTACCAAAGTCAGTCAGCCAGGACTTCCGAAAGACATTCACTCCTTATTCCATTCTGTACAGTGGAATCACTTTATCACCAACCCTACCAATTGGACTCAGCTCAAAACCGAAATTGAACCCTGCCTGCCTCACTACACTCCTTTATCCAACTGTGCCATCCTTTGTTAACATTGCAGAATTTCCTCTCTCTCTCTCTCTCTCTCTCTCTCTCTCTCTCTCTCTCTCACACACACACACACACACACACACACACACACACACACACACACCTCTACCACTGCCCACATTCCTACCCAGTCACCCAAGGCACTCCTTTGTGAGCAGTTACTGTCCCTCCAGTGAGAAAATGTTGTCTCTCGTGGGCCAACACCTGCAGCCTGTTACCTGTAACCTGCCCTTCTATATAAAAGACAACAACCGCTTGCTCCAGCAATTTACCCCAATTCCTATTCCTGTACCACACAGCACCCTGCTCAACGCTTTTCATGCCACGTCTCTCTACACTAACATTCCCAATGACCATGGAATTGCCACTACTGAACACTACCTTTTCCAATCCCCAACTGACTCCATTCCTGCAACCTCCTTCATGGCCACCATGACTGACTGTACCATAATCCACAGTTACTTCTCCTTTTGAAGGCATCACCTACAAACAGATCTGTGGTAAAGCAGTGGAAATCTGCATTGCACCATCCAGTGCCAACCTATTTATTGGCCTTCTAGAGGAATCCTTCCTAACCAACAAGAATACTTAACCCCTCACTTGGTTCAGATTCACTGATGGTTCTTTGTGATCTGGACCGTGGGTGAGGAAACCCTATCCACATTCTGCAAGAACCTCAACATCCTCTCCCCAATTTGCTTCACCTGGTCCTCCTCAACCCAACAAGGCACCTTCCTCAATGTCTACATTCACCTCAAGGATGGCTAATCAATACTTTCACGCATATCAAACATACCAACCACCAGAAATACCTTCACTTCAACTGAAATGAGGAATAACCTACCCACTATCCTTAACACCCCTCCCATAGTGGTATTCTGCCACCTGCTGAACCTAAGTAGCATCCTTGTCCATCCCTACTCCATCTCTGCTCCCAACCCTTTGCCTCGGGGCTCATACCCCTGCAATAGACCTCAATAGACCTAGATGCAAGACCTGTCCCATACATCCTCACACCTCTAGTCACAGGCGTGTTGTCCTATCCCATCAAAGACAGGGCTATCTGTGAAACTATCATTTGATCTGCAAACTAAGCTGCAATCACTGTGCTACTTTCTGTGTGAGCATGACAACTAACAGCTCTCTCTCCACATGAATTGCCACTGACAGACTGTGGCCGAGAAACAGGTGGACCACACAGATGCTCATGCGGCCCAATACAGTGTGCTTCATTCACTTCAATGACTGCTTCACGGCCTGTGCTATATTGGTCCTTCCTGTGAAAATCAGCTTGGTGCTTTTCCGATTTACCCAGACGGGAACTTTACCTGCAATATGTCCTACATTCTTGCGCGCACGCACACACACACACACACACACACACACACACACACACACAGTCTCAATCTTTGTTAGTCCCTGTCCTTCTCCTAACTATTCCCTTCCCTGCTCCCACTCCCACATGAAGTCTTTTATTCTGCCAGCACACTTGCTAAGCACCCCCCCCCCCCTTCTCTCTCTCTCTCTCTCTCTCTCTCTCTCTCTCTCTCTCTCTCTCTCTCTCTCCTCTGTCTGCTATCTCGCCCCTCACCCATGTGTCCTTACCCCACCATTCACGCCAGAGTGCTGCTCTCATCAGGTTGCTGTTCACTGTCCAGCTCAGTGGTTTTGTGTGTGTGTGTGTGTGTGTGTTTTGGATTTTATTTGGAAAGTTATTGGAAATCAGTACTGATGTCAATAATCTTGAGGTTCTTCTTTGAAATAAAGATTACAAGTGGTTCACCTCAATGGATATTTAATTAATATTTATAAAAGCTGTACCATTTGCACATACATTTACAGACTATTTTAAGGTAACAGCTACGGTGTCTTCAAACCATACATTTGGCTTCAGATTGGGCAAAGACAGCCACCACTGACTAGTAATTACCTTACAGGCATCGGCCTGGCAAAGAAATTTCTCAAAAAATAGTTCAAAGCTAACTGCTGTTAACAATGACAAAACATAAAGTAAAATTTTTAAGAAAAGTTGATGTGCGTGATAAACTAATGTTTTTTTCCACAGTTAATGAGTCAGTTTGGATCTACTGATTTATTGAATAGAAATAAACATGATAGACATTTTAGAACAGAGAGGTTATCAGCCTATGTAAACAGTCCATAAATGAATAACAGAACCAAGAATGGGCCCAACATCATTATAGATGTTAATCTTATCCCATGTGAATATAACTATCGGACATTAGTTTAAAATGTAATATGTTATAAAAAATTTTAAAATGTAATATGTTATAAAAATTGTGTTGAGTGTTTGTTGTTTTACAAGGTTGAGATTAAAAAAATTAATGACTTTATAACCATGAAGTATATTGTGAACTGCAAAATTCATTTGTGTGTGCACTGTTAATCTTGTGTGTTCGGACAGTATTGCTTTATTGTAGAATCTGTGTTTTAAAAATACTAGTGGTCCCTTGCCTATTATTTATGGTTTTATTTGTCATACTTTTTCACAGAAATACAATGACCTTATGGACCCAGATGCGGAGTTCAATAGGTTAAGGGAATCTGTAGCAGCCAAGAAGGATGCAAAATCGAAGGCATTAAAAAAGGTGTGTATGTTTCTCTTCTCTCCCCCCTCCACTCCCCCTTTCTGTTAATTTCTCAACCATTTCTGTAGTCAGTATAAGTATGACAACTGTTTGAATTTTTATATTGATTTGCTACCTATAGCAACTTAATTCCAGGTTTTAAAATTATGTTGTGACAGTTTCTATATTTGAAGAAAGCTCAGGGCACAATTAATGGCTTGTAACACAGTATCGCATATTAAAATTACCAGTAAATGTTACTGAGAATCAGTGATGTATTCTTAGTATAAGAAATATTAAATTTAAGACAAAGGCAGTATGAAGCAGTTAAAACTTTGAAAATTTTTAAGAGCCCATTTGGAATGGAAACTAAAACATAATACATGAAACATGAGGTTTCAGAGTTCTTTGTAGGAACACAACAAATTCAGAATTATAGAAAATCTTGATACAGTAGAAGGAAGAACAAATGTATGTGTGATAGGGAATAATATTCTCCTGCCCTGAATGGTGTCATTGAATGCAATATATCCTTGCCTTCATTATTATTTGAAACCAGTCGCACTTCAGCTATCTTTGATTTAGTATGGACTTCCAACCTTATAATAGTTTGGAACTTTTACATGTGCAAAAGTATTGGGAGATGCAAGTCACATCTGGATTATGAATACATAAGTGATTGGCAGCTGATACGGTAAACCACAAGACTGGTTTTCATTTGGATATCATTATAAATTAATGTTTATGTCAAAAGTCTTGAAGTTATTCTTTGAAATAAAATACTGTTGTGTCACTGTAGTGGATTGTCTAACGACATTAAGAAAATATTAACCATTTTGGCAGAAATTGAATATTAAATCTTGATAACACAAATTTGATGTTACAATTAGAATGAATGCACGACTCGTCTCAGTAACACTATAGACAGATCTGTGATAAGAAGTACGTACATGCTAACTGTTTTAGACATTATTTTTCCTGACCCGCTGACCATTACAGTGAGGTAAAACATATCATAACAATTAAAATTCTCACAGAAGCAGATGCACAGTATCTTGCCGGATCTGTGCTTCCTTGTACAAATGTACCTCTCAAACAGATTGCTTCACACAGTTTATTTGAAGTCACTGCCATTGGTGCCAGATGTCACAATATTAATTGACACACTTTGTAACATACAATGTGTGTACTTTCATCTCCTGATGACCTTAAGGCTTACTCCTTCCCACTTTTGTGAGACTATATCTTGGACCAGTCACTTTAATGAAACAGAAAACAAACCACAGAATATGTTGTTTGGAATAGCAACAAACTCTTTCTTGATGACTTCAAGAATGAGTTAACAATTAGCGATTCTTGACTTTTATAATCTTATAAACCAGAATAAGATGAAATTAGCAGACAATCTTCCAAAGAGATTTACTTTGAAAGTGAATGGTATATGTCCATAGTACACTGTTTATTTACAAAAGAAACTCGTACCCCGCCATATGGATAGAAAAATAAAGTGAATCTGTTGTCTATGAGGCATTAAAGTGTTCTTCTGTAAATAATATGATAATGGTTGACATGATGACTGAAATACTTTTTCCTGGGCCTTTGATTCACCAGCCATGCAGTGAAGGTATGCACTAACAAAGCATCATAAAATAACATTTTTTTTTTAAATAATTAATTTTGGGTATTTATTTTGAATTAAATTGATCCATGTTTAATTCTGTCTGCTTACTGCTGTCCGAAGAAAAAAGCGATTGTGGCATTGCTGCTGTCTTCCAGGTATTTAGGTGGCTCTCTTTTCAAGGGTGATCTGTAAAGGAACATTTGAAAACAGAGTTAAGCATTTCAGGTTTTGCTCTGCTACCATTAATTTCAGTTCCTGTCTCATTCGCTAGGGACTGGACGCTACCTTTGGTGCTACTAACAGCCTTTACATGCGACCAGGGTTTCTTTGGGTTTTGTGAAAGATCATTTGACAGTGTTTTGCTACAGTAGTCATTGAAGGCTTCTTGCACTGCTCTGTTGACAGCCAAACAGGTTTCATTCAGCATCTGTAGTGTTTCTTTATAGTGACTGTATATCGTGAAGGATCCCTCCCATTATGAACTGTTATACTTGGTACATATCTATCCAGTGCATGCTCAACTATTCTTTTAAACTTGAGCCATAGTTCCCTTACATGCTCCTGCCCTGCACTGAAAGTTTAAAGTTTCTCTTTGCGAGGACAAGATTAGATAAATTACAGCACACACAGAGGCACTCAGTCATTCCACCTGTGCTCCATGTGTGAAGGAATGGGAAAAAATCCCAGTAACTGGTACAATGAAACGTGCACTCAGCCATGCACTTCATTGGTTTACAAAGTATTGATGTAGATGTAGGCATAATGGTAGGCTGTAGTGAGCAAGCAGCACTGTCAGAAAATAGTAAAAAAAAGACTGCTGCGACAGTAAAGAACCAGAGAATATTAGTTTATAAGCAGGTTCAAAAGGATGCAGTAATGTTGATATGAAAACAATTGCACAAGATAGACTGACTGGGAACAACAACAACAACAACAACATGAATAAAGAGCTTCCATTTGCTGGTTTGAAGTTGTCACAATAAATTCCCAATTATATAGAGTTAAGGTGCTCTAGGCATTGTACGTATGATGTACCTTTGGCAGTGGCACCTTTGATTTTCCACCTGAACATCTCCCTCATTCCCACTCCTGTCTGCTCGCTACCTTCTTCCTTTCCACTCTGTCACTAGGCCTATTTGAGGTCTCCATTCCTCCCTCATATTATGTGCTTTCCATGTCTCAATCATTTACTCTGAATATGCTGGCTGCCTCTCCCTCCGTTTCTCTCTGATTGCTTGCTGTCTCTCAACCTCCCTTTTACTCTGCATGCCATCACTCTCTTGACTCTACCACTTCCCCGTATCAAACTCTGTTCTACAAACCTGCTGGCATTCTCTTTGTCTTTCTTTCCTTTTGCCTGTATGCCACGTACATCCCTTCCTGTGCCGCTTGTCTCTTCCTCTTCCCCTCTGCGGCTTAGCCTTTCCATTCTCCATCTACCCCTTTTGTCAAACATGCGTTTTGGCATGTCAAAATATTAGTAGATGCAAGTATTGAATGTATTACACTTAAACAGTCAACAAGTTCACTACTATGTGCATCAATGAAGGAAAATGTGTATCTGGAGACTTTATATGATCTGAAGAAGTATGCAGAGCTATATAAATAATGTGCCTTCTAGGATATTCTTAAGCCATGTTAGCACAGTTTTTTACACTACAAGCCGTTATTGTATACATGGCAGTTTGATTTTTGTGTTCGAAATCAATTGTGTGTATGACAATGTAGGACTCAGAAGCAACATTTTAGTCACCTGAATTATGATTTGGATATGGTAATCCTGTCATGAAATGAAAGCATGTTGTTAATATTTCCTACATCATTTAGAGTTTACTACGAGGGCAGTTCAATAAGTAATGCAACACATTTTTTTTCTGAAACAGGGGTTGTTTTATTCAGCATTGAAATACACCAGGTTATTCCCCAATCTTTTAGCTACACAACACTATTTTTCAACGTAACCTCCATTCAATGCTACGGCCTTACGCCACCTTGAAATGAGGGCCTGTATGCCTGCACAGTACCATTCCACTGGTCGATGTCGGAGCCAACGTCGTACTGCATCAATAACTTCTTCATCATCCGCGTAGTGCCTCCCACGGATTGCGTCCTTCATTGGGCCAAACATATGGAAATCCGACGGTGCGAGATCGGGGCTGTAGGGTGCATGAGGAAGAACAGTCCACTGAAGTTTTGTGAGCTCCTCTCGGGTGCGAAGACTTGTGTGAGGTCTTGCGTTGTCACGAAGAAGGAGAAGTTCGTTCAGATTTTTGTACCTACGAACACGCTGAAGTCGTTTCTTCAATTTCTGAAGAGTAGCACAATACACTTCAGAGTTGATCATTTGACCATGGGGAAGGACATCAAACAGAATAACCCCTTCAGCGTCCCAGAAGACTGTAACCATGACTTTACCGGCTGAGGGTATGGCTTTAAACTTTTTCTTGGTAGGGGAGTGGGTGTGGCGCCACTCAATTGATTGCCGTTTTGTTTGAGGTTCG
This sequence comes from Schistocerca piceifrons, assembly GCF_021461385.2. Lineage (NCBI taxonomy): Eukaryota > Metazoa > Arthropoda > Insecta > Orthoptera > Acrididae > Schistocerca > Schistocerca piceifrons. The sequence goes on from NC_060144.1 coordinate 505,622,684, forward strand.
AAGTGATGAACCCATGTTTCATCGCCTGTAACAATCTTTGACAAGAAATTGCCACCCTCAGCCACATGACGAGCAAGCAATTCCGCACAGATGGTTCTCCTTTGCTCTTTATGGTGTTCGGTTAGACAACGAGGGACCCAGCGGGAACAAACCTTTGAATATCCCAACTTGTGAACAATTGTGACAGCACTACCAACAGAGATGTCAAGTTGAGCACTGAGTTGTTTGATGGTGATCCGTCGATCATCTCGAACGAGTGTGTTCGCACGCTCTGCCATTGCAGGAGTCACAGCTGTGCACGGCCGGCCCGCACACGGGAGATCAGACAGTCTTGCTTGACACACGCTTTGCCCAATGACTCACTGTGCTTTTGTCCACTGCCAGATCACCGTAGACATTCTGCAAGCGCCTATGAATATCTGAGATGCCCTGGTTTTCCGCCAAAAGAAACTCGATCACTGCCCGTTGTTTGCAACGCACATCCGTTACAGACGCCATTTTAACAGCTCCGTACAGTGCTGCCACCTGTCGGAAGTCAATGAAACTATACGAGACGAAGCGGGAATGTTTGAAAATATTCCACAAGAAATTTCCGGTTTTTTCAACCAAAATTGGCCGAGGAAAAAATTGTGTTGCATTACTTATTGAACTGCCCTCGTACTACAACTATGCAGAATCATAATTTCCCCTTTATACCAGTTAATTAGTCCCATCCTTCCTGTTTCCTTATTGCTGGGAGAATACAACACAGTACACATCAGAGACACCAGGGGATTATCAGGTTGATGTATGTCTTATTTTGACTGTTTCTTTCATAATAAAGAAATGCAAGAGGACTCCCCTATTAATGAATAGTAATTCCTAGCCGATAACATTGTCAGGGGCATCATTTCTTGATTTACGTTCCTCTTTCTTTCCCCAAATGCCTAAATGCTTTAGAGGCTTGGCAGTTGGAACTTGACACTTAAAGTTAAACGTGTGTTGTAGGCCGATGAAATGCTTTTGTGACATTGCACAAATGAAATATGTAAATTACAAGGAACAGAATGGAGTTGTAATTTGATAGATAAAAAAAAAAAATACTCACCAAGTGGCGGTAGAACACACACATAAAAGGAGATTATACAGAAAGTATATGAGTGGATTAGGACATAAGGTAGAAAACAGATGACAGTTTAAACAAGACAGACAACAACAAAGACTGTAAAGAGGATTACATAAGAAGGAATGATGGCCACATGGGCTAATATAACAACGAAAACAATCAACAGAATGGAGTTAGTTCCATTAATTATTGGAACATGGCGTATAATTTGAGCTCTACTGTGACCATTTTGTGCAGAATCGGAAAAAAATAGTTCTTTGGAAAGTTTGTGAAGGTCTGAATTATTATATATAATCATTCAGTTTTAATCTGTTTTTTGTAGAACAAATATATTATTGATACAGTAAATGCTAAGGTAGTGCCATCTTCCCATCTTAATATAATGGTAGACATTTAACTGATAGTGGTAATTGTCTTGTGTTACAGGAGACACCTGTTAAAAACATTAAAAGAGGGCCTTCAGATAAAATGAAGGATACTCCAACACCGAAAAAGGCTCGAAGTCAATCTTTGGAAGACGATAGTGTTAGGATAAAACATAACATTTCACCAAATCTTGTTAATCACAGCCCAAGTCCAAGGAAAGGAGCTGCATCAAATTTATTGGAACGCCCGTCAAATATTATACGCCCTGTGAGTATAACATTCTTCAATTTTGTAGATATAAAAATTCAGTTAGGTTAAACTAGGTGCAGCAACACAATTGTAGAACACATTTAAGAGCTACAGAATAGATTTGCTTTCACCGCAGTTGTGGTGGTGGTGGTGGTGGTAATGTCTGTAGGTTGTGAGACTATACTGAGGAAATAAATAATGTATCATACACAGTGTATAACTGAATATTAGAAAAGTCAGCCAGGGATGACTCTGAATATTCTGTTGACATTTAGATGTCTTTCACAAAGATGCACTTAATAGCCTTGTACCCACATTAAATTTTTAAGCTTGATTGTATATGTACCACCTTTTTCCATTAGGCTACAGAAGATTAAATGAGTAGATCACATAACTGATGAAGAGGTAAGGGATCAGATGTGAGAAATGAGCATTATGGCACTTGTTGATTAAAAGAAGGAATAGAGTGACAGGAGCTACCTGAAGCATCTCCGAATAGTTAATTTGATGATGGAAGAAGTATGGGGGTAAACACTATAGAGGGAGACCTAGGTTTGAATACAGTAAGCAAGTTCAAATTTGTGCAGGGTCATACAGATATGGAAGTACAAGATGGATCTGTGTGATGAGCTGCATCAGACCAATCTTTGGACTGATGACCTCAACTGCAGCTACCATCTGACAACAAAAACACATTTAGAGAAAAACATCTGTTAAATTGTGGTATAATGCTCCAGTAAATTTCTTCCTTTTCCTCTGCAATATGTTGAATTGTTGTATAGTATTGGTGTGTTGAGTATGAAACTTCTTTGCAGATTAAAACTATGTGCCAAACTCAGACTTAGAAAAGTCAATCAGGTATGATTCTAAACACTCTGCTGACATTTAGATGTCTTTCACAAAGATTCACTTAATAGACCTGTACCCACTCAGGATCTCTTCCTTTCCCAGGCAAGTGCTCCACCAACCGAGCTAACCAAGCACAACACATGATCTGTCCTCACTGCTTTACTTCTGCCAGAACCTCTCCTATCTTCCAAACTTCAGAAGTTCTCCTACAAAACTTACAGGACTAAAACTCATGGAAGAAAGAATATTGTGGAGACATGGCTGAGCCAAAGCGTAGGGGATGTTCTCAGAATGAAAGTTTTGCTTTGCAACAGAGCGTATGATCGTGAGTCGCACGTGGGTAGTTCAGTCATTAGAGCACTTGCTGCAAAAGTTTGGCGCACAGTTTTAATCTGCCAGGATGTTTCATATCAGTGCACACCCCATTGCAGAGTGAAAATTTCATTATGATGTTGAATGTTAACATCACTGTGTTATTCCGACTGGGTTGAGATCAGTTCTGTCTTAAGTACTCATGAAATTTCAGTCCCTGCTATTTCATCAAACCACATGATTCTGGCCTTCAGATAATATATAGGAGTTTCTTAAGTTGCCAGTCTTTTTATGGGTTTGATGTGGTGCACTGACTTTTCAATACTTGTGCTATCATCCCAACACAACTACTACACGCAGGAACATTATAACTGTGCAAACTAAAATCCCAGTTTCAAATTATTGCCACAGGAGTGGCATGAAGAAAATGTTCAGTGTTTCCATTACACGTAATAAGAGGAACAAAAACCATTGAAGTGAAAATGGTATTAAGTGTGGATTTGCAATAGCAAGAAATGTTTATGTGTAAAATACACCTATATAAATTTGTGGTAGGAAGCCTTTTCTGAAAGTATTTGTCTGGAGTGAATCCTTAGATGAAAGTGAACCATGGACGATAAACAGTACAGCCTGATGAACCTAGAAATATTTGAAATGAGGTATTACATACAAATGCTGAAGATTAAATGATGGAGAGGTGTCGAGTTGAAAAGAGAAGATCTTAAGGTATGTCCACATGATGCCTCTTTCATTGTGCGCAATCGCAGACACACAGGAATAATTCGTGGAAAGACTCCATGTATGCATAGGCGTTCTGCAGTCCATGGGTTCCTCTTCGCGCAAGCAGTCTGCTGTGTGAATCCCATTATTCGCTTTGGAGTTTCTGTTCCATTTATTATGATGAAAAGGCGACAGAAAAAGAAAACAAAAGCGATTGTAAGTAAAGAAGTGTTTATACACAGTAAAAAGTGAAGACAACATTCTGTCTGCAAGTTTCAGGAGGAGGTCATGGCGAGATTTTAGATTTTCTGCTTGGGAAACTGCAGCGATAAGCCGGGCAATAAAATTTTGTTACCTAGTAAATAGCGATTTATATATTCGTTTGAGTCATTTATTCCTCATTTCAAAACAAAGCATTTCAGTTCTATCACATTTGTAACTTGTAATGTGGAATAATTGTAATTTATTATTTGATTGTTTTATACCTCTTTTCACTTTAGGAAGCCCCTAAGCTTTTAATTATTAGCATATTTTGTTCCTATACAATATTAAAATTTTTATCTATGAGCATCCATAAGTACTGTTCTCATGTATAATTATGACTCGTTCCATATCCATGCAGTTCCCTTGCATACTGGATCGAAGGAACACAAATAAATAAATAAATACATAAAAATAAAAAGTTATTGTTCCTAAGACTGACATATATACTTAAGGGAGGTTCTTTGTCATATGTGAAGGTTAATTTACTGTCAATGCATCATTTGTATTTAATCATGAAATGTGACATGTAGATTAGCATCCTTGGACATGGCAAATTTGGGAATTTCATAAATGCCAGAATCTACTAGAACAGAGGTTGTGTTTTTCAGTTTCTGTTGTTCAGATGTCAGGCTACTCAGTTATTGTGTCTTTAAGTCACCACAGCACAAATATTCGTCCACCAGAGTTTTCATAAATTTTTGGGTTATTCTTTTCAGTTTTCCTACTTCAAAACTTATGGTATCTTATTGTTTACAGAAATATGATGGGAGCCTTTTTATCTAATATGTGACACTCATGGTGACACATCTCAAATTTTTATTCAAATAACTGTCAGAAGCAGTTTTACACATGATTTTTTTCTTTGTCTGTAATCACCTATAAACTTAAATGTGCTTCCTGCTGAGTCAACAGACATCATTGCACATAAATCACTTTACAGCATAACCTCAACACAGTACACAAACAAACACATACAGAACCCAGCTGCCCATCGTCAGCTAAAAAGCGCAGTGTGTGCCGCCGAAGACAGGTAGCAATGTGCTTTATGCACAGATTCCATTTCCAGGAAATTACGCATGCACAAATGCATGTGTGTAGTTGCACTATTGGAAATTAATGTGCGAAGTTTAACACAAAAAATTCATCGTATGGACATGGCTTTGTGGTATAACTTGACCAAAAGAAGGAGTATGTTGAAATGACACAGTCTGACCATCAAGAAATAGTCCGTTTGGTAATGGGAGTTAGTGTGGGGGGAAAAATTGTAGAGGGAGACCAAGGCCTGACTACAGCAAACAGTTTCAAGTAAATGTAGTTTGCAGCAGTTATGCAGAGATGCTATGTAAACCAAATTTGGTGGTTGTCAAATGCATTTAAGCAAATAACTATTGGGTAAAATTTTACAGGCCTATTCAAGTCACTTGATTCTAGAAATTTTGATGATGATAGGATTTATTGATAACTCTGCTCTTTCCCACTTACCACCTTTATGTTTTGAATGCAGGGTCGGAAATTTTGTACAAATTGTACGTGACCATGTATTGGGTGAATCAAATTTTACACCCTCGGACACCACAGCATGATAATTGCATACTAAGAGTGAAAAGAGTCTCTAACAAAATTTCACAAAATTGGGCAGATTTTCAGAAGAAAGTATTCTTCAAAGAAAGGTAATTTGGCAACACTAATCAGTCACCTGTATGACACTTATCTGCGATCAGTATTCTGTTGGTGTGCTGCCTACTTAGTACAGTGAGTAGTGTTTTGAGATACAGTACTCAAGTTTGGTTCTTATTTATAATTTTAGGCAGCGTAATACATTATCAGGCTTCTTAATTGTTAATGCAGCAATTACAGCAAGTCTTACACAAAATGTGAGCAATTATTTATTTCTAACACAGAAACGAGACTACAGTTGTTTTTCTTCACATTTACACATGTATGTTGCCGCTTCATGCTATCCATTCCATTGTGAGCCTTTAAAAAAAGAAAAAGAAGAAAAAAACATTAACCACTCTTACTTAATATAAGAAATTTGTTTAAAATCTCCAAATTAATATGTTTTGTGGGTATTTCTGTCTTAAAACAGATAATTTCTTTAAACTAAGTATGAACATGTTTCACTTACATGGCCAATAATTATACTCAACATTGAAGAATACTGTAGTTGAGGTATATACACATTATTTAAGAAACAGTGTACTACAGCATTTTTGGGCAGCATTAGCTGGATGGCGCAATTACAGAGTATTGAATGATGAAGCTGCTTGTCATACATGTGATTGATTACATTGTTTCCAAATTTCCTTTCGTTGACATCCATTTCCTACTGAAAATATTTAAGGGACAAGATTTTATTACTTTTTTGTAGTGCTAGCAAGGAAGAAAGCACCCTGTACTTTCAGAGTGTACGAATTTTGGATCACCCTATAGTGGTATGGACATTGTGGAGGATCAGTATGGACATTGTGGAGGATCAGTAAGATAATAATTTAGTGTAGTGGAAGGTAGGAGGGTGTTACTCATTAACGGCAAGCTAACACAGCAATTGACTTGTTGAAAGCTGCAAATCCTTTACCACATAAATGTAATTGTGTGTAGAAGTGTGGCTAGAAGAGTGTTTAATTTTTAATTGATGATGGTGACTTCCTTTTAGTCATTGAAATTCTTGTTATAAATCATGCTAATGATCTGACATTGGTAGTTGAATGGTTCAGGCCAGGTACCAATTTTGTCTTTGTAAGTAATGAGGTGTGCTGTGACAATATGGTTGCCAGTATATGACTTTTGTAAGAGGCATATAACACTGTGTGAAAAGGATTGTTGGCAGTATAAATGATGGTGGGTGTTACCATAGATAACATTGGGTTAAGAGGAATGTTTGCAGCTTTCACCAGTGATGTATCGTTAATGGCTGCTGTCACCTTTTGGTGCATATATTCATAGTTTTGTTGTTAGTTTGTGAATCCAATGACTATGAAGGCAAACAAATAAAACTGGTTGTTGTGACATACCAATCTGTAGCATAGCTCAAGGTATGTGTTATGTTGGAAGGTGACTATTCAGTTTAGTTGGCGAAGCCAATGAATGTTATGCTAAAATACCTGGTTGTGATGACTGACTGATCTGTACATTAATCCATTTGAATAAATCACAAACAACAACATGTTATAGTCGCCATTGTTTATGGCATTTGTTGCATGTTTCCCTTGTCACTGGTCAAAGCTGACGACCCGTATGAAACATTCCTCCATTTCCGATAACATTCATATGGCAAGCAATTTGATATGAGGCACCTCATACATCCCCTTAAACAGACCATCTTCTGTAAATCTGCATACATTTGACAGAAATGTGCATGGATGTTTAGCTTTCTTAGAATGTTTCATCACAGTGACTGAGGTGTTTTACGATTCTGTCTCTATCTTTGCTATTATTTTGTCACCTGCATACTTCTTGTTGAAAATGTAGCTCCTTCCGTAATTTGCCTGTATAATTCATGTGAAGCAAAGTGAAATAACAGAATGCTTTGTCCCCCAACAAGCTTTTTCCATAACGTAGTACAAACACCAAAGTAAGACCAAAACTTAGTGTACTAAGATATGGATAAATTTTAAGAGGTGAAGATGGCAATTACCTCTCACTGATAATTGCAGCCTGTGGTTTCACATAGAAGTATTGCTAAATTTCTCTCATAAATTGGCTAGTGGCTTAAAATGTGTGTATCTCATCATCAAAAAGCTCGTGGCATTGTTGTTTGATTTATCATCTTATTATTTCTGCTGTTTTTGCATTTGCACTTTTATTTTGTATGCTGTCTGATCTGGAACCCCAGGACATTACTTACATTTAATGCATTCCCTTAAGAAATAATTATATTCAAAGTTTGTCTAATTGTCAGTTTTGTTGTAGGAAACTCCTATTTTGGATGTAGAGAGTGTTACACAGACTCTAAAAGAAAAGAATATTCTACCATCTGATCTCAAATTTGGCTTTCTCGGTCTGGGAATCATGGGCTCAGGAATTGTGAAGAATTTACTAAATTCAGGCCATTCAGTGATTGTCTGGAACAGGACGCCGGAAAAGGTAAGACAGCTATGATTTTTAATAGTTAAATAGAACATGTTTGTTGTTTATGATTGATGAGATGTCTTGAAGACATTAAAAAGATAAAGCTTGAAGGTTGGTTTGAACACCAGACTGCTGAAGTTGATATGGTCCTATTTGAGGTAATATGCCATTACCTTCCTCTGACCACTGAACTGACTTACTAGCTGTTTGTAGGGGGGCTAAAGTTCAAGGTGGACACCAAACCATGGTGCAGCTTTTTTTCCCCACATTAGCACACATTGCCACAAGTGAAAATTGACAGATACAAATATGGGATCAAACCCCATTCTTGACACTTTACCACTTGCCTCAAGACATTGAACAATGAGATGATGTGAACTTTAATGAAATAGGAAACTTTCAGAAGATTTTTGAATTGTCACAGTATTCTGTGTTGTTGTATCTATCCAATAAAACACTCAATCTCTATGAGCTATGAATATTGTAATGGAGTGGTGCACCCTGCTGAAATAGGTTGGTGGTGCCCATAGATCAAGATGTCAAATGTCCAGTATCCAATCTACATGTTCAGAAATTAGGTGGTTTAAAAATTTTTAGATGCAGGAAATAAAAATGACTCCTGTCGATGTAAAATATAATTAGCAAGAACTACCACTTCTGAAATTTTTGAAAACTAGACATTGAAATTCATTTTAATTTAAACTTGCAATTTTTAAAGCATACTGAACAGGGCAGTTTTACATGTGACACAGTGGAAAATCTCTGGTAATGGCAGAGCTGAGAATGATATCAGTGGGAACAGCAAGCAATAGTTTTCAAAAGCTGTTTATTTTCAACATTACAGAATTACCACAAAAATATAAATATCCATTCTCAACATTGTTACTAAAATGGTGCTTTTTAATCTCAGTAACATTTTAGCTAATTATTGTATTGAAGAACTTCCTTTGTCTAGTTTGTGGTAGGTAATGAATTTCTTTTCCATGTTTTTGTATTTCAACAGGGGGGGGAAAAAAATCAGCTTTTCAAGATGAACCGTAAAGTGAAACATCCTGAAACTTACCCTGAGAATAAGTTTCATTGCCGATAGTTCAGTTCCTGTCTAAACAATACCCAACCCCTCAGTCTTTTGTATGTTTTATAATTGTATGGCAGTGTCTCCTACAGGATTTTTAACCATGACTGTGCATCTTGAAAAGCTTTTCTTAAAACAAGAAAACACTTAGTTATTGAGATTCCACAAAGGACAAGATCCCCCATTGTACAATTAGATTGCTAAAACAAGTTCCATTACATACCATCATTTTTACTGTATTTGTGATGTTTCAGTTTAAAAATGCCAATTTTGTTGACAATGCACTAGGTAACAAACTTGAGAAAGCAGCAATTACTGTTCATTAAAATGTGACCCTACATTTGATTTAATTATTTATTGCATGAGAGAATGACTAAAGAAATTTTAGTTGTCGCTAAAACCTAAAATTTCCAAAAGATTCTTTGCAAAACATTTTGGAAATTGTTGAAACAAAAGACTACAGTAGAGATTTTAAGCTTCATCTACCTACCACTGGCAGCCATGAATGCTTATTACAGTTCATGGAAGTTGAGAAATCACAGCATAGGAGAATCTCTCTCTCTGACACTCGCACCCACCCACCCACACACACACACACACACACACTCTGCACTGAGCACATTCTTGAATGGAACATATCACAGTTATTTAAATAAGTAAAATACCACACCCAGCTTTCCTTAGCTCTACAGCGCAGTTTCATGACTTGGTGTTGGTTGCTTTCCCTGGTCACTCGCCACATCATCATCACATTTTGAGACAAACACTTCTGATGACCCATGTGCACTCAAATGGAGCTGGGGTAGTAGCACTGCCACTTCTTCAGGAGTACCTGCCTCCTGCACTTTCACATCACTACTACTTCCACTTCTGTTCACTTTAGCACACTGAAACACAGCACAGTCTTCTGTTGACAATTTGGTTGCTGGTACACTTCTTGTTCTCTTTCCTTTAGACTGGCACAGGACAGGAGAAAAGTATGGAGAGGTTTGTGGTTCCACAGTTTCTTCTTCAGGCAACTCTCTCTCCATACTGATGTTAAATTTAGACTCCAATTGACTAGCAGTACTCACTGGAGAAAAGTTAGGACTTTCTGATAATTCACTTGGTGTGTAATAGAGTGATATATGACTCTGTGTATCATCAGAGTTATTTGAATCATTTATTGAAGTGCTGGTATGTGCTTTTGTTTTTAGGTAGACTTCAACATTTTCCTCTTCAGGTTCAAAAACTGCAGAGTCCGTACGACCACAGGACCCAGAGCGGCAGTTTTCAAAGTAGAATCCTGGTAGATTTTCTAGAAGTTTGGCAAGTGTTTGTTGCTGGAATTTGTAAGATTCCCTGAAACGAAGTATCTGATGAGCACTGAACTTGCGAATCCTGTTGCGTTGGAAGACATAATTTTCTCGTACCCAGTTAAGCTGCCCAGTTGAATAATCTCTAACTCGCCTTATCTGCAAAGAGAGAAATAGTGTAACTTAAAAGAATTCCATCATATAATTCTTGCACAATTCTTTTTATGTATTTATTTTTTTTATGCATTACCTGCTCATAGTATTGATCTCTGATGGATGTTAAATGATTTGTGCCATAATCTCTAAAATCCTTCAAGTGCTTAACTTGACCCTGGTAGCTTGTTTGGATCCATTCTACTTGCTGAGCACAATTATCCCTAATTCTATGCACCTGTGATCAAGGAAAAAAGATAATTTTTGTTATTTTTAAATTTTACAGTTCTTCTGGGCTGTTTTGGAATATAATTTAACAAAATTGGAAATATACTTCCAAGTAGAATAATCAGTTTAAGAAAGTGTCCATTGCAGAATATAAAGTCAAATGCAGTACATACAGATGTTTCCACAGATCTTTGTTTCATACCTGTAATGTATAATTTTCTCTTAGTTTTTCCAATTGCTGTGTCTTATACTGCTCAATATTGTCTAGCATTTGGTAGATCTGCTTTGCTCGGGGTGATATTCTGTCTCTTCGACAGCAGCAGCAGTACTGGTGCCAGCCAGTCCTTTAATACAGTGAGCATAAATATATTTTCACTGTGCAATTACTGTAATAATAATGACATTGTAAAAGTGAAGGCAATATAACTGTGCTCTACTTACTTGTGTATTAAATAAATGAACAGTTTTACCACCAGAGTTAGGAGAAGAAAAGCAGCAGCACTTGCTATACCTACAAGAAGACTTATCACTTTTATTTGCTGAATTGTAATTGGGTCAATGTTAAGCATTACTCGAGCAGTGGCATTGGATATAGGGTTTGAGGCAAAACAAATGTATTCACCGCAGTCAGAGCGTTTTATATATTTAATGTACAGGGTGCCATTTTCGAGGACTTTTATGCGTGACTTGCTGTGATCTATAGGCTGCATGTTTGTAAAGTGTGCTGGTGGATGATGATCAAAAACACCACGGATACCAGGATCAGGATTCCAGTGAAAAACTTCTGCTGTCGGTGTCATCCACGTTATGGAAGGGGCAGGGCTGCCACTAAATGAACAGTGGAGCATGGCATGAGACCGCAGTGGGTACATTTTCTGAGGTGTTGCACTAACAAAGGTTGTTGGCCTACAGTTCAAGCTCCTCAGAATTAGGATCATATTGTTTTGTTTTACGTTGTGAGGATTGTTCGCACAGTGTAGTTCAGTCTTTGGGATAGCAACATTCTGGCTCCATTCTAAAAACCAGAGCATTTGGCAGTCACAAGCCCACGGATTGTTTGCCAGTCTTATCTCTCTCACATCACTCAGGCTCCTCAATGAAATTGGCAAATGAGTCAGGTTGTTACTGCTGAGATCAACATGCTGTATCCTCGGAGTGTGGTTAAGGACAAAATTATCGATATGTTCGAGATATGAATTTCTTTTTAATACGAGAGAATTGAGATTAGACAGACCTCTTAAGTCGGAACCCTTTACTTCGTGAATTTTCGTATCTTCCAGAATGAGGGTGTTCAGTTGCCCACACGGGAGAAACAGATCTGTCGGTATCCTCTGTATTGGATTACTACTCAAATTGAGCAATTTCAGCTGATGGAGCCCAAAAAATGAATTACTCGTCAGATTTTTTATGTAATTGTGAGCTAGATTCAGAGTCTGTAAAGTGCTCAGTTCCCGGAAAAGACGGCTGGGAATTTCCGCTAGTGAATTGTTGAAGAGAGAGAGCAATTTTAGTTCGTGTAGACCATTAAAGGCATTGATAGCAATTCTACTTATGGCATTACACTGTAGATTTACTGTACGCAGTTTGCTGTTGGGCAAGAAAAAATCGTCGTGTATCGTAGTGAGCATGTTAAATGATAAATCCAGAAATGACAATTGCTTCAAGGGGGCAAATATTTGGAAAGGTATCACGTGAAATTCATTATAACTAAGAGACAGCAGTTCTAATTTATCCAGACCGTCAAATACATTTTCTGGGAGGTCGTGCAATTGATTGTAAGATAAATTGAGCACTCTGAGTGAGAGGAGAGAGTGAAAGGTGAGAGATGAGAGGGATTCGAGCTCATTGTGACTGAGATCGACGTTCTCTAAAAGCGTCAGTTTGTGGAATAAGGTTTCGTTGGCGGATTTCAGCCTACTAAACTGCCAGGACAGATAATCGAGCGAAGGGGAATCGTAGAAGGTGTAATTGGAGAGGCACTCTGGCTGTACGTCGGTGAAGGAGACGCGGACGGCGCCGGCGGGGACTTGCACGTGCGGCAGGCAGTCGGTGCATTCCACGTGGAAGTGCAGCTGTGACGAGTGGTGCTCCCTGAAGCAGCGGCACTCGGTGGGGCACGCGGCGCTGGAGTGCCGGGAATGGTGGCGCGGGTGCAGCGTGGTGGAGGCGCCGTGGCACAGGGCGGCCGCCGCGAGCAGGGCCGCGGCCACCACGAGCGCCGCGCACGGAGCAGAAGTGCCGGCATTTCTGCTCGCGTCGCAAGCTCTCATCTTTCACAGCTGTGCATTTTGCTGCGGCCGAGCTCAGTTGTCGGGGCTACCTGCAACACGCCACAAGCGGACTGCCGTCACACACTCGGGCGGCACCAGTCCACACTACTCGACAGCTGTGTATCGAACTGCATTGACGCTTCCACATATGAAGTGACGGGACGTCGGAGTTTTGGCAGCTGTAGTTAAAATGGCCGTCTGTCCGTTCCAGATTATACTCACCTTTCACCATCGGTGAAGTAACCCGCGACACTTTCCCATAATATAACGGACGTGTAGGAGTAACGTGGTGCGGGAGGCTGCTTTGCTGCTAATCGGCGTTGGCGCGAGAGTTGCGGAGCTATTCACGGCATGGCGTACGCTACACTTGCCACGACGGGAACGGATACGGAACTGCAGGCCGGCCGGGTCGCACACCGCGCTGCCGTGTCTGCGCATGCGCGGAACTCGCCTCCCCTTCCATACACGCGTCTCTCTCTCTCTCTCTCTCTCTCTCTCTCTCTCTCTCAACCGTTGTACGGTACCCCTAAGCTCGTTGTCTGCACCCTGTATCTAACGGAACCGATTTAGATGCTTTGTAATTCTTTTCTTTGTGGTTTTGAGCTTAGGGAGCAACAGGCAAACAACAGTATTAATAATGTTGAACGAAGTTTGTTGTGCGACGACGCCCTTGCATGAAGTATTCTCGATCTGTTAATGTCGCTCTTTATAACCAATACTTCACCCATCAGGGGCCCACCTGCGCCTACTCACGCGTCAGGCACAAGTAGACAATTTTACGATGCTGTGTTGTTAACAAACTTCTAATTATTTTAGGTTTACACTAGTAATTCAGTGGTCTGCACAAGCGTAGGTATTAACCCTTCTGCTGAAATGTTAACGTTATACACGTGTACGATATTAGTTTGCAACGTTACTGCGTACGATTTTGTCTACCTCTTCATTCTAGGTGCCGCTATGAAGAGTGCAACCATATCTTGATTCGTCGTGCTCAAAACAAGAAATATTTATTAATTGTTATAGTCTGACAGGCAACATTTAGATTAACTTGGCGATTTTGTTGAGTGAACTGCCACAAGACCTCTCTACTTTGTTTTAAAAGTTCTGTCACAAAGAGTTTAAGCGGAAGTGGTCACACAACGCCACTCCTGGGTAGCCAATGCGTTAAATTTGCAAGTTCATTACTTTTTTCACGTGGCATGCAGTATTTCTCGACTCCCGTAAAGCATTTACGCTTATTATCAAACGTGCGATCTTATCGCTTATTTGCTAGGGTGGCCGCAGCTTGTTACCTTGAATGGTGAGTTATCGACAGATGTAGAAGCAACATATGTGTGCCCCGGGGTAGTATGTTGGGACCATTGCTGATCATGTTGTATATTAATGTAACGACCCAGCGAGCAATATTAATCGTTACATCAGATTTTTCGCAGACGTACCAGTTATCTATAACGAAGTTGTGTGTGTAAAAAAATAAATAAATAAATAAATAAAAAGCTGCGCACACATTCATTAAATTCATCCTAACATTTTTAAGTGGTCCGAAGACTGGTAACTTGCTTTAAATGTTTAAATATGTGCGCTGCATAAAATGGAAAAAGAAACGTAGCACTCTGTGATTTCAGTATCAATGAGTCACAGTTGTAATAGGTCAACTCGTGCAAATATGAAACTACCACATAGGTTCAGTATTACCCTAAAGCAGAAGGCAGACTTCGGTTTATTGGTAGAAAACTAGAGGAAATTCAATGAGTCTACAAAGGAAATTGCTCGCTGGTAATATCCACGACCCATCCTACAATATTGCTCAGATGTATGGGATGCTTACCAAAGGGATGATATTGAACGTATACAAAGAGGGGACAGCATGAATGGTCATCTGTTCGCTGGAAGCATGGAAGAGCGTCAGGGAAATGCTGTAGAAACTGAACTGGCGGACGCTTGAAGACAACACGAAAACTATCCCAAGAAGGCGTACTTAAGAGTTCCCAACCTTTAAATGATGAGTCTAGGAATATATTTACACCTCCTATGTATCACTACCGTAGGACAAGTTTACATTAATTATAGTGCTCAGAGGCGTTTAAAGTCATTCCTCTCGCGATCCATACTCGAATGGAATAGGAAGAAGCCCAAACAACTGCTCTGCAGTGCGTTTGCAGAGTTTGAATGTAGATGTACAAGGGACGTCCTGTGAATAATGCCACAGTTTTTTCTCGGCCAGTTTCGGTTGAAAAAATGCGGAATTTTTTGTGGGATGCCGTGGAATATCCTCGCCACAGCCTCTAAAGTTTCACGAAGTTCCGATACGTAGAGGCGCTCTAAGTAGCCTTCGAAATGGCGTCTGTAACGAAGGTGCGTTCGAAGCAGAGTGGTCACTTGAGAGTCTTCTGGCAGAGAACCAGAGCATCGCAGATATTCATAGGCACTTGCAAAATGTCTTCGGTGACCAGGGAGTGAACAAAAGCAGAGTGAGTCGGTGGGTAGGCGCCTGTCATTGCAAGGTCGTGCAAACCTGCCCGATCTCCTCGTGTGCCAGCCGGCGGACCGCACAAAACTGACTCGTGCTATGTTGGGTCGTGTGGACATTCGTCGCTATAAAATCCAAACGAACTTCTCCTTCTACATGCCAACGCAGGACCTCGCCCAAGTCTGCACACCGTCGAGGAGCTCACAAAATTTCATTTCTCATCCATCGTACAGCCCGGATCTCGCGCCTTCCGATTTCTATCTGTTTGACCCAATGAAGGATGCAGTCCACGGGAAACAGGACGTGGATGACGAGGAAGTTATTGATGTGGCAAGACGTTGGCTCCGACGTCGACCAGTAGAGTGGTACCTAGTGGGCATACAGGCTGCGCAAGGTCGCCGCATTGAACGGATACTATGTTGAAAAATAGGGTTTTGTAGCCAAAATGATAGGGAATAATATGCGGTAATGGAATCCTCAATAAAACGAACATGATTTCAGTAAAAATGTATTGCATTACGTATTGAAAGCCCCCTCGTACATTGGCGATTCCTACATGTGACTGCTGACTGTTTTCCAACTGCCGAAACAAATTTCGAGGAACTCAACCAGTGACCTTTATTTATGATCACGATCTGACAGGACATCGGAAATGCCCTCACCTGGAAACCACCTGAGTATGATTGGGGAGTGCAACTTAATGCTCCCTACGAATGGAAGCATCAGACAATGACTGTTCCTCTAAAATCTATATGGTCTCTCTCTCTCTCTCTCTCGCACGCTGGGCTGGAACTCCTGATCTCCCTGCCCCCCAGATCGTTGATTTCGCGACCGCTACTTGTTTGTCGTGAGGAATCCGAGCAGACTGCACGTTACGTAAGTACGTAAGCCACCATGTATCTCGCTTTGTAGAGAGATCGATGAAGGGCGTTCCAATACGCAATGTGGAGTCTTTGGAGTCTTATGCACACTTCGCACCTCGCCCCCTCCCCTCCTTTCGCGTAAGGATGATATCGCACAGCATCGTGGGAGGTCACTCAGAGTTCAGAACTGTAGGACATGGATAGGGACAGATGCAAGTGTTGACTCTCCGGGAGTCATCTGTAGCTGAGTAAACGGAAATAGCGCTGCGACCAAAAGAGAGTTCGGTAAAAACTCCTGTTATATAAGTTTAAAATTTTACTAGACGTGTGTCTGCCTTGCCAGTATTTAGGTCGCTGAAGTACTACCTATCAGAATTAAGTACTATCTATCAGTATTGCATCATTACGTAACGTTTTCATCTCCTGTGATGTGATATCGTGTGAAAATAAACATAAACAAGAGCATATTGACAATAGGTGTAAGTGTAAAGATAAAAATGATGGAAGATTTTAAGACCCAGTAGAAGGTATTGGGAGGCACAGCATTGACATAATCTCTAGAATAGCAGTGGCAGAACTCTTAGAAGAAGATGATTTTCTCCTGCTGTGTTTGAGGAAAAACAATTTTGTGAAGTGTTAATTCAACCACAATGTGGAAACAATGACACTTCGTCAAATAGCAGGGAGATTATGACAATGGAAGTTATCGGTTTAGTCTCCGTTAATAAAATACTGTCCGCCTAAAAGAAGAAATTCTCGACCGACCGTGTACACTCCATTACGTTCCGTGCAAGTCCTCAATTTTTCTCTAGCTCACACTAGAATCATATACTTTTGTCTGCATCAAGATTATCTCGGTTTCGAAGTATCCCGTGCTTACGAGGCGGTTGTCGACTCTGGTGATTCCCTCCTCATGCATTCCCACATGGAAACTCCCTTTGTCTACTCCCAGCGTTCAGAGATAAACCTGTAAAACAGCCCAGTGTCTTATATATTCAATCTTTCCCACTATCGCAAGGAATTTGATGAGAAAGGACTAAAGAGAAGGGGTCAAGGTGGAAGGAGAAATGCACTGCAGGTCTACTGTAAGATGACCTGTGTAACAACATACTGATGAGAGAATGGCACAGCAGTTTACAAATCCGCCAGCTTAAGAGATTACAGGTTTGTTACCAAGCAGTTACATTTTGATAAGTCAGCGAATATACCAGTGTTTAGGTAGCGTCCTAGGTAAAGTAAGCTGCTCTTCAATTAAATAAAGAAACCTGCCACTACATTGCGTCTTCTCTCTCTCTCTCTCTCTCTCTCTCTCTCTCTCTCTCTCTCTCTCTCTCACTCTCCCCTCCCACCCCCACATCCACTCCCTCTCCCTCCCTCCACATACAACACACCGTCGACGTTAACCAACATTTTAATAATCCTGACAACCCAGTCACGACCCAAATCTGGTAATGTGTTTGCATTTAGCACAAATCGATCGTGGGAGCTGAAATCCAACAATCGAATCTTCATTTCCGGAATCGATACTGGAGTGTTCTCATGACGAAACAGATGCGATATTGGGACATCGGGTTACGGAAAGACGAATTTCAACCTCATGCAAAAACTAAACTCGCTGGCCCTATAGCCCTGCAGGGCATTGGTCTCCTGATCCCCTGCAGTTTCGTCGTCGGCCGTGAGGCTCGTAGTACTTGAAAGAGCTGCGTGAACGATCCACCAGGCGGCAGCCGTGCAATATACCAGGTACGAAAATGAGCCAGCAGGCGCACGGAATCTTGACGGATGTTAAGCTGCTTCCACACGGGACGTCGTCCCGACCACACTGTTGAACGCTCAGAAACGTTCTGGCTTGTGCATACGGTGCTTGTGATCATATCACAGAATAGACAGTACACAGAAAGGAAAGTAGAAGGCGTTTCACGTGGTCTGTACGAAGTCAAGCGTTGCGCTTGACACCATATATTGAAACCGAGTAAACGCGAAACGATAGCTGCTTACTACTGCGGCTCATACGAAACGGAAGTAATATAAGCGACTAAATTAAACATTTGAAGTTGTGATGAATCGTTCGTTAAAAACGTGCCACGTAAGCCTTGAAATTCATAAGTCTTCACATGTGCAAATTCTGAACTGCCGGTGCTTTTAGCTTAAGAGCACAATGAACGTAAATTTTTTTTTTTTTTTTGTAAATGACTCATTTAGCTTGCAAAAATTTTATTTGATTTTTCTTTTATGGGACTTCACTTCCAACAGAAACAGCTGTTATGAGACACTGCAGGAGTTCGTGTTTGTATCATTGCGGAAATTTTCATTGATGTCTCCACTCCGAAAATAACATTACATTAGGTAAAAATTGTTAAAATTGTGTACAAATGTTTTGAATTCGGCCCAGAGCCATAAGTTCTCTCTAACATATTACGTAATGTGAATCATTCGTTTAATAAACGATTTGTGTCGCAAAGAAACTCCTGCCAAGTTTTGTCCTGAAAATGAGATGTTTCAGCTTTTCCATTACGTACCTGTTGTGGTGGAATGTTTTGCTTGTCTTCTTCTCCAAGCACTAACAGCAACAAAAAACGCTTCACTAATTTGAGAAACGTGCGTCTGCTTGCACGAAATGTTGACGACAGGCTACTTGCACGTGGAAACGCCAGAGAGCGCGCTCAAATGAAATACTTCTGTTTCGTCCATACTGCAGTGAGACGTGGATTTTGTTGCAACTTTCTGGGCAATTTCGATACGCTAGCTATTTTAAAGGGATAGGAGAACCTCCACCGAAAAACTAACTCACGGAGTGGATTTAACTTTCCTTCATTTACATACAGATTTTTTTTTAATTTTTCAATTAACTGTTGTTATTTGCAGGAAGAAAATTGGAAGACTCATTTTTATCATGTACTGCTATGAACCATTCTGTGGCAACCGATCGTTATTTTCGTGTGTAGTCTTTTCTCTTACTACTGCTCATTATATATTTCTAACTTTAACAGTACGTCAAACAGCTGCTGCGCAGTTAAAATAAGCAATACATATCCGTTCGCCCTTGGTTTCAATATAGCAGACTTCGCGCCTGTGCACTAAATTTTGGCGCATGGATTGCTACAGAGTTTCCATTCTGTATACATTCCCTAGTCTGTTACCATAACCGACGTGAGATAGAGCCTCTGAGAGACCATGGTAATTTGTACTTTTGACATCATACAGGCATTCTTCTTTAGATGCATATATAAAGAGACACTCTGTATTGAAAAGAGAAGCCGAGCTGCAAGTGACGTCCTTCATTGGCCCTCCCACGAACAAATGGCGGTTTCGGAATATCTGACGTGCTTGGTATTGGTATTGACGCTTGTAAGCTCTCTGCAACGTGCGTTTTCCGCGCTATTAATGTGAGGTACTCGTCACGTTTAAAGCTGACACTCCAGTTCACGACCCGTGTGAGGATAGCATTGGTCTATTGATCAGTTTAAACTATAGTTGTAATACCAAGCGGTCTTGATAACCGTCCATAAGTTCGTTCGTGGTCTGGAAGCAACAGACATATAGGCTGACATAACCGACGTAGGAGGGAGATCGGCGGAATTCAAATCTGGTTTTCTTATGCCGAGGTTCCCAGTCGGCAGTAAATGGATTGTAAAAAAACCTGTTGGTGTAAACAAACTTCCCGAAGTAGTACACTTCGTGTAGGTATTTCCAGAACGTGTTTTTTAAGTAATGCTTTACTTTCTAGAAGATAAACTACTTTTCTCTTCGCGCAATCTTTTTGCCCCCCGTTTCTCGCTCGATTTTGAAACAGATAGTCTTTGAAAAACGTTTATTTTACAATTAACAGGATAGTTTATATCTCCGTAAATAACTACGTATTATTTCTCAAATTGCGAAATGTAGTCATTAGGCAAGTAGTCGCATGTGCTACGCTGAATTTGAATTCAGACAATTATTATTACAGAGTCAGCGGAAGAATACCTGACAGTTCGTGTGGAATTGTCGCGGCTGTTCCGCGCGGCTAAATCAGCCAATCGCGTAACACAGTTTGTATACGTCTCTACGGCAACGCAACAGTGTTGCCGCAGTCCTATAAACGGGTATCGTTTTTGCGGATAGCCGCTTGCGCTTCGCTGTTGAAGTATGGCAACATTGCTGCCAGCAGTCAGGGCTCATCTCTGGTCGTCTGCAAGGACGTAGCCAAAGGAGTGTTCAGACCTCCCCTATCACGTGAAGGAAATTAATCACGACCTAGTTGCTGTGTAGTGAAATTTAAAGGTATTATGAATTTCAGTCATATGACGGAAAAGGGATACACACTATCGATAATCAGCAAGGCCAACGGTAGATTCAAACCCTCTATATATCCATAGCGCTATCGGATATCGTCCATCCCATTTTAGCCAAGCCATTTTGTCGGCCTTGCTTGAGCTCAGTTTTTTTTTTTTTTGTAATCAGTTCCGTTCTTATTTGCAATTGAATTTAATGGAAGTAAACTCCTGGAAATTGAAATAAGAACACCGTGAATTCATTGTCCCAGGAAGGGGAAACTTTATTGACACATTCCTGGGGTCAGATACATCACATGATCACACTGACAGAACCACAGGCACATAGACACAGGCAACAGAGCATGCACAATGTCGGCACTAGTACAGTGTATATCCACCTTTCGCAGCAATGCAGGCTGCTATTCTCCCATGGAGACGATCGTAGAGATGCTGGATGTAGTCCTGTGGAACGGCTTGCCATGCCATTTCCACCTGGCGCCTCAGTTGGACCAGCGTTCGTGCTGGACGTGCAGACCGCGTGAGACGACGCTTCATCCAGTCCCAAACATGCTCAATGGGGGACAGATCCGGAGATCTTGCTGGCCAGGGTAGTTGACTTACACCTTCTAGAGCACGTTGGGTGGCACGGGATACATGCGGACGTGCATTGTCCTGTTGGAACAGCAAGTTCCCTTGCCGGTCTAGGAATGGTAGAACGATGGGTTCGATGACGGTTTGGATGTACCGTGCACTATTCAGTGTCCCCTCGACGATCACCAGTGGTGTACGACCAGTGTAGGAGATCGCTCCCCACACCATGATGCCGGGTGTTGGCCCTGTGTGCCTCGGTCGTATGCAGTCCTGATTGTGGCGCTCACCTGCACGGCGCCAAACACGCATACGACCATCATTGGCACCAAGGCAGAAGCGACTCTCATCGCTGAAGACGACACGTCTCCATTCGTCCCTCCATTCACGCCTGTCGCGGCACCACTGGAGGCGGGCTGCACGGTGTTGGGGCGTGAGCGGAAGACGGCCTAACGGTGTGCGGGACCGTAGCCCAGCTTCATGGAGACGTTTGCGAATGGTCCTCGCCGATACCCCAGGAGCAACAGTGCCCCTAATTTGCTGGGAAGTGGCGGTGCGGTCCCCTACGGCACTGCGTAGGATCCTACGGTCTTGGCGTGCATCCGTGCGTCGCTGCGGTCCGGTCCCAGGTCGACGGGCACGTGCACCTTCCGCCGACCACTGGCGACAACATCGATGTACTATGGAGACCTCACGCCCCACGTGTTGAGCAATTCGGCGGTACGTCCACCCGGCCTCCCGCATGCCCACTATACGCCCTCGCTCAAAGTCCGTCAACTGCACATACGGTTCACGTCCACGCTGTCGCGGCATGCTACCAGTGTTAAAGACTGCGATGGAGCTCCGTATGCCACGGCAAACTGGCTGACACTGACGGCGGCGGTGCACAAATGCTGCGCAGCTAGCGCCATTCGACGGCCAACACCGCGGTTCCTGGTGTGTCCGCTGTGCCGCGCGTGTGATCATTGCTTGTACAGCCCTCTCGCAGTGTCCGGAGCAAGTATGGTGGGTCTGACACACCGGTGTCAATGTGTTCTTTTTTCCATTTCCAGGAGTGTACTACCGTTTATTGTTTTGGTGCTGTGTGCCGTAGTGATGTAATTTTTAATGAAGGGAAAGTTTGTAACAAGAAAGAAGAGAAAAACAGATTTTGATTTGTCCGCTAGCGTTATGTTAAATTAAAAATATTTAGGCACTACTATAATAACCTGGTTACCTATCTAGAACAGTTCAATGTTAGCACTGAAGTCGTTATTTGGAGCCTGGTAGAACTTTGGGGTTACAATGTTTTAGTATTTCAGACGCATCAGCGGTAAATAATATTACAAATAACATTAAATTAAAATAATTGCATAAAAATACCCTCGGATTTGTGTGTCATCTAAAACCGCGTCGTTCAACAAAAAACACCGAAACGACGATGGCTGCATTTCTTCAATTTTGCTCAGTATTCTAGCATTAGTAGTCCAAATGACAAAAAAGCGTCCAATGTGGTCACCGGGGCGGTACTGTTTTATGAAAACCAGGGTGGAGGGGTTTTTCATGACAGCACATACTATAGTACGTTCACTTCAAAAAGATTTTTTTAGCGGGCTCCTTGTGTCCTTTCCACATCTCCTCCAAAACAGCTGGACCCATTTCAACCAAACTTGGTACATACATCCCTTGCAACAATCGCTGCGGGAATAAGAAGCACCTATCATAGTTGAGTGGATATGACGTCATAAATAATGAGATGCGTGAGAAACTGCCATATCATGCATTAAGTTTAAATTTATTTCTTCTTCGGTAGCAACTGTACTCGCAACACATTCCGGAGACAGTATCCATATATGCCGCTGAATGTATATACACAAACATATTGTACGAAACATAGTTCAGGAGATACGATATCATAAACAATGAGATACATAAAAAATTGTGGTACCATGCATTAAGTTGTACTACATTTATTCTTTATTACTAAGACACTCATACAGTCCAGCCACCATAAGGAAATCCGTGACACCGGGTAGGCTTTTACCACCTTTCAACTTCGAAGCGCAAACGGCTGTAGGCGCAAACAGTAGTTGTCTATAGAGAGATGAAACGGCGTTGCCATAGAGACGTTTACAAAATTTAGTTATAGATACGCGGTGCAGAGCGTACATTAATTCTATGATCCAAATTTTCCTCATTTAGGCTCATTCATTTATCTACCGGCACAGTCTTTAATGCAAAAGAGTAACTTTCTTACATTGCAAGGAGTGATAAATGCATACTTAGGTAATGAAATTTGGGAAAGCGTAAAGTTGAATAATTTCAGATCCCTTGCATTGTCGCCACCAAGAATTTTTATGTGTTCTCTGTCGAGCAGTGATCTCTTTATTCCAAAAGCCATGTCTGTAATAATTACAATGCCCTAAAAAATTAGCGCTCGTCCATCCCGGATCACTTAGCTCAGATCCAGAGCGAAAGAAGAGTGTAAAATGACCAAGGAGTGTAAAGGGAGATTTGAGGAGCGTGATTGCTTATTAGTGGTTTGCCAAAATACAGCTCTCCTAAGTAACGAGATTACATCTCAGCACGGTGAAAACTCCGAGTTTTGTCGAATAAAACGGTTTATCGTTCTTTATGGAAATTTTCAAAGTAAATGAAAACCATGAGTCTCTTTAATGCCCTCATTAAGAAATCTGACCCCTCCCCCTTCTAACAAAATCGTGGCTACGTCATTCCCGTCTTTGCAGTAGACTTCTTAGGGGCAGCTTGACCCAAAACGTGAATGACCTATAGCATTACAGCGTAGCGAGCGCCAATATGGTTGCTTCGTTTTGGATGAGCGTTGTTGCCGTCTGGCGGAGATGCAGACGAACGAAAGCTGAATGTTTCCGTATGAAACATTGCGAGAACAATTTGTCAGCAGATGATTCATGGTATGTTTTATTTTGTGAGTGTAGTTACTTTTGTAAAAAAGAGGAGAGAAATAGAAATTGGTCCATGTTTCCAATACGTAGAGTGCTCGTTTTGCTGTCTTCTGCTTCTGGCATTCTCATGTTGTAAAGGTTCACTGAAAACTTTTTTTTTTTGTAATTCGTAGCAGTCAGTATATTGAATAGTTCTCTTGGCGAACAGAATTTCTTGCTACAATTAGCTGCATACTTTGTCTTTAAATGATCATTTAGTGAGATGTAAAATACAAAGGTGGAAATTATGGTACAAATTACAGTCGGAAACTGTAGCAACAGTGTCCATTATCAATTTTGCAGAAGTTCATTAAGTGTAAATTTTGACTGCTACGATTCGATCGCAGCCAAGTACTTGAACAAGCGAGATTACAAAATTCCATTGCTACTTGTTTCACTTGAAGAAATTTAAGCCGGCTTAGGTGCCTGCCTATCTACACCCTTGGAAACTGCAATATATTGGGAATATTATACGAAAGCGTGCTGGCTGTTCTTTCCGAATTTGCAAAAGAATGGGCTTCATGTGAAATCCGCAACTGTGCTACATTTTATGTAAATTGAAGGTGGAGGGGGAAGAAAGGAAAGGAAAGGGAAATAACTCGT
Organism: Schistocerca piceifrons; assembly: GCF_021461385.2. Classification (NCBI taxonomy): domain Eukaryota; kingdom Metazoa; phylum Arthropoda; class Insecta; order Orthoptera; family Acrididae; genus Schistocerca; species Schistocerca piceifrons. Next base: position 505,647,360 of record NC_060144.1, read on the forward strand.
ATCCTCAGCTGTATCGGGACTTTATGCGGAATCAGTGGCGACGAGTGAAAATATGCGCCGGACGGGGACTCGAACCCGGGATCTCCTGCTTGCTTATATGTAACCCAGTTGTGGATTCAGCGTGGCGTTTGTTGTTTCGGACATGACCGAAGGAAAATATGCAGTCTTTCACGATTTTCGAAAAGCGTTTGCCTCGGTGCCACATTTACGCTTATTATCAAAGGTACGATCATATGGGTGTGTGACGAAATATGTGAACCGGATTGAGGATTGCATATTTATGATCTTGTGGACAACTTTAACAGTAACCTCAGACTTTCTGAAGATAATGCAGTTATCTACAGTGTGAAGTGCAGTCTGAACGAAGCTGTACAAATATTCAGTCAGACCTTGATGATATTTCAAAATGATGCATGATTGGGAGCTTGCCTTATATGTTCAAAAATTTAAAACAGTATACTTCACAAAATGAAAAAAACCTAGTATCCTATGACTATAATATCAACGAATCACTGTTGGAATAGGCCAACTCATACAAATTCCTGGGTGTAATAACTTTGTAGGGATATGAAATGGAATGACCACATAGACTCAGTCGTGGGTAGAGCAGGTAGCAGACTTTAGTTTGTTGGTAGAATAATAGGGAAATAAAATCGTTCTACAAAGGACATTGCTTACAAATAGCTCGTGCGCGCGATGCTAGAATTTTGCACAAGTCTGTAGGACCCGTACCAAGCATAGGAGTACCGGTACCTTGTGATATACAGGGCCACTCGAAAGAAGCCCCACAAGCATATATATATATATATATATATATATGCCGGTATTACACGGTCAAATTTATTTGTCAAAGGTTTGATCATCTATTCGTTAAATTTGACCAAGATCTTTGACGTGGCGCTAAAAAGGGGTATTACACTGTCGCCATATTTTTCGTCAAAGTTAAAGATGGCTGACAACAACATGTTATTAACCGGAGCAGTTGCATGTACCACAATTGCTCTGTGTGCACATGTGGAAGAGAAGCGGAAAAAAGGAAACGTACCAGGGTGAAGCCGTGTGTTTTACGACGAGACGATAAAAGCATTCAACAAAACTTGTTACGTGAGTTTGTAGAGGAGGACGTCAAGTCATACATAATTACTTAAGAATGGATGAGCACACATTTCAGTATTTGCTCAGTGATGTGTGTTCTAATATCAGAAAGCACAATACTCACTTAAGAACTGCTATATCTGTAGAAGACAGACTCACTGTAACACTCAGATTTCTTGGCGCAGGAGAGGGTTAGGTTAGGTCTCCAATCTTCTTAATCTATTTTTTTTATTCAGCGTGCCTCACGTTGTAAAGCGCCTCATCAGCTTCATACCTCTCTATTAATTTTGTAGTTGTCGGTACACACCAATTGTATTCATTGGCCTTGTTTATAAACTCACTAAAGATGACAGAACGCTGCAGCGATGCTTGTGCTCCACGTGGTAACATGTCACATTGCAGTGAACAGAACACAAGCGACTTTTATAATCAAACCGACAGCGAGGCCCGAGATTTGATCACATTTGATGACAGACGAGATTTGACAAAATGCCCTATTACACTATCAAACTTCATTGACATATCAACTTTGACAAAGAAATTTGATAGTGTAATACCGGCCTAAGAAAATCCCTGACAGCTAATAGCACTGTTGTCAGCTTTAACTGAGAAGCGCCTACGGCTGCAGTTGAAAACAGTAGCCATCCACAGAAATGTGACAACACTGAGGCGTTGCCATAGAAACGTTTACAAAATCGCGTTACGTTATTGGTTGAGGGAGGCACGTGACCCTGCTGCGCCTAGACCTCGGCAACTGTCAGAGTGTAGTGAAGCAGGGGATACACCCCGTCGGCTTTGACCAATGACGTCAGAATTGGCCAGAGAGCTTTTATACACAGATGAAAGAGCAGACAAAGACCCTTTAGAAACAAAGGAATACGAGAGACAAAAAATATAGTTGACATATATCAAGGCAATTAGTATTTTCACGTTAAGGATATAGCGTGTTTGTATCGTATTATTTCTGTGCAAAATGAAGGGGCAAAAATGGATGGAAATCCCATACGTCCATATATATGCTGCTAACGAAAACGTGGAAATGGACGTACGTTACATTTGCAACCTGTACCGCAGTTGAACTACGCAATGAGGCAATAAGACGACACATATACAATTTGTATCCCTTACTTCACTTTTCGCCTTCGATGCTAGTAGTATCCCATTCTGTACTTGAGCTATATAGCTATACACAACATTTGTATCCTCCTCTTCAGTTGACATATGTTTGTAAATCTCATCAATGTTACTAATGTTGTTCTTTCCGAATACGTGTTAAGGTCAACTGAAGGACGCGATACAAATTTCAGTTGTGTCGGCCGTTTCGCCTTCAATATTGCTACTACAGATCCGAAAAAATCGTACTGATACTAATGCTGGGAAACGAAAGAACGACAGCTGCGAAATTTCTATTACTTACTGGACTACACGAAAACAAAATGGTTCAAATGGCTCTGAGCACTATGGGACTCAACTGCTGAGGTCATAAGTCTCCTAGAACTTAGAACTACTTAAACCTAACTAACCTAGGGACAACACACACATCCATGCCCGAGGCAGGATTCGAACCTGCGACCGTAGCGGTCGCGCGGTTCCAGACTGTAGCGCCAGAACCGCTCGGCCACCAGCGGCCGGCTACACGAAAACATACTATCGGTGTAATACAACAATGAAATTCGTCAAAATAGTCAAATGCAATAAAAGAAGAAAATGGAAAAGTGAACTTACCAGACGGGAACTTCCTAAAAGAACAGAAGCTCGCCTAGAAAGACATCAGCAAAAATCACATACGGCGACGAGATACACCTGTGAGGCGCATATCTTCTCCGCACTCAGGACATCGAACATATTCAGCAACGAGGCCATACGTAACATTTGTATCCTGCTCCTCAGTTTACTTATATAGGTAAATCACACCAATGTTACATATATCTCTCTTTTCGTCTAGGTAGTACCAGTATCCCGTATTTAAGTTGACCTTTCTACGCCAGCTAATGTACAGGATACAAATTGTACATGTGTCGGTCTTTAGTAGTGCTAGTATAGACTCTAGACTAAAAAATCGTAGTGATACTAGTGCTGGGAAAGGGAAGAAGAGCAACAGCTGCAAAATTTGTATTACGTACTGCAGTTGACGTGCCCATACGTAACGGTGTAATACAACAATCAAATACGTCAAAATAGACAAATGCACTAAAACAAAAATAAAAAACTGATCTTACCACACGGGAACTGCAAAAGACCGAAGCTCGCCTAGAAATACATCAACAAAAATCACATACGCAAGAAACACAATAATTCAAAAACACACACTCACACAATTCACCCGCCATCTTAATCTGAAATTGACAAATTTTGGACGATACATTTGCCCAACACGTTTAAGAAAACACTTAGCCGGGCAATATGTATCGGGTACACTAAGCCTCCACGAATATTCATCTAAGTGACTCTGTAGTGTCGAAATCCGTCCTTTCCGCCTCCCTAAAACAGATTTTATGGTTGACCAATAACATTCTATACTATTTGTACAAGCCCCAATTGATGATCAGAATTCAGTATTGTGATTAACAACAAGGTGCTGAAAACCCCAATTCCCCAAATCCCTGTATGAAGAAAAACCATCAGAAATCACTACGGAACCCTCTGCAACATGATCTTCAATTAATGTGACCAAAACTTCCTTCGTTCGATTGGGAACTACTTTAAAAACTACATCGTCACATTCTGGACCTGAAACTACAGCGCCTACCCCCAAACCCATAATCCTACCGCAGGTTCCCCCGTTGTAATTCCTTTTGCCAAAATGCGACTCATTGATTTCGACTATAACTCCCCCCGCCCCCAAAGGACCTATATATTCCCCACAAACTTCCCTACAAAAAGAGTACCAATCTACAACTGTACGCTCACTTACACAACATTCATGCACACACAGCCACACAGGATACCTCAAACACCAACAGAGTGTAACTTTTATGATATCCCTCCAGGCGAGCTTAGATTTCTCGAATCTTGTTCCTCATCTAATGGACCGCCACTACCGATCATTGCTGCAGCGCCATACGAATAAGTCGTGAATACGACGAGTAGACACACTTGTCAGGCGCATATGTTCCCCGCACTCACGACATCGAACGTAATTGGCAACAAAACCAGACATATGTAAAATTCGAATCGTGACCATGTCTACGCCCCTTCTTTAAATCATCCAGATTCAAGAGAATAGATAGATTGTTAACATCGAGTATAGATTTAAGTGTCAGGAAGTCGTTTCTGAAAGTATTTGTATGGAGTGTAGCCAGGTATGGAAGTGAAACATGGACGATAAATAGTTTGGACAAGAAGAGAATAGAAGCTTTCGAAATGTGGTGCTACAGAAGAATGCTGAAGATTAGATGGGTAGATCATGTAACTAATGAGGAGGTATTGAATAGGATTGGGGAGAATAGGAGCTTGTGGCACAACTTGACTATAAGAAGGGATCGGTTGGTAGGACTTGTTCTGAGACATCGAGGGATCACCAATTTAGTATTGGAGGGTAGCGTGGAGGGTAAAAATCGTAGAGGGAGACCAAGAGATGAATACACTAAACCAGGGATCCCCAAACTATTTTGGACAAGTGACCCCTTTTCCAAAATGAACTGTTACCTCAACCCCCATGGCCAAATTATCTATTTTTAAGATCAACCCCCTTATTCATAATGGTCCGCTAACTTAAAACAGCGGCTACAGAGTGTTATTTTCCATTCTGATTTAGGTCAATAGAAGAAAATAGAGTGAGAATTAGAAATGCTTTAAGTTAGCAGACTATTATGAATAAGCCCCCCCCCCCATGAACCATGGACCTTGCCGTTGGTGGGGAGGCTTGCGTGCCTCAACAATGCAGATAGCCGTACCGTAGGTGCAACCACAACGGAGGGGTATCTGTTGAGAGGCCAGACAAATGTGTGGTTCCTGAAGAGGGGCAGCAGCCTTTTCAGTAGTTGCAGGGGCAACAGTCTGGATGATTGACTGATCTGGCCCTGTAACACTAATCAAAACGGCCTTGCTGTTATCGTACTGCGAACGGCTGAAAGCAAGGGAAACCACAGCCGTAATTTTTCCCGAGGGCATGCAGCTTTACTGTATGATTAAATGTTGGGTAAAATATTCCGGAGGTAAAATAGTCCCCCATTCGGATCTCCGGGCGGGGACCACTCAAAAAGAGGACGTCGTCATCAGGAGAAAGAAAACTGGCGTTCTACGGATCGGAGCGTGGAATGTCAGATTCCTTAATCGGGCAGGTAGGTTAGAAAATTTAAAAAGGGAAATGGATAGGTTAAAGTTAGATAGTTAGATATAGTGGGAATTAGTGAAGTTCGGTGGCAGGAGGAACAAGACTTTTGGTCAGGCGAATACAGGATCATAAATACAAAATCAAATAGGGGTACTGCAGGAGTAGCTTTAACGATGAATAGGAAAATAGGAGTGCGGGTAAGCTACTACAAACAGCATAGTGAACGCATTGTTGTGGCCAAGATAGACAGGAAGCCCACGCCTACTACAGTAGTGCAATTTTATATGCCAACTAGCTCTGCAGATGATGAAGAAATTGAGGAAATGTATGATGAGATAAAATAAATTATTCAGGTAGTGAAGGGAGACGAAAATTTAATAGTCATGGGTGACTGGAATTCGACAGTAGGAAAAGGAAGAGAAGGAAACGTAGTAGGTGAATATGGATTGGGGCTAAGAAATGAAAGAGGAAGCCGCCTGGTAGAATTTTGCACAGAGCATAACTTAATCATATCTAACACTTGGTTCAAGAATCATGAAAGAAGGTTATATACATGGAAGAACCCTGGAGATTCTAAAAGGTTTCAGATAGATTATATAATGGTAAGACATAGATTTAGGAACCAGATTTTAACTTGTAGGACATTTCCAGGTCAGATGTGGACTCTGACCACAATCTATTGGTTATGAACTGTAGATTAAAACTGAAGAAACTGCAAAAAGGTGGGGATTTAAGGATATGGGACCTGGATAAACTGTAAGAACCACAGGTTGTACAGAGTTTCAGGGAGAGCATAAGGGAACAAATGGCAGGAATGGGGGAAAGAAATACAGTAGAAGAAGAATGGGTAGCTTTGAGGAATGAAATAGTGAAGGCAGCAGAGGATCAAGTAGGTAAAAAGACGAGGGCTAGTAGAAATCCTTGGGTAACAGAAGAGATAGTGAATTTAATTGATGAAAGGAGAAAATATAAATATGCAGTAAATGAAGCAGGCAAAAAGGAATACAAACGTCTCAAAAATGAGATCGACAGGAAGTGCAAAATGGCTAAGCAGGGATGGCTAGAGGACAAATGTAAGGATGTAGAGGCTTATCTTAATAAGGGTAAGATAGATACTGCCTACAGGAAAATTAAAGAGACCTTTGAAGAAAAGAGAACCACTTGTATGAATATCAAGACCTCAGATGGAAACCCAGTTCTAAGCAAGGAAGGGAAAGCAGAAAGGTGGAAGGAGTATATAGAGGGTCTATACAGGGGCGATGTTCTTGAGGACAATATTATGGAAATGGAAGAGGATGTAGATGAAGATGAAATGGGAGATATAATACTACGTGAAGAGTTTGACAGAGCACTGAAAGACCTAAGTCGAAACAAGGCCCCAGGAGTAGACAACATTCCATTAGAACTACTGACGGCCTTGGGAGAGCCAGGCCTAACAAAACTACCATCTGGTAAGTAAGATGTATGAGACAGGCGAAATTCCCTCAGACTTCAAGAAGAATGTAGTAATTCCAATCCCAAAGAAAGCAGGTGTTGACAGATGTGAAAATTACCAAACTATCAGTTTAATAAGTCACAGCTGCAAAATACTAACACGAATTCTTTACAGACGAATGGAAAAACTGGTAGAAGCTGGCCTCGGGGAAGATCAGTTTGGATTCCGTAGAAATGTTGGAACACGTGAGGCAATACTGACCCTACGACTTATCTTAGAAGCTAGATTAAGGAAAGGCAAACCTACGTTTCTAGCATTTGTAGACTTAGAGAAAACTTTTGACAATGTTGACTGGAATACTCTCTTTCAAATTCTGAGGGTTGCAGAGGTAAAATACAGGGAGCGAAAGGCTATTTACAATTTGTACAAAAACCAGACGGCAGTTATAAGAGTTGAGGGGTATGAAGGGGAAGTAGTGGTTGGGAAGGGAGTGAGACAGGGTTGTAGCCTCTCTCCGATGCTATTCAATCTGTATATTGAGCAAGCAGTAAAGGAAACAAAAGAAAAGTTCGGAGTAGGTATTAAAATCCATGGAGAAGAAATAAAAACTTTGAGGTTTGCCGATGACATAGTAATTCTGTCAGAGACAGCAAAGGACTTGGAAGAACAGTTGAACGGAATGGACAGTATCTTGAAAGGAGGGTATAAGATGAACATCAACAAAAGCAAAACGAGGATAATGGAATGTAGTCTAATTAAGTCGGGTGATGCTGAGGGAATTAGATTAGGAAATGAGACACTTAAAGTAGTAAAGGAGTTTTGCTATTTGGGGAGCAAAATAACTGATGATGGTCGAAGTAGAGAGGATATAAAATGTAGACTGGGAATGGCAAGGAAAGCGTTTCTGAAGAAGAGAAATTTTTTAACATCGAGTATTGATTTAAGTATCAGGAAGTCGTTTCTGAAAGTATTTGTATGGAGTGTAGCCATGTATGGAAGTGAAACATGGACGATAAATAGTTTAGACAAGAAGATAATAGAAGCTTTTGAAATATGGTGCTACAGAAGAATGATGAATATTAGATGGTTAGATCACATAACTAACGAGGAGGTACTGAATAGAATTGGGGAGAAGAGGAGTTTGTGGCACAATTTGACTATAAGAAGGGATCTGTTGGTAGGACATGTTCTGAGGCATCAAGGGATCATCAATTTGGTACTGGAGGGCAGCGTGGAGGGTAAAAATCGTAGAGGGAGACCAAGAGATGAATACACTAAGCAGATTCACAAGGATGTAGGCTGCAGTAGGTACTGTGAGATGAAGAAACTTGCACAGGATAGAGCAGCATGGAGAGTTGCATCAAACCACTCAGGACTGAAGACCACAACAACAACAATGAATAAGGGGGCCTATCTTTCGTTTTTTCCTATTGATACAAAATAAGTAGGTACTAAGGTACCAATTGGAAAACTTTGCACTTGGTTAAGTGAGTAAAGTTAACTTCATTTTCTCATCAGAATTTAACAAAATAAAAAGACATACAATTCAGTAAATATCAAGTTTAGTTTATAATGATTATTAAAAATTAAGTACTTAAAGAATCTTAAGTAGGTAGGAAATTATATTTAAAAAAGTATTAATTCGCAGAGAGAAAATAAAACATTCAGTGAGATGGATGAACCTGGTGACTAACTACCAATCTAACTACATCCGGTTCAATATTGGTGAGTTGCAGCCTTAAATCTCCACGTTTGTTGATTTTCAAACGGTTTCTTTGTTTCGTCAAAATGTTTGTTACCACACTGAAGCTTTTTTCAACTAGGTATGATGATGGAAAGGCGATAAGGTATTTTTCAGCAATGTTCCACAATGTAGGATACTGTGTTTCGATGTTGCGTTGCAACCAGAACTTCTGATGGCCTTGGTTGAACTTCTGGTTAAGCTTTTCGTCTGTGCTGGTGGTAATCAACTCTTCTTACATTATCACATTGGCTTCTTCTATGGCTGTGGTATTGTACGGATTTATTGTCCATTGAGGAATTTGTAAATTTAAAAGATCCTCAAACCTCTCCGTAAAATCCTTGTGTAATGCGTCCAAGTGAATGACATATAATAAAATGTCACCATCTTGAAGCATTTCTGGTAATTTTGACAAATGCAGAAACTGCGAATATTCTTTTCTGCCTAAATTTTGTTTATAAAGGATTAGTTTACCCACGAAGGCCAATATTATTGATTTTGTTTTAATCAAGTTAAGATCGTCACACTGCAGATGCAAATTAACTTTGTTGAACATTCCAAAGATATCAGTCAAGTAATAAATATGTTTTACAATTGTTCAGATTTTCTTTCAAATTCGGATGTTTTTCTTGTAAAAACTCCAACACAGATTCAAAAATGGCTGAAAATCTTTCTAAGCAAGAGCCTCTTGATAGCCAGTGAACTTCAGTGTGCAGAAGTAATCGAGTAAAGACGTCGTCATTTTCCTCACATAGCTGAGCAAATAACCGAGAGTTCAAAGAATTGCTTCGAATCTTGTTGATAACATTTATTACACATTGTAAAGACTTATGCAATCTAAGACTCAGCTTTTTTGCTACTAAATGCTGCCTGTGAATCACGGAGTGAATGACCAGTACGTCAGGCAGTTGTCGCTTTAAGTGAGCTATAAAACCACGATGACGACCAACCATATACGGTGCACCATCAGCCGCAACAGAAACAATGTTCACGGCCTGAAAAATCGATTTTCCTCTGGTATTAGTCTGTAAAAATGTAGCAAGAAGCAGTTCTTGGCACATATTTTCATCTTTGATAAATCGAACATATCGTAACAACAGAGCTTCATTGCTGGGTAATGTAGACTCGTCCAACTGGAGAGATTATCTGTTGGTCTGTAAGAGCTTGCATAAAATGTTTTCCACATCGCGTCCCATCTCGTCTATGCGTCTCTGAACGGTGTTATTGCTCAAAGGTATTCTCTTTAAAATATCATGTGCGGGTTTGTGCAATCATTGTTAAGGACCTCCGCAATGGCTGGTAAGATAAGCTGCTCTCCAATTGTGTGGGGATTCCCCGACTTCGCTGTTAGTAAAGATACATTATAGGACGCTCGTAAACCATCATCTAGGAATATACTACAATCCCATTACATGTAGTGCTACCGTTGAGATCGGGAGGCTAATCACTTTTCCCACGCTCCAGATGTGAATGGAACGGTAAAAAGCATTAATAACTGGTATGATACGAAGCACTGTTTGCCATGCACTACAGTGGTTCAGAGTATAGACATTTCGGAAAGTCAAATTGTGTAAAGGAAAAGGTAATTGAGAGTCGAATTAGATTTATAGTCTTCCCCTCAAGTTGTTCAACGTGTACATTGAACAAACAGTGAAGGAAACTGATTCCGGCTCAGAAATTCCCTCTACTGTTCATCGAGAAGAAATATAAATTTCCAAGTTTGGAGATAACGGACAAGGAAGAGCTGTTGAGTGGCATGGATGTATTGAAGAGGGGCAATAATATTAACATTAAAAAAAAGTAAAAACAGGGGTAATGGAATGATATAAAATTTGGACGAGCAGTGGCAACGAAATCTTGCCAGAGAGAGAGAGAGAGAGAGAGAGAGAGAGAGAGAGAGAGAATATGGCGGGGCGAGGTGATACATTGTTAAGGCATTGAACTAATTACTGGAAAGATGCACCAAATTTTTGCGTATAAAAAGTAATCTTTATCCATGACAGATTGTTTCGGCATTTATCACCATTGTCAAGTACGTCTATAGATTGATGTGACTTCCATATTTCGTCGGTAGTGAACTGGATTATAGCTGTCAATGTTTTAGTAAGACAGTAAATGATGTAAATAGTTTGAAAATAAAATGTTAATTATGGTCTGATGCTAATTTTACAGTTCAACTCTGGGATGACGGGGATTCAATAGTCCGTCTGGCCATCTAGATTGTTTTACGTAGTTCTCGTAAATCGCTTACGTAAATACCAGTATGTTTCGAACTAGGGAACGGGTACTGAAACGAATCTGGAGAGAGGGAGTAGAGAAGACATTTATGGCACAATTTTACTAAGAGAGAGAGAGAGAGAGAGAGTAGGTTGATGCGACACATCCCAAGGCATCAAATAATTAATAATCTTGTTGTGGAGGAAAGTGCGGGCGGTAAAAATTGTAGACGGAGACCAAGACTTGACTACAGTAAGCATCTTGGAAAGTATGTAGGCTGCAGTAGTCATTGAGAGAGGAAGAGACTTGCACGAGATCGACTAGCGTGATGACCTACATCAAATCGGTCTTCTGAATGAAAAGTTGGGGTCGGATGTAGAAAGCTACTGTACTACTGGCAGCTGGTTGCACCCATTGAATACACGCAAGCCCCTCCTGAAACTCGTTCTTTTCGTGGCATTCGACCTTTGTCGCAAGTATCGACTTTTCGCCCTAATGCTTTCGAGCTCCGGTCAGCTGGAATCGATAAGTACCTCCATTAAAGACAAACATCGCAATATCGATGTGTCCTTGGCGTCTATGACCTTTCCACGTCCGTAAGTGCTGCGGAACATGAGGGACAACACGTTTGCTGCTGCGACGGATCCGGAGGATATTGACCTTTGGGAAGACCTGGGGGGGGGGGGGGGAGGGGGGGAGGGGGGGGGGGCGGCTCGATGTGCGCCGCCCCACCATTAAGGGAGAATTGTGGAAGGAATGGTTGAGTTGGGTAAATGATTCTGTATCTATTTATGTTTCATATGCGCCGCCCTACCGTTAAGGTATAATTATCGAAGTGAATGGTTGCCTTTCAGGGCACGTTTAAGGCAGGGTTCGTCACATGGTATTCTGTGAACTGATGTCTATTTGTTACTGCTAACGAACCCGCATGTGAACGGTTCAGTTTAGCTGCATTGTAAGTATGTTGCTCGTTCTACGTTGTTTTTGTTTACATCCGTTTTCGTACTCTCGCGTTTAATGGAGGCCACAGAAGTTTCATCGACTTCTACTTAAATTTATGTTTGTACTGATGTGTGAAAACATTTGCTTAACTATTGTCGCATTTTTAGCATTTATAAGGATGAATGCTCCAGTCACCAACAATACAAAGCATACTCATCTACGTACATACTCCGCAAACCTTTGGGAAATGCATGGCAGTTAGTGGCAAGAAGCAACAGCATTCAAAGCAGAATTCCGTACTCATTCCGTAAAAGGTTGTAATAAAGTTAAATACCAATACTGTCAGAATCTGCTAGCATTAAATGCGATAAATTGAGGAAAACCGGTGGAAACAAAAATAAAGTAGAATAAAAGCAATATACTTAACATGCATTTAAATTGAGCACTTCACATACAAATTGGCAATAACAAATACATAAAAATCCACAAGACACCATGTGACGAAGCTGGCTTCTGTTTTGTATGAAAAATACCAAATATGGAATCATTTATTCCATCCAGTATTATGGATGCGAGCAGAATCGATTAGAATGCGCGTAACATATTTACAATGCAAATCAAAGAGCGCAGTGCATAAGAGAAGTCGTAATCAGATGTTTGTATTTTAATGGAAGTTGCTGAGTGTCCTCATTAAGAAACAATGGGTAAATATACATCTACATCTACATCTATACTCCGCGAGCCACCTTACGGTGTGTGGCGGAGGGTACTTATTGTACCACTATCTGATCCCCCCTTCCCTGTTCCATTCACGAATTGTGCGTGGGAAGAACGACTGCTTGTAAGTCTCCGTATTTGCTCTAATTTCTCGGATCTTTTCGTTGTGATCATTACGCGAGATATATGTGGGCGGTAGTAATATGTTGCCCATCTCTTCCCGGAATGTGCTCTCTCGTAATTTCGATAATAAACCTCTCCGTATTGCGTAACGCCTTTCTTGAAGTGTCCGCCACTGGAGCTTGTTCAGCATCTCCGTAACGCTCTCGCGCTGACTAAATGTCCCCATGACGAATCGCGCTGCTTTTCGCTGGATCATGTCTATCTCTTCTATTAATCCAACCTGGTAAGGGTCCCATACTGATGAGCAATACTCAAGAATCGGACGAACAAGCGTTTTGTAAGCTACTTCTTTCGTCGATGAGTCACATTTTCTTAGAATTCTTCCTATGAATCTCAACCTGGCGCCTGCTTTTCCCACTATTTGTTTTATGTGATCATTCCACTTCAGATCGCTCCGGATAGTAACTCCTAAGTATTTTACGGTCGTTACCGCTTCCAATGATTTACCACCTATGGCATAATCGTACTGGAATGGATTTCTGCCCCTATGTATGCGCATTATATTACATTTATCTACGTTTAGGGAAAGCTGCCAGCTGTCGCACCATGCATTAATCCTCTGCAGGTCCTCCTGGAGTACGTACGAGTCTTCTGATGTTGCTACTTTCTTGTAGACAACCGTGTCATCTGCAAATAGCCTCACGGAGCTACCGATGTTGTCAACTAAGTCATTTATGTATATTGTAAACAATAAAGGTCCTATCACGCTTCCCTGCGGTACTCCCGAAATTACCTCTACATCTGCAGATTTTGAACCGTTAAGAATGACATGTTGTGTTCTTTCTTCTAGGAAATCCTGAATCCAATCACAAACCTGGTCCGATATTCCGTAAGCTCGTATTTTTTTCACTAAACGTAAGTGCGGAACCGTATCAAATGCCTTCCTGAAGTCCAGGAATACGGCATCAATCTGCTCGCCAGTGTCTACGGCACTGTGAATTTCTTGGGCAAATAGGGCGAGCTGAGTTTCACATGATCTCTGTTTGCGGAATCCATGTTGGTTATGATGAAGGAGATTTGTATTATCTAAGAACGTCATAATACGAGAACACAAAACATGTTCCATTATTCTACAACAGATTGACGTAAGCGAAATAGGCCTATAATTATTCGCATCTGATTTATGACCCTTCTTGAAAATGGGAACGACCTGCGCTTTCTTCCAGTCGCTAGGTACTTTACGTTCTTCCAGCGATCTACGATAAATTGCTGATAGAAAGGGGGCAAGTTCTTTAGCATAATCACTGTAGAATCTTAAGGGTATCTCGTCTGGTCCGGATGCTTTTCCGCTACTAAGTGATAGCAGTTGTTTTTCAATTCCGATATCGTTTATTTCAATATTTTCCATTTTGGCGTCCGTGCGACGGCTGAAGTCAGGGACCGTGTTACGATTTTCCGCAGTGAAACAGTTTCGGAACACTGAATTCAGTATTTCTGCCTTTCTTCGGTCGTCCTCTGTTTCGGTGCCATCGTGGTCAACGAGTGACTGAATAGGGGATTTAGATCCGCTTACCGATTTTACATATGGCCAAAACTTTTTAGGGTTCTTGTTTAGATTGTTTGCCAATGTTTTATGTTCGAATTCGTTGAATGCTTCTCTCATTGCTCTCTTTACGCTCTTTTTCGCTTCGTTCAGCTTTTCCTTATCAGCTATGATTCGACTACTCTTAAACCTATGATGAAGCTTTCTTTGTTTCCGTAGTACCTTTCGTACATGATTGTTATACCACGGTGGATCTTTCCCCTCGCTTTGGACCTTAGTCGGTACGAACTTATCTAAGGCGTACTGGACGATGTTTCTGAATTTTTTCCATTTTTGTTCCACATCCTCTTCCTCAGAAATGAACGTTTGATGGTGGTCACTCAGATATTCTGCGATTTGTGCCCTATCACTCTTGTTAAGCAAATATATTTTCCTTCCTTTCATGGCATTTCTTAGTACACTTGTAGTCATTGATGCAACCACTGACTTATGATCACTGATACCCTCTTCTACATTCACGGAGTCGAAAAGTTCCGGTCTATTTGTTGCTATGAGGTCTAAAACGTTAGCTTCACGAGTTGGTTCTCTAACTATCTGCTCGAAGTAATTCTCGGACAAGGCAGTCAGGATAATGTCACAAGAGTCTCTGTCCCTGGCTCCAGTTCTGATTGTGTGACTATCCCATTCTATACCTGGTAGATTGAAGTCTCCCCCTATTACAATAGTATGATCACGAAACTTCTTCACGACGTTCTGCAGGTTCTCTCTGAGGCGCTCAACTACTACGGTTGCTGATGCAGGTGGTCTATAGAAGCATCCGACTATCATATCTGACCCACCTTTGATACTTAACTTCACCCAGATTATTTCACATTCGAATTCGCTAATAACTTCACTGGATATTATTGAATTCTTTACTGCTATAAATACTCCTCCACCATTGGCGTTTATCCTATCCTTGCGGTATATATTCCATTCTGTGTCTAGGATTTCGTTACTGTTCACTTCCGGTTTTAACCAACTTTCCGTTCCTAATACTATATGCGCACTATTTCCTTCAATAAGAGATACTAATTCAGGAACCTTGCCCTGGATACTCCTGCAGTTTACCAATATTACGTTGACTTTTCCTGTTTTTGGTCTCTCAGGACGGACGTTCTTTATCAACGATGATAATGTCCTCTCTGGTAAGCCGTCAGGTATTTTATCGTTTCGCCCAAGGGGGGGTCCCTCTAACCTAAAAATCCCCCGTGTGCACGCCACACGTACTCTGCTACCCTAGTAGCTGCTTCCGGTGTGTAGTGCACGCCTGACCTGTCTAGGGGGGCCCTACAGTTCTCCACCCAATAACGGAGGTCGATGAATTTGCAACCATTATAGTCGCAGAGTCGTCTGAGCCTCTGGTTTAGACCCTCCACACGGCTCCAAACCAGAGGACCGCGATCGACTCTGGGCACTATGCTGCAGATATTAAGCTCAGCTTGCACTCCGCGTGCGATGCTGGTTGTCGGGTTAATCTGGCCATCACGAGCTACGCTCCCTCAAGACACATACTCACTTTCTAACTGTAATACTTGTGTTACTGTGTTTACCCCGTAATGTGTAGATTATGATAGCATTTAAAAATTTTTAAATTCGATCAATAATTGTATGAAATACTTGAAATCAAATTTTCGTTGCCCGTGGTATCCCTGCAACTAGGATCGTGTGGCATGAACTGGGTTTGCCGTTTAGTAATGCAGATAAGCTCGACAGACAATTCAGACAATGTAAGACAATGATGTGATGAACGGGTAACCGCAATTCTGTTGTACTACACGCGGAAAATATGTATTTAGTAATACCCAGTAGTCCAATATTTTTCTTGTCAGTTAGATTGTAATAATAGAACTGTACGATATCAGAAAACAACATTGAGATTTTCATTAAAATTTTAAGATATCTTAGTTTGAAACGACTGTTGTGAAAGCATAATTTTTTTCCGACGTATAATACAGGATGTTTCAAAAATAATTTACATATTTCGAATGCATATATTTATTAAACTTTAAGACATACGAATAAACTTTACACACACATTTACGAACCTCTCAAGTTCAGATTACAGATGTTCAATATGTCCTCCATCAGCGACACGAACATAACATCGATACTCAAATTCCTCCCATACTCAGGCAAGCATGTCATTAGTCACTGATGTTATGGCAGTACTGATCCGGTTCTTCAACTCTTCCAGGTTCTGTGGCAGTGGTGGTACATTAACGTTTTCTTTAACGAAACCCCACAGGAAGAAGTCAGAGGGTGTCGGATCAGGTGACCGTGGAGCCCAGCTGAGACATACTAAGTCGCCATCTCCTTGACGACCAATCCAACGGTTCGGTTGAATTTTATTCAGATATTCACGCATTTGGCGACTCCCGTGAGGGGATGCCCGGTGTTGTTGAAAAATGAAGTTGTTAACCGTGTTTCTATCAAAGAAAAATGGGCCGTAAACATGATCGGGATATCGCACAAAACTCATTGTCTTTGTGCAAATCTTGTACATGTTCAGTGGCTGCATGTGGGTTCTGTAGGCCCCAAATTCGAACATGGTGTTTGTTTACCTGACCACTAACATGGAAAGTCGCTTCATCAATGAACACGATGCGTTGTGCGAAAGTGTTACCACTGTCGGTAGCATCAAGGATCTCGTTAAAAAACGCCACACGTTTGCGTTAGTCATCAGGACGCAGAGCCTGTAACAGCTGTAACTTGTACGGCTTCATAAACAACCAACGTCTCAAAACACGCGTAATTGTTGTCGTAGGCAGTTGTAACTCCCTACTAGCACGACGAGTTGAATTTGAAGGACTACGTTGGAAAGCAGTTTTAATTCGTGCAACATTTTATTTATTCAGGAAAACGAGAGCAGCCAGGACTCTTCGCCTTGTATCCACAGAATTGCACTTCGCAAACTCGAGAACACAGAATGAGTTCTGCTGCGGGGTAGCCATTTTGAACATATGACGGTTACCAAGCAAAACAGAAGACAACTGACACCTAGCTGCTATTAATATAAACTAGACTACATATTCGGTTCACCAAGAGGCGAGGCGCAGCGATCGATAGTTTGGACGAAATAATCCATTGTAATACGTATATTCTTTTTGAAACATCCTGTATATTGCCTTATCTCTGGAACTGTCGCTGAAACTACGACGAAGCAGCTGTCAGTCCTCTTAAAGATGATGTCGTTAATAGCACGCTTCTCCCTGTGTGTGTGTGTGTGTGTGTGTGTGTGTGTGTGTGTGTGTGTTAATTAGTTGACGTCTTTTGCCGAACGTTCATCGGAACTATCTTGAGAAACGAACACTGGCCCAGAAGGAATACCATTCAGCCACTAAAACGACGTAAATTGGTACCGGTGTTTTGCATAACACGGCGAAATTATGGCGATGGCAGTGGTCACGGATTTTGTGTTAGCTCATGACAGAGGTGGCATGTGCGTGGTAGATATGGTGTGTGCTACTATCGTAACAGCTGCTTATGGCCAGTTGGCAGGGGTGGAAGGCTTTACGCTTGCTCGGCGCTTGGCGTGTAAGCGTACCAAGTCGAAATGTGGAGAACGCGTAGTGTCAGTCATTGTGGGAAATTAATTTACGCGCGTCACTCCCAATTAGAGTACAGCGTCTGCTGCTAAACAAGTAGAGCAGAACCAGGCGCACCAAACACGCTAGAGAAATGTGGGATGAACAGCTACACGAGTATTCTTCTCTGCGGTATCTGTTGCACGATTTCTCCGTCTTTGAAGACGAAACGCGTATTCTGAATTTGTTATCTATAATGTTAGTCAGAAATGTTGGCTCCGTACTGCTTGATTTTTAACGGAATATATGGCTTAGCTTTAACGGGAGCATATTCATCATGAATGTCCCACAGGCCGTAGGGATCAAGACACTGATTTAACCTTTGTTAGTATGTGCATATCACACACAAATGTTAAAGCTTTCAGTAAACATCATTGGGATGGTGGGAATTTCAGAATAGAAGGACGAGTCAGGCAAAGAGATTTCTTATAACAAAAATTATCAAACACAGAAAGTTTCCGTATGCAGTAAACTTATTCTTTTTTTCCTCATTTTAGCCACATAAGTTTTTCTGGTGGTATTGCACGGCTTACCTCTAGTGCAGGTTAACTCCAAAAATGAAAGAAAGAGCTCAGTAGAATGATTGTACGTGAGATCGTGACTGTACTCAGTTTGAAAACAAGAAAATTAATTTGAGCCTAACACCAAAGAAAACCATTAATTTAACACGTTTCGAAGTTACGTGCTTCAATGATCAGAATTATCTGCACACAAGTATCTTCATTGCATGGCATACATTTGGAAACGTTTATCCACCCAAAGACCTCACGATAGTGTCATTAATATATAAAAGGAATAAAAGATAGCATATAAAACTATATTTTTGGTTTCTGTGTGTATTTTTCTTTTTATACATTGACCGTACGGTGCAAACTTCGTGGGTAAAGGCTTCTAAATAATGTATTCAGTGCGATGAAGTGTGTGTAGATATTTCAGATGAAGAAGGCATGTACGTCATGCACAATCAGAATAGTGAAAAGAAAATTGTAGAAGATAATAATGATGGTGTAGAACATATTGATAAGCTTTTGTATTGAGAGCAGTTGAAGACAACGAGTAAACAGACAAAAAAGAAATACACGGAAGAGTGAAATTGGTCTGCAGAGTATTTCGATTAAACAAAATAGGATTTTCAAAACTATAGTAGTATATGTCGTCAGTATGGACGAAACATGGACTTCCCTGTGAAAACCATTGAAAACCGTAAACGTGTTCAACAATCAATTGAGAATGGACAGAGGCGTGTTAGGACTTACAGAGGCAGAAAACAAGTGGACTCTTTAACAAAATGGAGTGTAAGACGTAAATATGGCTGTAATGAAAATGAATTTGAACTGATGGAGACATGTATCCAGGTGAATGGGTGATGGATGGACAGAGAAGACGACGCAATGGAAACGAGGGGGGGGGGGGGGGGTGTAGTAGTAGTAGTAGATGTTAACCATGCAGGTGCTGCATGAATACTCACAACTGAAGAAGTAAGGAGGGGCCCTGTATACATCTACATTTAAAATGCCTGATGTCGCATGTTCCCAGACACTTCAATGGTCCAGATAAGGCTGAAAGGACGATCCGTGATAACCGTCGACCGCCTTTTAAGCCCTGACACTGTTTGAAGTAAACATAGCTCCGCTTTCGGGGCGGAATAAAAGTGTGTGCATTTCGAAACATGAGAATTTCATGAAAACAAGATTAAGTAACAGGTGCGAAGAGCCTGCGTGACGAAACAGCTTCGGCAAAAAGTGCAGTTCTTTTCCAGCAACGTCTACACTAAAAACAATGGTTTTAAAGCATCCTCCATAACTTTTTACCATCAAGCAAATTTTTTCCGTACGTTCTCCAAATCTGAAAACTGCAGTTTTGATTCTCTGTTGCCTTATGCCTTATAACAGACAGCTCGCGTCCCCGTGTCCGTGTATATTAATCGCCGTAAGTTAGGCATTGTAGGGAGCAGAAGTAAAAGAAATCTAAATAGAAAGGGAAACGTCGGCCATTAGCGCCAGTGGTATTAAAGATTCACACTAGAATTATGCTTTCGGTATTCGAAAGTTGTAACCTTGTTTCTAGGATGTGCACGATTCAAAGATAAGAAAAGCAATGCTTTAAACTTGTGGTTCTCTTTCACATAGTTAAAGTGTTTTTCCTGCTACAGTATTAGTATTTAATTTCCCAAGCGCATTTAGCCTTGAATATGCAAGGCATCATTCAGGCGTGACTCATCCCAGTCCGCGCATACTTAATTCAAGTTAACATCGCACCACTATCTTACGTCTACATATTGAGAATCGAAAAGATATGACAGAATAGCTCTCATTTTATACTTCAGGTTTTATTTTCATTGCATTCGATAACTTCACTAGACATTCAAACAAGATTCACAGGTCTTTTGAGAGAACCGAAGATACCCTAGATCGTGATAACAGAGAAAGATAGCGAAATAAATCCTGTTGCTTTAATTCGCTTGTAACTTATTATGGATTTTGCTGCTCAAACATGTAAACACTATGAATATAGCAAACATTTCTCATGTGCTTTATGCATTTGTACCTTAGTACTTATTATAGTGTGTGTCCTATTTGAGATGCATGTCTTGTGTCCATTAGCTGTGTGGGTAACATTTCTGCGTCGTGATATAACTAATAACAATGCTTCGATGGAAATACCTCGCCTACTAATCCCTAAATGCGTGGCCGACTCTCACGTCGCCTATTACTTTCCTATTCCCAATCGTCATATACGAGTGGTTGAATTCTGTGGTCGATCCAAAACTCTCATTATCATTTATATACGACTGGTCGATCCAAAACTCTTTCATCACCATCCCATGTAGGCTTTCACGGCCGGCGTCTTCATTAGTAAAAACTTCTACATCTACATTTATGCTCCGCAAGCCACCCAACGGTGTGTGGCGGAGGGCACTTTACGTGCCACTGTCATTTCCTCCCTTTCCTGTTCCAGTCGCGTATGGTTCGCGGGAAGAACGACTGTCTGAAAGCCTCCGTGCGCGCTCTAATCTCTCTAATTTTACATTCGTGATCTCCTCGGGAGGTATAAGTAGGGGGAAGCAATATATTCGATACCTCATCCAGAAACGCACCCTCTCGAAACCTGGCGAGCAAGCTACATCGCGATGCAGAGCGCCTCTCTTGCAGAGTCTGCCACTTGAGTTTGCTAAACATCTCCGTAACGCTATCACGGTTACCAAATAACCCTCACCCTCACGGACTCACCTCGGAAGATGTTCTCCGTAGTTGAGAACGAAACGTCAGGGAGAAGTAGTTCTACAGATCGACCACGGCAACTTAGCCCGGAAGTGTTTACTGATCTTTAATCATCGTTTAACTGCGGCTGGACTCATCCAAGCCCAAATATACACACATCAAAAAAGTTTTCCATCACAACGGTTCCCAGAACTCCTGAAGATAGACGTTGACTGTGGATATTGTATCACAGACACAGCCCCTTTGACTGTTCAGAGATGGCACTAAACCCACCCAAAGATGTAAACAATCATGCATGAGCAGCGCCTATTAGACGGAGAGGGTCCGACAGCCGATCAGTTCCAGTCATTCCACCGGGAAGCAGATACACGGCTCGTGTTGCCTGTAGTTCAACCATGCCGAGACGATCAATCCCGTGGTTATCGCGTCCGCATTGTTACTTTGTTCCAGGAAGATCTGTCAACAAGTGAAGTGTCCAGGCGTCACAGAGTGAACCAAATCCATGTTATTCGGACATGAAGGAGATACAGAGAAACACGAACTGTCGATTACGTGCCTCGCTCAGGCCGCCCAAGGGCTACTACTGCAGTGGATGACCGCTACCTACGGATTATGGTTCGAAAAAACCCTGACAGCAACGCCACCATGTTGAATAAAGCTTTTCGTGTAGCCACAGGACGTCGTGATAAGACTCAAACTGTGAACATTAGGCTAGCTGCATGATGCCCAACTTTTCACTCCCAACATCCATGGCGAGGTCCATCTTTGCAACCACGACACCATGCAGCGCGGGTAAGATGGGCCCAACAACGTGCCGAATGGACCGCTCAGGATTGGCATCACGTTCTCTTCACCGATGAGTGTCGCATATGCCTTCAACCAGACAATCGTCGGAGACATGTTTGGAGGCAACCCAGTCAGGCTGTGAACGCCTTTAGGCCGCCTCCTACGTAAGTGACCGACAGCAGACGACAGCTTCAGGCGACAAAACACAACCGCGGGGTGTGTCGCTGCCTGTCTTCCGCTGCAACTGGCGACGTTTGAATTCAAACGTGTTTGAATCTTGTCGCTGCAGCACGCGCGACAGAGAGCGACAGCAACGCGTCTTCTCGGCTAAGCGGTAGAGCGGACGCGACGGCAGCTATGAAATGCTTATCATCCGATTTCAAGAAAAGTATTCGGTGAAGAAAAATTGATTCTTCCGCATCTTATAGCTTGATATCTTTTCTCGATAAAGGCCTGAATTTATTTTCGTTATTCGCCCTAGTTACTGTGGTGCACGAAATTAAGTCTTGCGTTTCGGGAATTAAGAGGTCTTAAAAATCGTCGTTGGTCATAAACGGTTCAAGATACGGGAACGACGATTTTTGGTAGTGGCAGCACGCAAGGAGGACTATTTTATCGTATGATTAACACTAAATACGTTTTTGTAAGCGCGTGAGCAGAGCGAAAACAAGACTCCCTATAAATTAAGCTATGAAGTTCTGTCTGAATTTTCGTAGCCAGACAAACAGGTACACGGGGTATAAAAGTGACCAGCGTCAGGTCTAGTTTTGCTTGAAAATATTTAATTACTTGAAAGTAATCAGGGTAATTAACGAAAACTTAATAGATGGATTGAGAAAGTTGAAATATTTAACGAAAAGCTGTTGCCAAACTGTGTAAATGAAGTGTCAAAAATTTCATCTGTTCAAGGCCTAGATACTTCGCACATAAAAAGATACATTGGTGCGATATTTAAATGTCAAAATCAAGTACCAGAGTTACGAAAACGTTAGGAAGGCTAACGAGGGGTCAGTAAGATCATGCTTTCTGAATAAAACTTGAAAATAAAAAAATGAAAGTAATCGGTAAAAATTTTTATGGAGTGATTTGTACAAAAGAAATAAGTAGATAAAAGAAACGTTCTACGTGCCTTTGAATGATGCTCGAAATCACGAGCAGAAAATGAGGTGCACCAAACGTTTCCCTAATATTTTTTATTTCATACTTTTAGACAAATCATTTCTTAGAACTTTTGACTTTCTTTTCAAAAATTTTGTATGCTTTACTTTTACATACTATTTAGATTAATTGAAACGCTTGGTCTTAAGACTGACTGCTGATGAATTACGTTCGCAACATCAAATATCTGTAAAATTTCATGGTCCATTGTAATTTATTAGGAATTTAATGTGTATGATATACTGGGCTAGGTGTGTGTACACTTAAAGGTCAAGTTCTTTGGCAGGACCTTAAAAATATACTTATGGATGCAGTGTAAACAGTATACATAACACTTAGTATACAGAATTATAACTGAGTCTTTTAAAATATAAGAATAACATGGGATCGAACCCGGACCTTACCGAAGCCGTTATCACAAGCTGATACGTTTCCGCTACACCACAGCTAACGGAAACTTACATTGTCAATCTGGCCATTTATGTGTGTTTAGG
Source organism: Schistocerca piceifrons (assembly GCF_021461385.2). Taxonomy (NCBI): domain Eukaryota; kingdom Metazoa; phylum Arthropoda; class Insecta; order Orthoptera; family Acrididae; genus Schistocerca; species Schistocerca piceifrons. The sequence continues at coordinate 505,670,734 of NC_060144.1, forward strand.
GTTGTCAGCCATTCTTCCGCATTTATTGGCTGTTAAAAGTTCTTGATAATGTGTGAAAAACAATCGTCTTTAATTTATTGATGAGATAGTCGAATGCTCCTCTGCTCATTCACGTGTATTAGAAGAATTTGTCTGGTGATCTTTGTAGTTGACGATATTTATGAAATTGTCCTTGGAGATTCCTCCCTATGTAAATTTAATGAACAGCATTCCTTTTTGCTCTATTTTCTTAAATAAACCTAATTTTGTAGCCTTACTCTCCAGCTACAGTATTCTACAGTTTAGGGGCGTCGTCTTATAGAACCATCTGGTTGGCTCTAAGCAGCCATCTTGTGGCGCGACATGGTCGCTCGCACGCAGGACACCGGAGCTTTTAGCCAGATGCTGCTGCTTGTCGCTTGAGTGTCGCGTATCCAGAAGGCACTCGCTGTCGGTAGCTTCTGTCGCTCACGTAGGACATGGCCTTCAATGCCTTCCTCCAACCAATAGTGCAACCATATCGGCAGCATATTGGCGAGGCATTAGTCTTCATGGATGACAATTCCCCTCCGCATCGTGCACATCTTGTGAATGACTTACCTCAGGATAACGACGTCGTTCGACTAGAGTGGTCAGTATGTTCTCCTACATGCGTGGAATAGAATGAGAAGGGCTGTTGATAGACGACGTGACCCACTAACCACTTTGAGGGATCTACGCCGAATCGCTGGATCAACAGTGCCTTGATGAACTTGTGGATAGTATGCCACAACGAATACAGGCATGCATCAATGCAAGAGGACGTGTTACTGGGTATTAGAGGTACCGATGTGTACAGCAGTCTGGACCATCACCTTTGATGGTCTCGCTGTACGGTGGTGCAACATGCAATGTGTGGTTTACATAAGCAGTAGAAATGGCGGAAATGATGTTTATGTAGATCTCTATCCCAATTTTCTTTACAGGTTCCGGAACTCTCGGAACCGAGGTGATGCAAAACTGTTTTTGGTTGTGTGTATATGTATTGCAGCGGAAATCTCGTCACTGCTTATGATCACTCGCATACCACCTACCAGTTGTTGCTCAGTCAGTTTAATCGTCCCAGGACCATTGCGTATTGTTTGTTCCAATTGTGTCCACTTACTTGACTTGGTATCGTCCTCTTCCTTTGCGTCAGCTACAAGCTAACTAAATAAAGAAATTTAGAAGATTGTTTTCTCTGTATATATGAGTATATAATTTCTTCGTGTTTCGTAACATACATAAAAAGTTTTGTACGTAGCTTATAGGGTGTTCTCCCGCCTGTATTGAAGATGATTTTAGATCTTATAGCCTAGGTTACCCCCCCCCTCCCTCCAACCCCCTGAACCATGGACCTTGCCGTTGGTGGGGAGGCTTGCGTGTCTCAGCGATACAGATATCCGTACCGTAGGTACAACCACAACGGAGGGGTATCTGTTGAGAGGCCAGACAAACGTATGGTTCCTGAAGAGGGGCAGCAGCCTTTTCAGTAGTTGCAGGGGCAACAGTCTGGATGATTGACTGATCTGGCCCTGTAACACTAACCAAAACGGCCTTGCTGGTATGGTACTGCGAACGGCTGAAAGCAAGGGGAAACTACAGCCGTAATTTTCCAGAGGGCATGCAGCTTTCCTGTATGGTTAAATCATGATGGTGTCCTCTTGGGTAAAATATTCCGGAGGTAAAATAGTCCCCCATTAGGATCTCCGGGCGGGGACTACTCAAGAGGACGTCGTCATCAGGACAAAGAAAACTGGCGTTCTACGGATCGGAGCGTGGAATGTCAGATTCCTTAATCGGGCAGGTACGTTAGAAAATTTAAAAAGGGAAATGGATAGGTTAAAGTTAGATAGTTAGATATAGTGGGAATTAGTGAAGTTCGGTGGCAGGAGGAACAAGACTTTTGGTCAGGCGAATACAGGATCATAAATACAAAATCAAATAGGGGTACTGCAGGAGTAGCTTTAACGATGAATAGGAAAATAGGAGTGCGGGTAAGCTACTACAAACAGCATAGTGAACGCATTGTTGTGGCCAAGATAGACAGGAAGCCCACGCCTACTACAGTAGTACAATTTTATATGCCAACTAGCTCTGCAAATTTAATAGTCATAGGTGACTGGAATTTGACAGTAGGAAAAGGAAGAGAAGGAAACGTAGTAGGTGAATATGGATTGGGGCTAAGAAATGAAAGAGGAAGCCGCCTGGCAAAATTTTGCACAGAGCACATTTTCATCATAGCTAACACTTGGTTTAAGAATCATGAAAGGAGGTTGTATACATGGAAGAATCCTGGAGATACTAAAAGGTATCAGATAGATTATATAATGGTAAGATAGAGATTTAGGAACCAGGTTTGAAATTGTAAGACATTTCCAGGGGCAGATGTGGACACTGACCACAATCTATTGGTTATGACCTGTAGATTAAAACTGAAGAAACTGCAAAAAGGTGGGGATTTAAGGAGACAGGGAGTGCAAAATGGCTAAGCAGGGATGGCTAGAGGACAAATGTAAGGATGTAGAGGCTTATCTCACTAGGGGTAAGATAGATACTGCCTACAGGAAAATTAAAGAGACCTTTGGAGACAAGAGAACCACTTGTATGAACATAAAGAGATCAGATAGAAACCCAGTTCTAAGCAAAGAAGGGAAGCAGAAAGGTGGAAGGAGTATATAGAGGGTCTATACAAGGGCGATGTACTTGAGGACAATATTATGGAAATGGAAGAGGATGTAGATGAAGATGAAATGTGAGACACGATACTGCGTGAAGAGTTTGACAGAGCACTGAAAGACCTGAGTCGAAACAAGGCCCCAGGAGTAGACAACATTCCATTGGAACTACTGACGGCCTTGGGAGAGCCAGGCCTAACAAAACTCTACCATCTGGTGAGCAAGATGTATGAAACAGGCGAAATACCCTCATACTTCAAGAAGAATATAATAATTCCAATCCCAAAGAAAGCAGGTGTTGACAGATGTGAAAATTACCGAACTATCAGTTTAATAAGCCACAGCTGCAAAATACTAACACGAATTCATTACAGACGAATGCAAAAACTAGTAGAAGCCGACCTCGGGGAAGATCAGTTTTGATTTCGTAGAAATACTGGAACACGTGAGGCAATACTGACCTTACGACTTATCTTAGAAGAAAGATTAAGGAAAAGCAAACCTACGTTTCTAGCATTTGTAGATTTAGAGAAAGCTTTTAACAATGTTGACTGGAATACTCTCTTTCAAATTGTAAAGATGGCAGGGGTAAAATACAGGGAGCGAAAGGCTATTTACAATTTGTACAGAAACCAGATAGCAGTTCTAAGAGTCGAGGGGCATGAAAGGGAAGCAGTGGTTGGGAAGGGAGTAAGACAGGGTTGTAGCCTCTCCCCGATGTTATTCAATCTGTATATTGAGCAAGCAGTAAAGGAAACAAGAAAAATTCGGAGTAGGTATTAAAATCCATGGAGAAGAAATAAAAACTTTGAGGTTCGCCGATGACATTGTAATTCTGTCAGAGACAGCAAAGGACTTGGAAGAGCAGTTAAATGGAATGGACAGTGTCTTGAGAGGAGTATATAAGATGAACATCAACAAAAGCAAAACGAGGATAATGGAATGCAGTAGAATTTAGTCGGGTGATGCTGAGGGAATTAGATTAGGAAATGAGACACTTAAAGTAGTAAAGGAGTTTTGCTATTTGGGAAGCAAAATAACTGATGATGGTCGAAGTAGAGAGGATATAAAATGTAGACTGGCAATGGCAAGGAAAGCGTTTCTGAAGAAGAGAAATTTGTTAACATCGAGTATAGATTTAAGTGTCAGGAAGTCATTTCTGGAAGTATTTGTATGGAGTGTAGCCATGTATGGAAGTGAAACATGGACGATAAATAGTTTGGACAAGAAGAGAATAGAAGCTTTCGAAATGTGGTGCTACAGAAGAATGCTGAAGATTAGATGGGTAGATCACATAACTAATGAGGAAGTATTGAATAGCATTGGGGAGAAGAGAAGTTTGTGGCACATCTTGACCAGAAGAAGGGATCGGTTGGTAGGACATGTTCTGAGGCATCAAGGGATCACCAATTTAGTATTGGAGGGCATCGTGGAGGGTAAAAATCGTAGAGGGAGGCCAAGAGATGAAAACACTAAGCAGATTCAGAAGGATGTAGGTTGCAGTAGGTATTGGGAGATGAAGAACCTTGCACAGGATAGAGTAGCATGGATAGCTGCATCAGACCAGTCTCAGGACTGAAGACCACAACAGCAGCAGCCTAGGTTCTAGGTTCTGTACTCCTTTGGCAAACTTTATGCTACATGTTATCTTTCGTTGTAAGTAAGTACAATCTATGACCGGTTGCTTAACTATTCGATTAGTATGTCTTTTGTTTCAATTTCATTTGGACGCATTATTTGTAAAAACAGTTTCAAACATGTAATCTTGGAATATGCTTGCGATAATTGTTAGTGTATTCGTGGAATGGTTTCTGTTCTTTGCATCACACTGTCGCTGTGGAAGGATGGAACGTAAAGAGCGAGATTAAGTGCCGAAAAGCATTCAATTTTACATAATTTTGGAACGAGGACGTCGGTTCTGACGCGACCAAAGCTCTTTCAAAGCCAAGAACATCGCATTAGTAACTTACTTCTTTTGAGCCTGGCCTACTACAGTGGTGCTTTAAAAGCCCAGTTATTGCTGAATTGTGGAACGCTTTGCGCAGTTACCAATCTGCTCGGTATGAGAAAATTGCTGTTAGAAATTGGTGAAGTAGATAACTTCGACATTTTTGTCTGTTTTGTTAGTAGAGTAATTGAACAGCTGTCTGGAAAGTAGTCATAATTATTAGTTTTCACCGGGAAACCACAGTTACTTCCCACGCCGAGGAGAAGTAAATTAGTTTGACGTGCGTTGAAGATGTTCCCTGCTGTTTGAAGGCTGATAACTTATTCGATCTATTCATCTAATCTTCAGCATTTTTATAATATATTTCAAAAGGTTATAGTCTCTCCTTGTCTAAACAGCTTATCATACACGTTTCACTCCTACGCAAGGCTTCTCTCCACATAAATACCTTCAAAAAAGACTTCCCAGCATTTAAATTGATATTACCTGTTAAGACTTTTTTTCAGAAATACTATTCTTGCTTTGCCAATCTGAATTTTATATGCCTTCTGCGTCAGGTATCAGTAGTAATTTTGTTGCCCAAATGGCAAATCTCATTCTACTTATATTGTCTCATTTCCTGATATGATTCTCCCAACATAATCTGATTTGATTCGATTGCATTCCATTACCTTTGTTGATGTTCACTTAATGTCTTTTCAGTGTGCTATTCACACCGTTCGACAGCTCTTTCAAGTCCTTTGCTGTCTTTGACAGTGTGCCAGTGGTCGCCTTCAAACTTCGAAGTTTTTATTGCTTCTCCCTGAACTTTAATTCCTTCTCCAAATTTTTCTGTGGTTTCGTTTCTACTTGCTCAGTGTACACCTTGAATAACATGGGGGATAGACAACATCCCTGTCTCACTCCTTTCACATATATGGCTTCCCTTTTATGCCCTTCGGCTCTTACAACTGCAGTCTCATGTCTGCACAACCCTTCGCTCCCTGTATTTTATCCCTACTGCCTTTAGAATTTCAAAGAGAGTGTTCCAGTCAAGCTACAAATACTATAAACGCAAGTTTACCCTTCCTTAACTTCACTTCCAAGCCAAATCACAGGATCAGTATTGCCTCGCTTGTCCCTGCATTTCTTCGAAATCCAAAATGATCTTCCCCGAGGTCAGCTTCTGCCGCTCTTTCTTTCTCCTATATTCGCATCAGTATTTTGCAACCATGATTTATTAAACTGATTGTTTGGTAATATTCACACCTGTCAGCGCCTGCTTTCTTTGGAATTGGAATTATTACGTTCCTCTTGAAGTCTGAAGGTATCGCCTGTCTCTTATATAGAGTCGCCAGAAACAGAGTGGAAAAGCTTGTATGGGTGTTGCAGGGTTTCCGGGTTAATTAGCTTTGAAGTTATTCAATCAGGTATTGCGCACGCAAATTCAAGCGGTCCGCCAGATACCATTAATGTCAGTTGTTCTCATAGAGTAGTAACAGCACACGATACTTCTCAGCCTTTGGCTCCAGTTCGATCCTTGCTACTGTCCCGTATCCAATTTTTGTATGGCTCTCTTGTTTGCTGTTTGCGAACCAAACGAAGAACATGTTTTACGACATACACTTTGGCGGGCCGCTTGAATTTGCATTGCAGTGGCCTGATTAACTTCGATGCTAAATAACTCGAAAACTGCTCAACGTATCTATTTTTTTTTTTTTCGTAGTAATTATTTCTCTGCACAGCCTACGCAGACCTGGTAGGGAAACTGTAACTATAATCTACCCTGTAACCAGTGGCGGATACAGAAAAACCTCAAGGAGGGGGCGATAAAGGTATCTTGAGCTACCTTTACTTTTAACGTAAAAAGAAGGTCACATGAAAAGTTTAATAAAGTTTTGTTTGAACTGATTATACACACATACAAGACAGTGCCATCTTATGATATAAAAATGTTACACTTATGGTTCTCTTCCTTAGATGATGAATTCTATGCGCCTATTCTTCCTGCAAATGAGACAATCAATGTAAGGGTGAGTGTTCAACAGAGCTAAGCCATTAAGTCGATCCTCCTTCATTGTCGACCTCAGCCCTGTCTTTGTACGCCGCAATGTTGAAAATCTTAAGCATGTATTTTGTACGGCGTGTGCAAAGTAGGATAGTCGTATATAGGACAAACAGACAACGCTTGCATAACAGAATCACGATCACTAAGGGTGTTTATGCTCGTTTGCTTGTACTGAAGAATCTCTCCCATAAGTCTCCTTTTAATCACAAAGAGTGATTCTTCTTCAAAGAGCGATAATTCAATTAAGCACAGATTCAATTTATGTGCCTTATCATTACTGTCATGTTTCAGTAGTTGTGAGGTCAAAAGTATTTTGAATTTTATATGATAAATATTTTCTTCAGAAAACCATTCTCTCATGCCAGTTGTAACATGGTCCATTGTTGGAACAAAAACAGTTCTTTTACAATATGTCATAGCTTCATCATTCTGATCGCAGTTTTCCTTGTCTGTCTGCCTTTAAGACGAGGAACACTCATCTCCACATCTAACACTTCAGTAACTACCTTCCCCTCTTCAGCAACAAGAGCAAAGTGGCTATCAGCATTAGCTCTCATGCCGTCTTACACCTTGAGCGTCGAATTTAATTTTGCTTCTGCCATCGCGACGTCCGAGCTAGGGTCTTGTAAGATTTTGCTGACTGGATATGTTATGCTCATAATGTCACTCAGTGTAAACAGTGTGATGATAAACTCGCAATTAGAGATTAAGAACTTTGGAAAGTGTTCAGAGATCAACTGCGAATTGAATAACAGCATCGTGTCGCTCAACCCATCTCGTTTCAAAATGTGACTGCAGCGAGTGTTTTACGAGGTGCATTCAAGTTCTAAGGCCTCCGATTTTTTTTCTCCGGACTGGAAAGAGATAGAAACATGCGCATTGTTTTAAAATGAGGCCGTGTTCATTGTCAATACGTCCCAGAGATGGCAGCACTGTACGGCAGATGGAATTTTACCGCCAGCTGCGAGAATGAGAACTGTTTTAAATACTTAAAATGGCGACGTTTTCCTTACTTGAACAGCGTGCAATCATTCGTTTTCTGAATTTGTGTGGTGTGAAACCAATTGAAATTCATCGACAGTTGAAGGAGACACGTGGTGATGGAGTTATGGATGTGTCGAAAGTGCGTTCGTGGGTGCGACAGTTTAATGAAGGCAGAACATCGTGTGACAACGAACCGAAACAACCTCGGGTTCGCTCAAGCCGGTCTGACGACATGATTGAGAAAGTGGAGAGAATTGTTTTGGGGGATCGCTGAATGACTGTTGAACAGATCGCCTCCAGAGTTGACATTTCTGTGGGTTCTGTGCACACAATCCTGCATGACGACCTGAAAATGCGAAAAATGTCATCCAGGTGGGTGCCACGAATGGTGATGGACGACCACGTGGCTGCCCGTGTGGCATGTTGCCAAGCAATGTTGACGCGCAACGACAGCATGAATGGGACTTTCTTTTCGTCGGTTGTGACAATGGATGAGACGTGGATGCCATATTTCAATCCAGAAACAAAGCGCCAGTCAGCTCAATGGAAACACACAGATTCACCGCCACCAAAAAAATTTCGGGTAACCGCCAGTGCTGAAAAAATGATGGTGTCCATGTTCTGGGACAGTGAGGGCGTAATCCTTACCCATTGCATTCCAAAGGGCACTACGGTAACAGGTGCATCGTACGAAAATGTTTTGAAGAACAAATTCCTTCCAGCACTGCAATAAAAACGTCTGGGAAGGGCTGCGCATGTGCTGTTTCACCAAGACAACGCACCTGCACATCGAGCTAACGTTACGCGACAGTTTCTTCGTGATAACAACTTTGAAGTGATTCCTCATGCTCCCTACTCAGCTGACCTGGCTCCTAGTGACTTTTGGCTTTTTCCAACAATGAAAGACACTCTCCGTGGCCGCACATTCACCAGCCGTGCTGCTATTGCCTTAGCGATTTTCCAGTGGTCAAAACAGACTCCTAAAGAAGCCTTCGCCGCTGCCATGGAATCATGGCGTCAGCGTTGTGAAAAATGTGTACGTCTGCAGGGCGATTACGCCGAGAAGTAACGCCAGTTTCATCGATTTCGGGTGAGTAGTTAATTAGAAAAAAAATCGGAGGCCTTAGAACTTGAATGCACCTCGTACGTGACTCTTCAATGTTGCGAACCGCTTGCTAGACGCTGTAAAGAACGATAGTACGGGGTGACACAGAAAAACGGGAACATTTCCACAATCCAATAAAACTAGAAGTGATGAAGGAAAGAAATTGCATTCATAGTAATTGAAACCTTACAACTTTGCCATTTACGAAACATTGATGGCACTTATCATTTTTTTTTTAATTATGTCCTTTAGGTGGCGTCGTCCTGTACGAATACATCCGTGAAATCTGCGGTTGAGATTCGTCATTGACCGCTGCAACATCTCAGCTGGGATACTGTGAATTGCATCTCGAATTATCTGTTGTAACTCATTCAGGGTTCTTAGTCGAGTCGTCTAGACTTTGCTCTTGAGGTAATCCCACAAGAAAAAATCACGAACTGATAAATCTGACGATCTTAAGGGGCCAGGGAATGTTACCGAATCGTAGGATCACACGGTTGCCAAACAATTCTCGCATATGCCATTGATTGCTGAGCAGTGTGTGATGTCTCTCCGTACTGTTGAAACGAGGCTTCTTGAACGTTTGGAAAGTTGTTCAATGCAGGTGTAACGAAAGTTTGTAACATCTCCACGTAACGATAGGCATTGGCGGTTATTGTGTTTCCCTATTCATTTGCGAAAAAAATACGGCCCGATAATCCCGTGTGATGAAAACACCACACCATAGTGTCACTTTACTAGCGTTTAAAGGGCGCTCATAGACGTCGTTAGGTAGGATGTGTGTTTGTCCAGTAACGGTAGTTCTGTTTATTCACATAACCTGTGAGTTGAAAATGTGCCTCCTTTTACATCCATAACTTGTTTAGTAATTCATCGTCATTATTAATTTTTGTTATTATTTGTTGACAGAATCCTAATCGTAACCGTAATCGTTGTCCTTCAATTGTTGCACCATCTGTAGTTTGTACGGATGAAATGTTACCTCAAAATGAAGAATTCTACGAACACTCTCCTGGGACATTTCAACCACTGCTGCTTGCTTACGAATTGAACGCCGTGGGCTCTGTAAGACATACCCGCGTACATCAACTTTCGCTGGAAAACCCACACTTCTTGGTCGTCCTATTTGTTTCTTCTTGAAGGCAGATCCAGTCTGTTCAAAGCTATTAATCCAACTTTTTATCGCGTGTTTCGTTGGAATGGCACAATGACGTCCTAAATTATAAAAACGTCGAAACTCCCTCTGTGCCACTACCAAACTATCATTGTTTTATGAAACATTTTTGTGGCTAACGCACGCTGTTGTCCGTTCCACTGATTCATGGTTACTGAAATAGCGGCCTGTTTATTTGCTGTCACGAATCATTTCAAACATTCCCGTTATTTTGTGTCACCCTGTACCAAGTGAGTTTCTCACACTTGTAACTTTGCAACTGCCAGAGACAGCGAGGTTGAGCTGATGACTTCGACACAGTGCTACTTGCGCGTTGATAGCTTTCTTTTTTATTGTAGCCACAGCTCCTTTCAATTCTGACATATTAACTGAGAAACCATCAGAATTCTCCAACGACTAATTCTACTTAGGCTCTTTGCACCTTATTCTTCACCAGTAACGCTACGTTCATCATCTTGACTTTCATCGTCACTGTTTCGACTACAATCATTGTCTTTATGGATGTCAACGAAACCCAAAAATCTTTCGTGTAATTTGCCGTCACCATCAACATATCTTGCAGCTAAACTCTGTTGGACGATAGTCGCAATGTCCGTAGTCTCATCGAAGATTATGCTATAATAACGAGAGTGTTTGATTTCGTCCAAGCGATAGCATCACTGTTTCACAGCGTGAAATAAGTTCGTTACACGTTGTTTTACTTACGTAGTGGTCTCAAGGTTGCAAGTCTGCAGCGTCAATTCTAAATCTTAGAGGAGCTCTAAAGTTTCCCTCGTTATTCACTATACTTTCACGATCATTTTAGTTTTCTAATCCATCATCTCTATGCCCCCGCAGAGCCATATATTGCTTTCCGTGAAGCACGATTGTTTTTATTATAGGTACAAGACGGTCTCTGTTTTCCTAAATGCTTTCCATTCTCTGTCGTGACAATTGATTTATGACCTCAAGTTCGCGGTTGTCTCGTGTCGCCAGAAATAATTTTGCATCAGTTGACGCTTCAACGTGGTACTTGAACTGAGAGTGGGTCTCAAGTCTTACCAGTAAGTTTGGTAAACTTAGTTGAGTCAGAAGTTTCTTGGCGATAATGGATTTCTTTCCTCCAACCATTTTATTATTTACAAAAATCGAACAGTTACTTTGGTTCAGATGGCTCTAAGCACAATGGGACTTAACATTTGAGGTCATCAGTCCCCTAGACTTAGAACTGCTTAAACCTAACTAACATAAGGACATCACACACATCCATGCCCGAGGCTGGATTCGAACCTGCGACCGTTGCAGCAGGGCGGTTCCGGAATGAAGAGCCTAGAACCGCTCGTCCACAACGGCAGACTACAGTTAGTTTCCTTGGAGCTTTGAGAAGCTTGTATTTTGTGTCATCACTAATATTTCCTGACGCTAATATATCCAAATAATTACCAATGCCCGTGGGACAGACGGTGAACTTTGTTGTGGTAGTTTCGACGAAGTGCTGGGCTCCGCATGTACACCTGCTGTTTTTGCGGCTGAATGTTGACCGGAATCTTCAGATGTTTCTCCTTTTCTTTTTCTTATTACATAACGATCCATTTTATTATATTGTTACGACGTAAGTAAATAGATGCCAATTATTCTCGAATAAACATTTTATTCGCATTGAAAAATGCAACACTAACACACTTAGCACTAAAACACACACGGTCACACACAATGTATTTCTAATATCACTAAGCACAACACTGACTGAAGTCCGTAGTAATAGCCAATAACATCAGTTGCTCTCTTTTTATCACTTCCAAGTTATCGCGACGATTGTAGCTTTCATACTGACTACCTGGCAGCGACTGAACTTCCCTTATATAGTGGTTCGGTTGTTTCGAGAACATTCGCTGCCAGAATGTTCACTTCCACACTTTTATGGAGTGTGAACAAGTACCTACGGTGAAAGCGACAAGCTAATATGTACCTTACGACGTATAATGTAAGGGCGAGTTTCCAATGATGTCATGCGGCAATTTGTGTGTGGAACTTTTATTGTTGATTCCGTTCTTTTCTAGTGCATTCGATACAGGGCCTATATAGTAACAATGAGTTTTTAGGAATCTTCTCGAAAGTCACTATTGCCGGAGATATACGCATCAATAGTTTCCCATACCTAACTCGTATTAATGTGGGAAACTTGTTACGTTACTAGTAAAAATATTATTAAGAGTCTAGTAACAATATTTTTACTGAGAAATTACTATGAATTATTGTTATTAATACTTCACAATCAACTGATCACTCTCGACTAATTTTCACACTTGCACTTGCTACAGCTAGGACTTTTTGTTTATTCATTCTTCAGTCTTAATATTACTGCTTCTGAATGTAAACTAGCTTCCTGTTCGGCGAATAGTCCGTATTTATAACGCTACGTATCGAAGGTTCTCTGTGCAAGAAAACAGTAGAATATTCGCGACTTTTCTCGAACAAATGCCACACAGAATAATGTATCGAGGTCATTAGAATGGCAGCGAATTTTCTCGTAAGTATGTGTTAGCCATCTGAGTGCCAGACAGAAACGTATAAAATACGATGACATTGACGCGCGTGCTACGTAGGAAAGTACAACTACTCAATAACTCGATTCAGTCGAGTTGGCTGACGAAAGAAACGAACGAATAGCGTGCGGGCTGACTGGCGGGGGTAGCGCGGGTGGCAATGCGGACGGCCCCGTAAGGGGCCTGCAGCACCCTTATAAGTTTTTCACTGTTTCCAGACCACCCTGTACATTGCGCACTAGATACGATTTTTGGCGTGGCTGGCTCTCCGAAGGCTCTCAATAATTCTGAGGGAAAGTGATCTACTTGTGAGACCATGCTTTGACTAAAGTCTTTCAGCGCTGTGTCAGATTCTTCTTGCAGTATCGTAAATTCCATCTCGTCATCATTTACTTTCTTTTCGCATTCTATAATGTTGTCTTAAAGATCACTTGCCTTGTATAGCTCTTCTACATATTCGTTTCACCTTCCCTTCTTTATCCGGCAATTGCATCATTTCTGTGCGTGGTTGTTGTATATACTTATTGACCGGCACTGGCTTCCCATCCGAGCTCTTGATAATTTATATAGTTGCTTCTCTTGTCTCCAAAGGTCTGTTAACCTTTCCTATGGGTGGCATCTTCCCCTGCTTATGCATTCCTCCGCAGCCTTGCATTTGACATCTAGCCACTACTATCTAGCCAATTTGCATTTTGCATTTTTAGGCGTCTGTATTCCCTTTCGCGTGCGTCATAAATTACTAATCAGATTAGTGCTTCTAATTTTATCTACAGGGAGCCGACTGAGAATCAAGCTGGCATTTAGGGGAATAACGCTTTTTATTGCAGACCCGAAACCTGTTCAGGAAAGCCCTCGTCTACACCTCCCGGTCATGCTCTTCAGCACATCAATACTGTGCCTGCTCCGAGCTGTAGATTTGTTATGCATAGCATCCGTGGCGTAACTAGGGTAACTGGCGCCTAGGGCAACGTTGGGTGCACTACGGTTCAGCAGAACCCTCACAACAAATATGTATTCCATTCACCTCGATTTTACGTTTTGGACCCATTTCATATAGCTTCTTAGTATTGCTCAAAATGTTCAGTACTAATTTTCTAATTAGATACGCTACGTTTCTTTCTCGTTGTTCTGCTAGCTGAGCTTACTTGGGGTTGAAACTACTATCTAACCTATATAGCTGCTGCTATTTCCAGCCCATTCTTCCGCGAGAATCGAAACCAGGAGGTGGTAATAATGTTGGACGCAGACTCGTCCCATTGGGTTCAGGACGGAACTCTGGCCAGGTCAGTGCAGTTCAGGAATGTTATTATCCACAAGCCATTGCCTCAGATACTGATTTATGACAGGCTGCAGTGTCATGCTGAACAGTTATCGTCTCCAAACTGTTCCTCTACTGTACACAGTACACAAAGCTGTAAAATGTGTTCATATCCTTCTGTTTCTAGCATTTGCTTAAGCACGATAAGTGGACTATACCATAACAACGAAAAACATCCCCATACCATAACACTGCCTTCTCCATACTTCTGTTGATACTACATATGATGACAGGTAAAGTTTTCAGGGCTTTCGCCAAACCATAACCGTTCCATCGGATTACCACTGCGTATAGTAAGATTCATCAGTCCAAATTACTAATTTCATATCATCTGCTGTCCAGTGGCATTGCTCTTTACTTCTCCTCAGGCGTAGCTTAGGATTGACTAATGAAATGTGCGGCTTATGAGAAGCTGCTTTACCGTTGTACTCCTTTAACTCCCTATACCCAGCCACAGTGCTGCCTGGACCGCTGTGGCATTTAGTAACTTAAGAGTGATTTCTTCCTCTAATTATATGAGACTCTTTTGCAATATGACTCAGTAATACTCGACGTTGCCTGTGCATCAGTAAAAGGTTTGCCTGGTCATGTTGTACATGTGGTTTTTCAATCGCGTTTCCACTTCCAAGACACTTAATCAACAGTCGACTTTGGCAGCTTTGGAAGGGTTGAAATGTCCATGGATTTGCCACTCAGGTGGCCTTCAGTAACTAGTCCATGTTAGAAGTCGCTGTGATCTCCTGGCACCTGCTGGTAGTGCTTTTCTGCTGGCAACACTACACTCCCCGCCTCGTTTTATAGGCCTCTCGTGACATGTAGTGGAAAATTGCGCGTTACATATGGGAGTCCGGATACTTTTAATGAGATAGTGTATATATTGGACTGAATATAGTATAGTCCGTGTTGATTTGACAATGGTTGGGCGATGGAACGTAACCAGTCAGTAACAGTTATCTCGTCCAGCTTCTGTCGGCGCAACTTGAAACTGTTTCGGTATTCTAAATTGTGCAGTTGTACACTAGTGAAAATTCCAAAGGCAGCTCTATTTCATTAATCCGAATGCAAGTTACGCAATGTTGTGGATCAACGTACGAAGTGGCTGAGTTTGCAGGAGTTAATAAATGATCCACTCCCATCATAACATTAAGCCATGTGATCAGGTCTTTGAAAAATATTTTTCACCTTTCCATAGCAGTAATCTGAGACTGTTTTCACTCGTATGTATCAAAACAAAAGCTGGAAATGTGATTCACATGGCAAATGTACGCGCTAAAAGAAAAAAAAAAATTGTCCATTAGTTGTAAACAAGTCCACTCTTTTCTGAACACGCCTGTGAAATCCGTTTGGCAGATAATTCATTCTGTGCTTATCTACGTTCACGCCACTTCATTTCAGTTGGTTTCCTGCGATGTCAAAATATATGCCATCTACGTTGTTTCCGAAGAAAAAGAGAAAAATTGAGGGTGGTAATTCAGAACCTTAGTAGGGTTCGGACATTACAGTTCACTAGACCAGCTATCCTCGAACTGTGTTTCATATAATGTAAGAAAAATACCTCCAGTGGACAGATATTGCTAGCGTCAGATTCTCATTTCCATGAAACAAGTTACGAAGCTCCCCCATCGTTAATTTGCTGTCTTACTTCAAAAGTGGATAGAAAAGTGAGTAATATTTCATCACACAGCCCCTGTCACCGCTGTTTAGCAAATTTCTAACGACTGATGACAATAAGTCGCTTGACAATGTGAACGCCAATTTCTTGCAACATCACAGCCATTGTGACTGTCCATATTATACATTTAAAGCCGGCGGGGCAGGTATAAAACGTCATTCGAAATTGTACTGAATGCTTTCTCAGAAAATTATTTTGAACAAATAGTTCATGGACTCACACGAAGCGTAAATGGTTGCGGAAGCATACTTGACCTCTTAGCAACAAATAATTTGGACAGATAGGGAGTATCATGACGAATACAGGGATTAGCGACTACAAGGCAGTTGCTGCTAGGCTGAATACCGCAACACCGACAACCACCAAAAAGAAACGCAAAGTATATCTATTTTAAAAAGCTGATAAAAATGCCCTTAATGCCTTTTGAAGAGACAGTCTCCACTCCTTCCGATCTGATCACGTAAGCGTAGAAAAGATGTGGAATGATTTCAAAAGAGATAATATCGACGGCAATTGAGAGATATATACCACATAAATTAATAAGTGATGGTACTGATCCCCCATGGTACACAAAACGGGTGAGATCATTGTTGCAGAGCAACGAAAATACCATGCTAAATTTAAAAGAACGCAAAAGTCCCAAGATTGGCAAAGTTTTGCAGAAGTTCGAATTACAGCGCGTGCTTCAATGCGAGATGCTTTTAATAATTTCCACAACGAAACTCTGTCTCTGAATCTGGCAGAAAACCCAGAGATTCTGGTCATATATAAAGCACACCAGTGGCAAGACGCAATCAATACCTTCACTCGCAATAACAACGGTCAAGTCACTGATGTCAGTGCCACTAAAGCAGAGTTATTAAACACGGATTTTCGAAACTTCTTCGCCAAAGACGACGAAGTAAATATTCCCGAATTCCAATCAAGAACAACAGCGAAGATGAGAAACATAGAAGTAGATATCCTTGGTGTAGCAAAGTAGCTTAAATAAATAAAGGCAAGGCCTCCGGTCCAGATTGTATGCCAGTCAGGTTCCTTTCAGAGTATGCTGATGCAGTAGCTCCATATTTAGCAGTTATATACAACCGCTCGCTCACAGAAAGTTCCGTACCTAAAGACCGGAAAATTGCTCAAGTCACACTAATACCCTAAAATGGAAATACGAGTAATCCGTAGAATTACAGGCCCATATCACTAACGTCGATTTGTAGTAGGGTTTTGGAACATATATTGTATTCGAACATTATGAAGTACCTCGAAGGAACCGATTTATTGACACGTAGCACTGATTCAGAAAATATCGATCTTGCGGAACAGAACTAGAGCTCTTTATACTCATGAAGTAATTAGTGCTATCAACAGAGGATGTCAAATTGACTCCATACTTTTAGATTTCCGGAAGGCTTTCGACACCGTTCCTCACAAGTGTCTTCTAACCAAACTGCGTGCCTATGGAATATCGCCCCAATTGTGCGACTGGATTCGTGATTTCCTGTCAGAAAGGTCACAGTTCGTAGTAATAGATGGAAAGCCATCGAATAAAACAGAAGTGTTATACTCCCTCTATTGTCCCTGATCTATATTAACGCATAGTGGGTAATCTGAGTAGTCCGCTTAGATTATTTGAGGATGATGGTGTCATTTACCGTCTTGTAAAGTGTTCAGATGACCAAAACGAATTGCAAAACGATTTAGATAAGATGTCTGTATGGTGCGAAAAGTGGCAATTGACCCTGAATAAAGAAAAGTGTGAAGTTATTCACATGAGTACTATTTAAAGCCGCTAAATTTCGATTACGCGACAAGTCACACAAAGCTGAAGGCTGTAAATTTAACTAAATACTTAGTGATTACAATTACAAATAACCTAAATTTGAACGATTACATAGATAATGGTGTGGGTAGAGCAAACCAAAGACTGCGATTCATTGGCAGAACGCTTAGAAGGTGCAACAGATCTACAAAAGAGACTGCTTACACCACACTTGTCCGCCCTATTCTGCGGGATCCGCATCGGGTGGGACTGACGGATGACATCAAAAACGTTGAAAGAAGGGCAGCTAGTTTTGTATTGTCGCGAAATAGGGGATATAGTGCCACAGACATATACGTGAATTGGAGTGGCAGTCATTAAAACAACGGCGTTTCTTCTCATGCGTGATCTCATGAAATTTCAGTCACCAGTTTTCTCCTCGGATTGAAAAAACGTTCTGTTGGCACCCACCTACATAGAGAGAAATGATCATCACGATAAAATAAGAGAAGTCAGGGCTCGCACAGAAAAATTTAAGTGCTCGTTTTTCCCGCGCGCCGTTAGAGAGTGGAACGATAGAGAGACAGCATGAAGGTGGTCCTTTGAACCCTGTGCCAGGCACTTTATTGTGAATAGCAGAGTAATTCCGTAGATGTAGATGTACTCGATTTCGGCCAGGTAGTCAGCTAGAAGTTGAATTCTAGTGGTTGTCAGTGGTAGTAGTTAACTGGATTTAAAGTGAAGTAATAAGAGTTCCGCCATTCCTGCGGATAAGTGGCTGATTCGCAGTGGTAACAAGAGACCCAATGGAAGTAATTCGCCGAGTACATCTTCTGCTTCGCAAGTATACAGTTCTAATAAGGATAAAGATTCGATTTTAAGCACCAAGTACATTCTTTTTCCCCCATCTTTCTTGGTTCCGATCAGCAATGTTAGTTCTAAACGCAAAGCAAAAGGGGATAATTATGAAGTTGATTATCTTGCGTTAGGCTTGGCCAGCATTCTTCTGAATTATGGGGAAAGACCAGTATGGCTTCTTTGTTTGGAGATTTTAGCCAACGATAGTTTGAAGCCTATAAATCTAAAGACACACCTGCAGACAAAACATGTTAGTCGCTTAAGTAAACCCATCGAATCTTTTAAGCGTCATGAGTAACAGGAGAATCCCAAGAAGTATTGATTGTACTTAATTGCCAAACGTGAAACACCGCACATAATCGTTGAGAAATTACTATTTCTCGCAGCCGTCACGGAGAAAGGTTTGGCTAGAGTCTGATGTAGACGCCTCTTTCATATGATACTGACGTTCGTCGTGTTGATGCAACAGCTACTGACTCGAAAAATGAACTGCTATCACGTCTTCATGATAACCCAAAATTCGCCCAGCAACTTGATAACAGTACTGATATTCGAAATATTTTCCAGCTTCTTGTTTTTGTGCGCTGCTGTTATGGAAATGAAATGCACGAAAGCTTTGTATTTTGTGAAGCTGTGGAACGGCGGACTACAGGCGAAGGTATTTTTTTCTTTTTTTTGTGAATTCCTTTTTTGTTGACAACTTCCTGTAATGGACAAACTGTGTTTGTGTGTGTATACCGAAGACACAGCGGCATTTATTGGAACTGAAAAGGGGTTCGTGGCAAGAGGGTGTGCTGTTTCTCCTTCTGTAAATTCACATATTGCGTGATTCTCAGAAGCATAGGCTTCTAAAGTTGTACAACCGGAAGTCAGTAAGAGCCGAATGATGCAGTCAGTGTTGTAAATTTTGTGAAAGCACGAGCTTCAAACAGTAGACTGTTTCCCATTCTTTGCGAGGAGATGTGTTCTGCTCATGATTCATTTCTGTTGCCCACGGCGGTACGTTGGTTATCTAGTTCTTTGTCGTGTCGAGAACCTGAATGATGAACATCTTTTTCCCATCGAATAGCAGTCCCACAATCCCGGCTCTGTTTCTGGATGAAAAAGGCTTCAAGTATTGTGCAGATTGTCCGACGTTTTTGAGAAACTCAGTGATCTCAACGTATTATTTAAATGCCGAAATAGTAATTTATCTTTCTAAACGGAAAAGTGTTTGCGTTTAAGAGAGAACTTGGCCTCGGGAAACCTAGATGGAGAAGGGTAACTGCGAGATGTTTTCATATCTGTATAAGTTCATGAAGGAAACGGAACTGGATGTAGGTAAAATAGTAGAATTAGCTTCGTACATGTGGAAAACCTGCGTCATCAATTAGAGGATTAATTTCCGATGTCTTTATCTGAGTGAGTGATTCCACAATCCGTTCGATACGATAATAACAGACCACTTGTCAAAAGGAGAACAGTAGGGGCTAATAGAATTCTTCGAAATGAATTTAAATCAAAGTCACCTCAAAATGTTTGCGTTGCAAACGCGGAGTGAATAACCTAGTTTAGCAAGAATGGCAGTGGACTTCTTGTTACCTTTCGCATCAACTTACATGTGTGATTCAAGATTTTCCGCAGGGCCATTAATCAAGACGAAATGTGTGTCGACTGCAGCAGGGAAGGGGATCTGCGAGTTGCTGTTCAAGAGATCCATCCTGGACTGGATCTGCTTTCTTTCCAGGTTCAAGACACACACACACACACACACACACACACACACACACACACACACACACACACCTCACTAATACTAGATGATTCAATGACGTTCAGTGTCAGAAAATTTCCGAATTTTGAACTTTCATTTTTACTCCTATTTCCTTTTGTACATCGTTATTTTTCAAACAGTAAAACATTCTAAATGAATAAAAAGCTATATATGTGATAACAGCTAAACTTTAACTAATTTGTGAGCTAATTTGCAAAAGAAGTGTTGTGAAATATACCTATTTGCTCAGTTCCTATAACTGCACACGCAGCTGTGGTTTTTTATAAACTATTTTTGTTATTAACTTTCGCTACCTAACGATAATACAGATGTATGATAATCTGCTCAAAATACGCACTCTAGTTACTATTACTATAATCGTTGTAATTTGTACTTGCAGTAATTAGACAGAAGCAAATAGCGTAGGCCGGTTTTGCTCCAAGTATGGGAAGTGCTGGAGAATGGGAGGAAAAATAGGAGACTGATTTGTTTCAGAAGGGGGCGCGTCGGAAAAAGTTCGAGAACCCCGCACTGAACGATGCATTAATCTTCATCGTATGACGTATCCTTTTCCTTCTGACAGTTCTTTTTTTCTTTCTTATTGCACTCTTTAAGAAGAGATCAGCTGTATAAAGATTGTCTCCTCATGGATATTAAACAATTACCGACGATGATGCAGGAGTTGCTGTCGTCGTTAACTTTTATCCTGGATCAGTTATTTGCCATTAGGTAACATGATTTCGTTTCTTTGTCATGCGAGAATACTTCCGTCCTATTTGACACTTATTACGTTCTTCTTAAATATACTCCAGTGAGCACATGACAGTGGCGTAATGCCAAAATTGCTCTGTAGTGAAACAATAATGCAATAATTTTGGCTAATGTGTTGTCATTCCAACAGATTTAAACTCCCTCTTGACATGGACCAGTATAAGTGTTCGTTATAGTTAGGACATTGCTATACTTCCCACTGATTTTGAGGTTAATTGCTATGTTCTATACATTTTAAAATGCTCCGCCACACACACTAAATTTTATTAGATGTTGGCGTCGACCACACCGTGGACACGAAGCTCACATGGAAGAACAGAGCCAAGACAGGAGTAGACAAAGACCGCGCTAAAAACTCGGGCGCGCGTATTTATATTCTTCGTGACGTCACACTGCTTTGCGAGACTGAATGCCGAAAATGTTTTCGATATAAACGAAAAACACTATTTCCAGACAGCTATTTAACAATGCTGTAGAAAAACCGAAGTATTTGGAAACGGTAGAAGTCGGGCTACGAATTATTAACCCTCCCAATATCGGGGGGGAGGGGGCGCTTTGTGCCCACCTTTTGAAAATATTGTAATCTTGTAAGGTACTTTATTTTAAAATTTTGAAAAAAATATTTGCTGTTTTTAATGAAGTCTTCTACCAGATTTCGTAAATGTTTTAAATTTTTCAGTTAAACTTAACCCATAAATTTAAGTCTCAGTAGTAAATGCGACGTTTCACAGTGAATGTCGTATTCAATATTTTCAGGTTCGGCACCCAACTTAGACATCAGTATCACTGTAAAAAGTATGTTCCGAGTAGAAATCAACAATAATTAACGAAGTTTGTATTTTCATGAACAACTATAAACGAGACAACGTATTAAAGAGGTAAGATATGCACTACCGTCAAATAACGTACTGAACATCCCTCTGTCACTGGAGGGCTTCTACGGAGACGTGGTGGATGACTTTAATTCCTCCTCCTAAGACTGTAAATTACGCAACTTAAAGTATGGCCCAAAGTTCACTGCACACACAGAAAGGATCATTGGCAAGGTTCCACTTGCCATTAAGATTTAGCAGTGACCCGTTACAGTCCTTCTCTCATTAATCTTGTCAAGGGTCTTTTTGTAAGGTCAAAACCAGGAACTCGTTCGGTCATAGCGATAAGGGTTCCATTTTGTGGGGTGTTTGTTCGCCAGTGTTCCTGCCAATTTCTTTCTTCCTCAAAATCTAATCTTTAGATGGTTTTCAAGAGTAGCACCCTGGACTGCAATCGATTCATTGTGTGTAAAAGACGATGAATTAGAAGATCACATTGGTTTGATGTCTTCTTCCACTCTCTTTTTATTACAACCTTGCGGAGGTGTTTGATGGTCGTATGTTGGCTAACTCTGGTAGCCAGGTTGTAGGGTGGTAGCCAGGTTGTAAGGGTCGGTTTCAGTGATCTATTAAGTCATTGAGATCCACATGAACTTTTTTATGGGGCTGCTCATTGCCCATATTCGGCACAGTATTCTGCAGTACTATGTACCAGTGCCAATGCTGATATGTGCGCAATGTGTTCGCATCGCCTCCCCATGAGCAGCCTCATGGTTGGGAGTTCTAGGTGGTGCCTGTATGAAAGTGTATGGTCAACTTTAACTCTTAAGTATTCGTTCGTGTTTTTGTGTTTAGTTGCATCTCCATTAAGGCTCAGCTTCTTACCACTTCTTTATTGTTTAGATGCGCAGTGATACTTTCAGGTTTGGAAGGATTTGGTTTTATGTGCCATTTGGTATAATACTGATGAAAAGTATCTAGATCACTAATTAGGGTACTTTTAGCTGTTCAAATGACTGTGATTGTGTGACAATTGCTAAATCATCGGCATGGACAAATTTTTGTGACCATGTGCTGGGTAAATCCGAGGTATATTAGTTGAAAAGTAAGGGGAATTGCGCTAAACCTCGAGATGGGCCGTTGTGAAGTGGTTCAGGTAGTTCTTATTTGTCAAGTTGAAGTTATTTCGAGTAGCATAATTTCATCATCTCCGGCGTTTCCTTGCATTTGGTGACTTCTGCAAATTTTAGTTAAACACCCTTGGTCAGGACTGTCATATACCGATGTCGATCCAGCAGCCTATTCCTGTCTTCACTGCACCTTGGAAACCTGTTTCTACAAATGTGGCTAGTGTAAATACTTGTTCATAGCAGCTCTACTTTTCCTGAAACAAGATTGTTCCACAGGCATCACCTTTTCGATTAGTGGCATTAATCTCGAGGAAAATAACCTCTCAAACAGTTATCAGGTCGTGCACAGTAGCAAGATAGGCGTAAAGTTCTTTGGATTGTATGCTGTTTTACTGGTTTAAGTATTGGAACCACTGCTGTCTCCTTCGATATCTTTCGTAATTTTGCAGAGTCAGCTATTTCCATGAAGAATCTGGCCAATTAGATTTTGGCTTTTGGTCCCTTAAAAAAAAGAAAAATACGATGGTAATCCATCCACACGTGAAGTCTTAAAGGCTTTTCGCTTGTTTTAGAGCAGCCCCTATTTCACCAATATCAATTGTACGCGCAAATTCTGTTTCTTTAGAGCAATTTTCTATGTAGCAGCTCATCTTGCTTCTCATTGCCTTCTTTTCTGAAATGCTGATTCTTATTTTTCAGTTTTCTGAAGTATGAAGTATGGAAGCAACCATTCTTGGCGAGGCACTGGTGGCCCCCCCTTGACAAGAACACTGAGGTGAGGTGACGGGAGTCATAGGATGCCTTCTAATATCGTGTCGGACCTCGTTTTGTGGGGTCTAGTCCAGTAACTGGACGTGGCATGTACTCAACAAGTCGTTGGAATCCCTCGCAAAAATGTTGAGTCGTGCTGCCTCTGTAGCCGTCCATATTTGCGAAAGTGTTGTCGGTGCATGATTTTGTGCACGATCCGATCTCTGGATTATGTCTCGGAAATGGTCGATAGGATTCATATTGGCGATTTGGGTCTCCAACTCATCCGCTCAAATTGTCCAGATTGTTCTCAAAACCTATCGCAAACAATTGTGGCCCAGTGACTTGGCGTATTTTCATCCATAATAATTCTGTCATTGTTTGGGAATATGAAGTCCATGAATGGCCGCCAGTGGTTTCCAGATAGCCGAACAAAAGCATTTCCAGTTGGATCTTAAACCATTATAGAGCCACTGTTAGTTTCACAGTGCTTTGTTGACAAGTTGGGTCCATGGCTTCGTGGGGTCTGAGTCACGCTCGAACCCTACAATCTGATTTTTACCAACTGAAATCGGGAGTCATCTGACCACGGCACGGTTTTCCAGTCGTGTAGAGTCCAACCAACGTGGGCACTACCCCAGGAGAGACGCTGCAGCCGTTGTCACGCTGTTAGAAAAGGCATTCGCGTTGGTCGTCTGCTGCCATAGTCTATCGAAACCATTTCATCGCACTGTCATATCGGATACGTTCCTCGTACTTCCCATGTTGATTGATGCGGTTATTTCACGCAGTGTTGTTTGTCTTTTAGAACTAACAACTTACGCAAACGCCGCTGCTCTCGGTCGTCAAGTGAAAGCCGTCGGCCATTGCGTTGGCCGTGGTGAGAGACGATGCCTGAAATTTGGTGGCACTGTGGATCTCGGAATACTGAATTTCCTAACGATTTTTGAAACGGAGTGTCCCATGCATCTAGCTTCAACTATCATTCCCCGTTCAAAGCGTGTTAATTATCGTCGTGCGACCATAATCTCGTCTGAAGCCTTTTCACGTAGACCACCTGAGTACAAATGAAAGCTCCGCGAATGCACTGCCCTTTTAATACCTTGTGCACGCAAAATTTACCGACGTGTGTATATGTGCATATCGCTATCCCATGACTTTGTCATCTCACAGTATAGAAACTGACACACAAAAAAATCAGCATTGTACTATAGAAATTTAAACTTCATTTCGAATAATATGCTGTTTACGCAATCCCGATGTAGGAGGCAAAAACCCTATATCCAAATCTTGAGATGGGAAAAATTCTTAGAAGATACTTTTATTGATAAAACACGTGTAACTTATTGTTATTTTCCTCGGGTGTGTCTGTCTCTGTGCAGTCTCGGCAGATCCTGAGGTTCTGGAACTTTTTGGCCTCTTATTCACCGGTTTATTAATCTGGGATTCACGTTTGTTCTTACTTTTCGCTTATCGTTTCCGCCGCTCTGTGGGTTCAGTTAATTGCATCATAGGATTCCTAAACTATTGGACGACATTGAATTCTAAGAAATAATTTGTGTCTTTTTTTTTTATTGTGTCACAGCAGTTACGGCTGTACCGTTCAGTTGGTTGCCTATGGACTTTGTTCCTTCTGTCTTTCGGACGTTTTCAATGTCAGTGATACATACTTTTAAAAAGGGATTTGCCTCGCCTCAGGAAAGGTTTTTGCATAATCCGTATGTGACATAAATGAAGTGAACAATGTTACTTATAGTCCTATCACAAACGTACTCATTCCATTGAATGTCTGTTAGACAGTCACATGTCTACTTTTGTTTATTAAAAACAGTTTAGGGCATTTATAAATAGTGTACGGACGTTGTGCTATGCCACGAGACGTATATCAATGTTTGATCGCGCACGAAATGTTGCTCGTGTCAATAAGGACTGTGTTCTCTTTAGTCTTTCGCGGTGGCATGCTTCAATAAAATCTTCTCGGTTTACATGCCGCGTCACCTCGAATAAATCACTGGAGTTTTCATAGCTGTGTCCGCCATCGTCAGGAGTTTGTCCGCCATCGTCAGGAGTTAAATCAGTGACTGCCGTTTGTATAAGAACACGGTGTCAGCCTTGTTAGTCGGTGATTTCAACTATTGATGACGATGGCGGAGACAGATATAGAAAGCTCGAGTATTTTATTCGAAGTGAGTTGGCTTGTAAACCGAGAAGATCATTAACTGCTATCAACAATAGAAGTTGCGAGGCGAATAGCAGTTAGCGAGTGTGATATATGGACACGCAATCGTTTTCAAAACGCAGGTGCTGTTCATGACTGCCCCGCAGCGGTCGACCTACGGTAACAGCTTCAGTAGGTGACCAGTATCAGCGACTTCTAGCTCACATAAACCCCGACCATACTACCACAGTAATAAATAATTACACTGTGTGGACGACAGGTTGACACGTGTCCAACCAAAATGTACGAAGCAGATTCCGCAACACCTCTATAGTCGAGATGGCCATGGAGACGCCCGGCTATACGCTAAACAATACAGATGGGCACAAAATCACCAAGAACGGGATACTGCAACATGGTGCAAAACTCAGTTCATAGGTAGCTGTCGTCAACGTGTATGGATGGAGCGTGGTAATGCTGCACGACAAGCACATCCAGTCCGTAGAATTCAGCAGGGCGGTGTATCAGTGATATTCTGGGGTAGTTTCATGTGGGGAGCGTTGGATGCTACTGTTCTCCGTCCAGCGCGAATTCAGTACTCCAAAATACAGTGATAACGTCCTTCAACCTATTGTTGAGCCGTTTCATCGGCACTTTGGCGAAGAATTGAAGTTTACGCATGAAAGCCCCAGTATTCTATCAGTCGTGCCGAATTTGCCCAAGTGGACTAAACTGCATTCCCCCCTACATGAATCCCATGGGATATGTTTGGGATAGATTGAGAAGGTGTACTAGTGCGTCCTTTGACCCATCACGAGATGTGCGGGATTTATAACAGGAGCGCCACTGAAGAATGGTGAAATGAATTCGTGGGCAGCGTACCATATACAGCTCGGGCGTGCATTTATGCTAAAGGACATTTTATTCTTTTATGAAGCTTTAAATGAAGCTGATACACATTGGGATTACCTTGAGAAAAGTGGATTTTGTTTGATAGATTATAGAAGAAGTGATTTCTTATGTTTTGATTGTCAATAATTTCGAAGAGGCATTACTTGTGAATGACCACTTCACCTTCTACCGACTGCCTTAGAACTTTAGTTTGGTACATAACATTTTTTTGCCGTGTGGATATTGTACGAAGACATGATCTTGAATCTTTCCATAAACGAACCCACACTCGTACGCTTGGCTTTCGTATACCATTCTTATACGTGAAGTGATTCGGAAAAGAAGAAAAAGAAAAAAAAGGCGGAATCCAGAGAATGTGTGCATGTCATAAAACATCGCTTTCAAGAACCACTGAGCAAATCCTTAGTTTCCATATCATACATTAATCAACGCATTTTGATGGCTGGATGAAATTTCGGAATCAAAGAAGAGGCAGTGTTTAGCGACGGCTGCATTGCAGACGAGCGAAAAGTACAGTGTCGCTAATAAGTTTAAATGTACACACAAAGGCCTAGAAATATTGTGATATTTTTTGATGCCTTCTCTGAGAATTTGATTTCCAGATTTCCGGGTTTGCATAGGATTTAATGTCATGCTTCTTCCATGATATTTCGAGAACTTCTGCATTCAAGTATTGAGCACAGACTCCGTTTCTCGTGTTTAGACGTCAACCGCTTTAGTGACCTCAAACTAATTTAAGACTTACCAAAGACTATGGCAAATCGTAAAAAAATTATGAGTAAGAATAATATATAAAGTTGTACTATTCACAAAAATTTCCTTAATGGGCACTTCATCTATGAATTAAGAGAATGTTTTTCCGACTTAATTTAAGCAAGAGTGAGCGCCAGGTCCCACGCTTCACATGAATTAAAGCCACTGTACCTGTTAATTAAATTATCCTCTTAATTTCGATTGCCTTATTTATTACATTGTCCCAGAACTTCGAAGCCTGCACCACATCGCCCGTATATTCGTATTTCATTGCATATTTACAGGTGAGGCAGTGTTCACCGACAGCTGAAATAGTTGGCTGCGTGAATCTATTCTTTACTCATTTTCTCAGTGGTGGTTATACTCCGTCAGCGCGCAGCGTGTCAGCATTAACTCAGCTGCAAACCCAGAAATCTAGTGGTAACAGAAATATTTTATTCTGTTTTTCTATTTGGTAATTATACCACAACTTAAACTAAATTAAAATTTAGGCATATCATTTCTGTTCGTTAATTGTCTATTTGCTGGATCGATAGTTGCGGAAAACTCTACAGTTTACTTAATAATTAAAAACCATCTATTCAATAGACTTTTTTTAATACGACAGATATCACTTAAACATTATTCCGAGCAAAACACAAATAGTAGCGTGATACGTGTGGTACAATTGTCATCCATTTTTATGACTGGGAATACCTGTATTCCGTAAGATCTATGTGATTAGATGATAGAAAGTAGTGGATATTCGTAATTAAGAAACAAACCACAAGCTGGTAAATGTCTTTTAAGCACAAACTGATCAATTTTTGAGAGTAGACAAGGCAATAAAGACCAGGGCGTCCGTAGGTTTTTAATTGGACTGAAAAATAACAAAGTTTGTGCTGATTTGTAACTGCCTTGCTGTCTTAGTCTCAAACGACAGCTTTTTAAAGGTTCTTTACAAGTTAAGGTTTTCCTAATGTTTCGTTGAATTTAAATTTTGTAGGCAAAGCACGTATACAGACCGTGTTTTCAAAAGAAAAATTCCTTATACACTCTTGCCTTACGAGTTTTAAACTACTATCAATCGGGATATTCTCTGCGCGTATAACAGCACTATGTTCTATACGTATAAAAACACTAGGCTTCTAAGGATGATAACCGGCATAATTGCCCATTATATTTTAGTTTGTATTTACACTTAAGTTAATCTCAGACATACGGCTTCTGCAAGTTCTAGACTGTAAGAAGTTATGATTTACTTTCTGTATTAAAACTCCTTATATGCGTTAAGAGATGGACCTTTATGTACCAAATAACGATCAGTTTCAACCAGAAAGCGCTTGTGTTTTCAAAGGCGCCATTAAATTTCTATTTCTGCACTGAAATCTCATTGTTTCGAGCTAGTTACATAGAGAAGATCACATGTGGTAGGTAGAAGTTTGAACTTCCACTTCGGAAGCTCTGTGTACGTGGGAAGCGCTATTTGCGTTGTGAGGGGAAACCAGTTCCTGTTTCCAGCAAAATGCGTTTCATAGCACTCCAGTTATTAATGAAGTTGGCCTGAGGAAGTTAGGCAGTAGTTGGCTCACCGTGTTGCCCCAATTATGGGCGCCAGCAGTCATGGCTGAGAGGGGGCGGAAGACCCCATACCACAGTCGTTGCGGGCGGTACGATCCCCACTTGACTTCCTGCCTTGCTGTCGCCATTGTGTGCAAGAAGGAGCAATTCCAGCAGCTGCAACGCTTGGCGGTCTGCACTCCGCGGAAACGAGCTTTCGAAACTAGACGGCATCGCTGTGTCAGTGTGACGCAACGTCTGTAGTCTGCTGCGCTGCTTTGTATACGAAACTTACAACATTACGTGACTCGAATCAACTGCGTATATCATGCAAGGAAGGGGTAATTAGCCCGATTCTCCATGTACGTGTGTACCTAGTAAACCACTATACTGTTGTGGGTGACATAACTTTGCAGGCACTTTGTCCATTTCTTATTCCATTCGCGGGAAGGAAATTCGGATCCCTCCAGGTACGCTGGAATTTTGTGATAGCGTCCGTATTAGTTCGACACAACTAAAGTGCAGGAACTAGCATCACAAACGTGTTCATATGTAAGATGGAGACGTGCAAACGAAACAAAACATTAAAACTGATCGGCGTAACTATTTAGCTAAAAATATACTTCACATGGTCAGTGCCGTCAAAAAGTTACAAAAATAAAAAGTAAAAAATTTAAGCCATCTACGCTATTTGTATTTTACATTTCAGTAATTATCGTGGCCCATTTTATTGTATTATGTATGTTGGTAGCTTTTTTATTATTATTATTTTTTATATATGAACACACATGTGATAGTTGTGCACTTACCTACCTCACGCTTCTATGTGGATGGTACTATACATTTAACATAATTTTTGGTGTGATGTATCTTGATAATGCCCGGGTGGTGGGGTGAAATGAGCTGTTGTTGAAATATGTTTCATTCAGAGTAAGAAAACAGCCTGCGCAGGAAAATAACTTTATAAAAGGTATTTTCTTCCGGCTTAGTTCAGCAATTTCTTAAGGCTTCCAAAGCGACGATCAACTTTTGTGAATTGGTTAAAAGAGGGTTTTATTGACGACTTACTTCTTTAGCGAATACGCTTAGTCGTGATCGAAACGACCTGTCACTTACGTCCCATAAATTTTCGGGGGGATTCATGCCAGGGGATCTCGGCGGGCAGCTCATTCCTTAGAATTGTCCAGAATGTTCTTCAAATAAATCGCGAACAATTGTGGCCCGGTGACATGGCGCATTTTCATCCATAAAAATTCCATCGTTGTTTGGGAACATGAAGTCCATGAATGGTTGCATATGGTCTCAAAGTAGCCGAATATAACCCATTTCCAGTTGGATACAGACCATTATGGAGCCACCACCTGCTTGCACAGTTCCTTGGACAACTTAAGTCATGGCTTCTTGGGGTCTGCGCGAGGCGCTGCAGGCGAGGTCGCGCTGTTAGCAAAGAAAGGTACTCGTGTCGGTCATCTGCTGCCATAGCCCATTAACGGCAAATTTCGCCGCACTGCCGTATTGGATGCGTTCGTCGTATGCCCCATGTTGATTTCTGTGGTTATTTCACCCAGTCTCTTAGCACTGACAAACGCCACAGCTATCGGTCGTGGAAAGTGTAAAATGGACCCCCCCTTTTTTCACACACACACACACACACACACACACACACACACACAAACTGCGTTGTCAGTGGTGTAGAGGTAATGCCTGATATGTGGTGTTCTCGGCACACTCGTGAAACTGTTGATCTGGAGCATTGAATTCCCTAACGGTTTCCGAATTGGAGTGTCCCATGCGTCTAGCTCCAGCTACCATTCTGCGTTCAAAGTCTGTTGATTCCCCTCATGCTGCTATAATTACGCCGAAAACCTTTTCACTGTAATCACCTGTGTACAGATGACAGCTCCGCGAATCCACTGCCCTTTTATTCCTCTTGTACGGTATACTACCGCCATCTATATGCATGCATATCGCTATCCCATGACTTTTATCACCTCATTGTAGATGGCCCTAGTAGTGTTGCAAACTCGATCTTGGGTTCCATACCCGGCTGGGTCGGGGATTTTCTCTGCTCGGGACTGGGTGTATTGTCGTCGTCGTCACCACCACCACGGTTGTGGACGAAATGGCGTCAAATAAGATGACTTTCACCAGGCGGCCGAACATTCCAGATGGCGTTTTCCGACCAGTAATGCCATACGCACATTCCAGTGTAGGTTTCAGTGATTAAAATTTGCACATGATAGCCCACGAGGCAGATGGGTCGTTCTGTCTACTGTTGCTTTATTTAGATCCACACTCAAGAGGCGATCTCCAATAATCCCCGCTCTCACATTGAGGCTGAACCAGCGTTGATGGTTCCATTCCACCATACTATGGGGATTCCCCGTAACCCAAAGGTGGGTGCTTGAAGGTTGACCATACCACCTCTCCCAAAGGTAGCCTAATCTGTAAACAGAACGGACCACAGAAAACCCAGGGACTGTGAGACGAGACGAACCAGCGACGGAATCCTCGCCGCGGAGGCAAGTTTGTAGGTAATAAGGTCTGCGCGCGTTGTAAATGATACAGATAGTGTCAGTTGTCGTGGAGAAAGATCTACACGATCGTTTGGCTTACTTTATGATGGAGAGCCACCTGCCTGGTACTGGTACCAGAGTCATATTCTGCAGCGTTCAACACAATTATCTTCACCTCCAGGTGGGTGTACCTCTCGTGAAACGCGTCGCCGACCTTTTTTACTTCTTATTCTCTTCGGGATCGTTTCCTGCAGTTTTTCTACATTTTGCAACAACATCCTAACGGCGTCACCCACCACCTTGTACCACAACTATCCCCCCCTGCGGGTTCGGGGGTTAGAATAGGCCCGTGGTATTCCTGCCTGTCGTAGAGGCGACTAAAAGGAGTCTCAAACGTTTCGGCCTTATGTGATGGTCCCCTGTCGGGTTTGACCTCCATATCTCAAAATTTTTCCGAAGAGCGAGCCGATTGGGGAAGGGCGCCTTACTTGGTGCATTGTGTCCGTGTTGTGTTGAGAACTTTCGCCATCTTATTCGTCGTTGCATTGCAGTCTTGCCCGCTCTCCATCTCTTGGGCATCGATGCGCCCCTGCGTGCACTTTCTGCCAAGCACTGTGCAGGGCCATTTTCTGCACTGACGACGCCCATGGACCACATGTCACCTAACATCCAGCACGGTAGCCAGTCCGTTGTGGTGGGGCCGCCATGTACCCTCTTGGTTGTAGCCCCCTGACAACACAGGGATCGCTCTACTGATGCCTGCGCCGTTCACTCCCCACGTATGCCAAGGAGTAGATGCCCATCTCCCTGGGGCATCAGGACTCCCGGCAATGGCCATCCTGCCAGGTGGCTATTGCTGTGGCTAGGTGGCGCCCGTGGGGAGGGCCCTTGGTCGGAGTAGGTGGCATCAGGGCGGATGACCCGCAATGAAGCGTGGTACATCATCTCTCGCTGGCGGCCAGCCGCCAGCAGTCTCTAAGCGTTCTCGGGCTCAATTTAATGCTCAGAAGTACGATCCGAAAACGTTCCCTTCCCTGGCCACGCCGTGGGAAGAGCGTAAGTCGCAGGATGGAGTTAACAGTTATTCGCCCCGATTCTTAGTATGCACGCGAGCTGATGGGGAGTCTTTTCTCTCCACAAAGCCTCAGTTCTTCGTCGAGCATTTAGAGGACAAGTTTGGGGAGGTGGAGGGCTTGTCTAAAATGCGCTCTGGGTCAGTACTGATACAAACGGCGTCCTCCGCCCAGTCCCGCAGGTTACTTGCTTGTGACAAGTTGGGGGATGTTAACGTTTCTATTACACCACATAAGAGTTTAAATATGGTCCAGGGTGTTATTTTCCATAGGGATCTCCTTTTGCAGTCTGATGACGAGCTGCGCGCCAACTTAGAACGTAGAGGTGTTCATTTCGTCCGGCGCGTTCATCGGGGTCCGAGGGACAATCAGGTTGCTACCGGTGCCTTCATCTTGGCCTTCGAGGGTGATACGTTACCGGAAAAGGTCAAGGTGATGGTCTACCGATGTTACGTCAAGCCCTATATCCCTCCCCCGATGCGGTGCTTCAAGTGCTGGAAGTTCGGCCATATGTCTTCCCGCTGCACTTCCAGCCTCACATGTCGAGATTGCGGACGCCCGTCTCATCCCGATACTCCATGTGCCCCGCCTCCCATCTGCGTCAACTGCGGGGAGCACCATTCACCTTGCTCGCCTGACTGCAAAGTCTTTCAGAAAGAGCGCAAAATCATGGAATATAAGACCCTGGACCGGCTGACCTATACTGAGGCCAAACGGAAATATGACAGACTCCATCCTGTGAGAATGACATCTTCGTATGCAGCTGCTACAACAACTGTGCTAGCTCCATCAGTTTCGAGACTTCCAGCCAGCTCGATAAGCAGTACGACTCCTTCTGCCCCCTTGCCCGTGGGGGGCTCTCCCCAACCGGTTGCTCCTGCACCACCTACCTCAGGAGCACCCTCCTCCCACCCGTCGGGGACGTCCGTCCCCGCTTCTCAGCCGGAGAAGCGTCTACCTTCTTCGGCTACTCTCGCCCGTAAGAGTTCCCTTGGGACCCTCCCTTCCCAGGGTTCCACCAGCGGGAAGGATGACGGCCACCAGTGGCATAAGTCCTCACCAGCAGCCGGGCGTAGGGCTTCACGATCCTCCTCTGTCCCGGAGACTGAATCGGTGAAGCCTTCCCAGCCGGTGAAACCCAAGGTTCAGCGAGAGAAGTCCAAGAGAAAGACCTCTAAGGCTAAAGAACTTGCGGTGGCACCAACCCCACCGCACCTTTCGCGCTCTGCGTCTGAGGATGAAGTCGAGATTCTAGCGTCCGCTGAGGACCTTGATCTCGCTGGTCCCTCAGACGCCATGGATGCCTCTCGTACGGGTACTGAATCGGTGGCAGTGAGTGAACAAGCGGCGTAAATTGCCTTCCCAGTCCTTTCACGCCTTTCTCAGCCATGGACAATACCATCCTCCAGTGGAACTGCGGCGGTTTTTTCCACCATTTAGCTGAGCTCCGCCAACTTCTCAGCCTTCGCCCTTTCTTCTGCATTGCTCTCCAGGAAACTTGGTTTCCAGCGATGCGAACCCCCGCCCTCCGTGGCTATCGGGGTTATTACAAGAACCGAGCAGCTTATGAAAGGGTGTCTGGTGGCGTCTGCATATATGTCCTTCACACTCTGCACAGCGAGTCTGTCCCTCTCCAAACGCCTTTAGAGGCTGTCGCTGTACGCGTGTGGACGCCACAGGCTGTTACCGTCTGCAGTCTTTACATTCCACCGGATGGTGATGTCTCGCAGCATGTCCTGGCTGCACTGGTCGCCCAATTGCCGCCACCTTTCTTGCTATTGGGCGACTTCAACGCTCATAACCCTCTGTGGGGTGGGTCAGTGGCAACAGGTCGAGGCGCCGTCGTTGAGCATTTATTGTCGCAGCTCGATCTCTCGCTGTTAAATGATGGTGCCTTCACACACTTCAGTGTGGCGCATGGCACCTACTCCGCCATTGACCTTTCAATCTGTAGCCATAGCCTCTTACCGTCTGTCCAATGGAGTGTGCATGACGACCTGTGTGGTAGTGACCATTTTCCGATCTTTTTGTCACTACCACAGCGCCACTCTTCTGGGCGCCCTAGCAGATGGGCTATGAATAAGGCTGACTGGGACTTGTTCTCCTCCACTGCCGCTTTTGAGCCTCTCTCTACCGATGACATTGATGCGGTGGTTCAATCGGTCACCACCGGCATCGTTACTGCCGCCGAATCTGCCATTCCCCATTCCTGTGGGTCCCCTCGGCGGAAGGCTGTGCCTTGGTGGTCGCCTGAGATCGCTGAAGCGATTAAAGATCGCCGGCGGGCGCTCCAGCGTCACAAGCGACACCCCTCCCTCGACCACCTTATCGCCTTCAAACGGCTGCGTGCGCGGGCCCGCCTCCTTATCCGCCAAGGCAAGAAGGAGTGCTGGGAGCGGTATGTGTCCACCATTGGCCTCCATGTCACTCCCTCGCAGGTCTGGGCCAAGATTCGACGCGTCTACGGCCATCGGCCACCTGCCAGCGTCCCTGCGCTCTCACTGAATGGAGCAGTTTGTACTGACTCCGACGTCATTGCAAATCGCTTAGCAGAGCATTTTGCTATGAGTTCCGCTTCTGCGAATTACCCCCAGGCCTTCCGCTCCATTAAAGAGCGGATGGAACGTCGGAGCCTTTCGTTTCACACCAACCACCCAGAATCTTACAATGCTCCATTTAGTGAGTGGGAATTTCGCAGTGCCCTCGCTGCTTGCCCTGATACCGCTCCTGGGCCAGAAGGCATCCACTGTCAGATGCTGAAACACCTTTCAGTGGACTGCCAGCGGCGCCTTCTCGATCTTTACAACCGTCTTTGGGTCGAGGGGGAGTTTCCGTCGCAATGGCGGGAAGGCATTGTCATCCCCGTTTTGAAACCTGGAAAGAACCCTCTGGAGGTGGACAGCTACCGTCCCATTAGCCTCACCAACGTTCTTTGCAAGTTGCTTGAACGGATGGTGAGCCGGCGCTTGCATTGGGTACTGGAGTCTCGGGGCCTTCTGGCTCCATCTCAGGGTGGGTTCCGTAAAGGCCGCTCCGCCGCCGAAAATCTGGTGAGCCTGGAGTCGGCCATCCGTACTGCCTTTTCCCGCCGTCAGCACCTGGTCGCTGTCTTTTTCGACATGCGGAAGGCGTACGATACGACGTGGCGTCATCACATTCTTTCTACGCTTCATGGATGGGGTCTTCGGGGTCCTCTGCCGATTTTTATCCGCAATTTTCTGTCGTGTCGTACCTTCCGCGTGCAAGTCGCGGCCTCGTATAGTTCCTCCCACGTCCAGGAGAACGGTGTGCCACAGGGCTCTGTTTTAAGTGTCTGTCTGTTTTTAATAGCCATTAACGGGCTTGCTGCGGCCGTGGGAAACTCTGTCTCCGCTTCCCTGTATGCTGACGACTTCTGCCTTTATTACAGCTCTACTGGCATTGCAGCTGTTGAACGTCAGCTACAGGGCGCTATCCGTAAGGCGCAGTCTTGGGCTGTAGCGCATGGGTTTCAGTTTTCGGCAGCCAAGACCTGCGTTATGCATTTCTGCCGGTGCCGAACAGTCCATCCTGAGCCGCGGCTTTATCTTGCCGACGAACTCCTTGCTGTGGTGGAGACCCACAGGTTTTTGGGGGTGGTTTTCGATGCCCGGTTGACTTGGCTGCCTCATATCCGGCAGCTGAAACAGACGTGTTGGCGGCATCTAAACGCTCTGAGATGCTTGAGCAACACCCACTGGGGCGCCGACCGCTCTACACTGTTGCGGCTCTACCAGGCGTTAATCCAGTCCCGTCTGGATTATGGGAGCCTGGCTTATGGCTCAGCATCCCCATCTGCGTTACGGGTGCTGGACCCGATTCTCCACAGCGGGATACGCCTTGCCACTGGTGCTTTCCGCACCAGCCCTGTGGACAGCGTACTAGTGGAGGCAGGTGTACCTCCACTGCGGTTCCGACGCCAACGTTTGCTGGCCGCTTATGCTGCCCATGTTCTAAGCTCGCCCGGGCATCCAAACTATCGTCTCCTGTTCCCGCGGTCGGTCGTCCGTATGCCAGAACGTCGGCCCCGGTCTGGTTGTACAATAGCGGTCCGCGTCAAGGAGCTTCTCTCTGGGCTCCAGGGTTTCACTGTTCCACCTCCTTTCCGGGCTACTTTGCATACACCCCCATGGTGTGTTCGTCGCCCTAGCCTTCGGCTCGACTTGGCACAGGGCCCTAAGGACTCAGTCCCTCAAGAGGCCTTCCGCCGCCGCTTTTATTCCTTCCTGGCCACGTATCAGGGCTCTGGTGTTGTTTACACTGACGGTTCGATGGTTGCTGGTCGTGTCGGATATGCGCTCACTCTAGGGGACCTTTCCGAACAACGTTCCTTGCCGGATGGCTGCAGCGTTTACACTGCTGAACTGGTCGCCATCTTTCGTGCCCTAGAGTATATCCGCTCCTGCTCAGGTGAGTCCTTCGTTATCTGTAGCGATTCCCTGAGCGGTTTACGAGCTCTCGACCAGTGTTTCCCTCGTTCTCGTTTGGTGATGGCTATCCACGAGTCTCTGCATACTCTCGCCTGTTGCGGCCGCTCTGTGGTCTTTGTGTGGACCCCCGGTCATGTCGGTATCCCGGGTAACGAACATGTTGACCGCCTGGCGAAAGAGGCCACCAGTAAGCCATCTCTGGACGTTGGCCTCCCAGAGACTGATTTGCGGGCAGTCTTCCGCCGCAAAATCTTGGCGCTATGGGACGATGAATGGCGCGAACTGCCAATGCGCAATAAACTCCGTGCTGTCAAGGAGACGACGGCTGTGTGGCGGTCATCCCTGCGAGCCACTCGCAGGGACTCAGTAGTTCTTTGCCGGCTCCGCATTGGCCACTCCCGGCTGACACACAGTTATTTACTGCGCCGGGAGGACCCTCCTCTATGTCGCTGTGGGGCAGCTTTGACAGTGGCCCACATTTTGCTGGCCTGCCCCCTTTTAGCAGTGGTCAGGCAGACATTTGCGCTGCCTGCTACGCTCCCTGCCCTTTTAACAGACGACTCCACTATGGCTGACTTAGTTTTACGTTTTATTCGGGCAGGGGGATTTTATCATTTACTCTGAGTGTTTCTGTTGTAATTTGTTGTTTTGTGTTGATTCTGGCCTTTGGCCTATGGTTTTACACTGATTTTTTAATGTGTTTCTAAGTGGCTGGCCTTTCCTTTTTTATGTCTATGGTCGGCCAACCACCGTCCAACTCTGTGTGGTTTTAGTTTGTTTTGTCTTGTCTTTGTCTCAGTATCCCTTGTTCTGTATCGTCTGTGATATCTTCTGTTCCTTGTTTTTATTCTCTGTCGGTGTTCTTTGTCTTTGGAAAAAGGGACCGATGACCATGGCAGTCTGGTCCCTTTAATCCCCCAAACCAACCAACCAACCACAACTATCGAACAGTCTGTTCTATGAATCTCGTGTGCACTTCGTTTATGAACAGTAATGGTACGATTATTATAGTTCGAGGTAGGCCGATCGCTGCGTTCGCTTCTGCGGCGGCCTCCCTGTTGAGAATGACGTACTGAGTTCCGTTTGCTAGGAAGTGTTCATACTAACTGCATAACCGTTCGGGTATTCCATACTATGTACAGTCTCGTGAAACTCATGAAAGAAAATAAGTTTGGCGCTTTCAGATTCGGTGCTGAGCTCCACTGGGGAATTGTTCGGTCTCCAGAAAATTCGTTTTTACGCCAGTCAAACCTTAGGCGATGCTGAGGCAATTAGATTAGGAAGTGAGTCACTCGAAAAAGTTGATGATAAAAGAAATTTGTGACACAACTTGACTGAAAGAAGACGTTGGTTGAGAGCTCACATTGTGAGCCATCAAATAATTGTTTGATAATGGAAGGGGAGGGGCTAACATTGTAAAGAGTGACCAAGGCTTGGTCACAGTAGGCAGGTTGAGATGGATGCTGGTTGGGGTATTTTTGCAGAGATAAAGGAGGTTTTACTGGATAGACTAGGGTGGAGAGCTGCATCAGATTAGTCATCGGACTCGACTACGACGACGATAATAAGCCTCTTAGTTGTCTTTTTTGAGCATGTTAATTACAGTCAGCCCACAAACTAGTATTAAAATGTAATAAGCATAGCTAGATTTATTTCCTCAGTTAACTTTGGTCATCATGAAGAATGTTTCTGCATATTTTTCTCGTCTGCTCTCTCATATCTCAATGGACTTCATTTCAGCTATCAGTGTAGACTACACTTAATAGATGTTGTTAGTGCTGAATACTTTCAGATAATCGTTTGACCAGATAAATGGTTGTAATACATGAAACGTTATTCGTTATCGTGATTACTGTCCAGTAGTAATTATTGATAATACATGAACTTCTACAGAATCGAATGGGACTGCGTGAATATGATCACAGATATTTACTGCCCGTAAATAACTATCTGGAGTGCACAGTATGTAATGAAGTAATCGGCGTATCATTGGAATGCTGAGACTTAAAATAGCACTGCCCAGTAGACAATACCGGTGTCTGTTACACTCGTGATGATGTCGATGGTACTTCTCAACGAAGAGCTTCGGAATATACCACGACCTGGTACTGCACTTTCATCTAGCACAGAATTCAGCCAGAGAGAAGAGGTAATAGTTAGATGACGGGTGAGCTAAATAAACTGCCCAACCGTTCAGCTAGAGAATAGCCTTCTCTCTGCATTTGTGTTATTACTTCACAACGAGCACTTAGGACATTGGAGAGTTTAGTGAATTAACTTGTTTTGTAGAACTGTGAAGGTATCCGCCTTAACATAACGTGGCCACGACAGAACTTCGCATCTTACTAAATGAGAACTAGCTATCCTCGCATCTGTTACCAAGAACCGTATGCGTTAAGTGTGTGCAGCAAGAACTTTTATTGGTAAGTCAAAATTCCAGTTATTCATTTTTTGTAAAGGTATTGAAGTACCAGTTAATTGCAGTTTGTACTGTTACCCGTGTTTTTATTAAGTAGATGTTGTGTTAGACTCAAATTGAAACTTCCAAATAAAACTGCGAAGAAAGCTAAAGGCTCTGAAAATTTACAGCTACATTTTGTGGGCACTTGGGGATAGAGCTTTAAAATTTGTTTTACGTACATCAGTATAAAACTGATTTTGATTATTCTATCATTTTTGAAGTTGTTTACACAACTTAGATTTAGCGCTGCCTCTGTCTAAGGCATGGCATCTCACAACATTTTCATGTGGTTTCAGTACAACTCGTGTTACTGCTTGGAAAATGCCTTTCTGTCGTCGCAAGGGTTGGTTGCTATCTTCACACGTAGAACTTCCAGCGTAAAACTGCCACCCGATACAAATCCAAAAGACGCTGCAGTGTTCTCCACTCCTGCATAGACGGACCTGCTCCACGCCAACGGTTCCTACGATCATCAAGGAATGTAAGATGTGAAGTTGATAACTTAGAAGATCGAAATTGGGCATCTAAAAATAAAAAGCTTTACGATCACGTCTATGTGTATCGAAATAAGTTACAACATTATAAAGAAGTCCGTTTTCCCCGGAACGGTGTACCAAATAATTTTGTTTAGTGTTTGCCTCGAGGAGACACTATCACTGCTGACATCGTCTGTGAGATACTGCAAAAACAGCGTGGAGCTATTCAAAACAAACTGCGCGGAATGTTTGGCGCGGAATTTGTTTAGAACACGAGGTCGCCCATCGTTGCGCGTTTCGCCTGTAGTCCTTCCGGTGGGAGATTTCGGCGCATCCGCAGTACAGGCCAGATATCTTACCAGCCGTGGTGCAAATACCATTGCGGACGAGTATGCGTTTCAACGGGGACTAAAATGGGGTTGAGAGAGGGGACTGAATACTCGTACATATGCTCTATCTATGATTATTTGTAGTCCCTGTGTAGTAAAATATGGCATGCATTACGTAAACCTACAATGCTAATACGGGGTTATGTAGTGATTCAGAAATCTTTGTAGTGGTTAGAATCTTCGCCAACCAAATAACTTTAGACTTCGTACTGGTTTGATGCCGCCCACCACAGTTTCATCTCCTGTGCTGATCTATCATCGTGTCTTCTTTCGTGTTAACATTATGCATATATTCTTTTCATCACCAATGCTGTGAAGAACCTCATCATCCTTATCAGTTTACTTGTTTTTTCAGCATCCTTCTTTGCCTTGTTAGTCTTTAAATGCCTACTGCTAATAAACTTATTTTGTCTGTCGTGGGGTACGTAGTTTCCACGGCAGCGTAAAATAACAACTCTCTCTATTTCATGTCGATTTAATTCCTTATGTACTGGTGTGCTTTGACGATAGTAAAATAACAAACTTTGTGGCTGCAGTTTGGCCAAGTTGCAGATTTATGCCATCGCAGAGCTTACAGTTTATTGCGAAGAAACAAACATCCTGACCGTTAGACACTGATAAGTTTGTTGTTCTCACTATGAACTACGGATCTTGCCAAGGTGGGATCGCTTGCGTACCTCAGCGATCCAGATATCCATGTAGTAAGTGCGTTCATAAGGGAGGGGTATCCACGGAGAGGTCAGACTAACTTTTGGTCCCTTACGAGTGGCAGGGGACAGTAGTCTGGATGATCGAATGATCTGAAGTCGTAGCACCGCCCATCGTTGCTTTACTGTGCTGCTACTACGAGCATCTGAAAAAAAGGGTAAACTACAGCCGTTATTTTTCGCGAGGGCATACAACTATACTATATGGTTACATGGCGTCATCCTCTTGGGTAAAATATTCCCAAGGCAAAATAGGCGCCCCTTTGGATCTCCGGGCGGGAACTACTCACTAGATAAATTCCCCATCGCATGCCCCTCAGATTTAGTGCTCAAATGTCCCGGTGGATGGCCCGTCGAAACCAGAACACAGATCAAGCATGAAAACAGGAAGGTGTTCTGAACTTTGATAAAGAAGCAAAATAGAAACATTGAACCGTCCAAGCTTAAGATATGCAACATCGAGCGAAGTGCTAGAGCCGCCGCATCTTGGATGTGTGATCACGGTGTCTGTACGCGGAGCGGGAGATCCGTGTTCAAACCTATCTCGTGCCCCCACCCCCCCCCACCCCTTCTTTTTTATTCACAGACTTACGAACTGTCCGTCCGGTCACTAACGTGTCTGTTCTCCTTCCATAATCTTGGAAATTGTTATACTATACATAGCGTATAGAATGAGTCATGTGTATTACCGTCACAAGTAAATGTGATTGGTATTGAGAGCAGGCGAGATGCCGCATAGACCTCTTACAGAAATGACAACAAAAATAAACGGGCGAGAACTGTGTTACAACGAAGAAATTAAAGAGTCAAAACTTAAAAAACGAAATGAGTCATAACATGTGATACTTCTGTAGAACAAATAGGAGATACATGCCTCTGGACGTCCGTTCCTTACACCTCGCTGTTGCAGACGGACGTTACATTACGACACATATACAGATTTTAAGACAGCGAACAGACACGTCAATGAGCGGATGGACAGTTCATAATTTCGTGAGGAAAAAAAGAACGGGACACGGGGGAGATTAAAAGCCAGACCATCACCTTCGCTAGCCAACACCGTGTCCACGTAACGACGACGACGTTAGTATTTAAATACATTAGTCACTGCACATCTTGAGCTTGAACCATTCACTGTCTCTATTTTGCTTCGTTTTTCACAGTTCAGTCCACCTTCTTCGTGTTTTCATGCTTGATCTGTGTTCAGTTTTTGACGCGCTATCCATTCGGCCGTCTGATCACTAAAGCCGAGCGGAGTGCGATGGGGAGTTTTCCCTTGTTAGGAAGAAATTGCCATCAGGAAAAACACGACTAGCATTCTATGATTCTGAGCTTAGAATGTTAGATTCTTTAATCGTGTAAGCCGGTTATAAAATTTGAAAAGGAAAACTGGTAGGTTGAAGTTATAACGGGAAATAGTGACGTTCGGTGGCAAGATGAATAGGACTTCTATTTAGGTAAGTATAGGGTTATAAATACAAAATA
Organism: Schistocerca piceifrons; assembly: GCF_021461385.2. NCBI lineage: Eukaryota > Metazoa > Arthropoda > Insecta > Orthoptera > Acrididae > Schistocerca > Schistocerca piceifrons. The sequence goes on from NC_060144.1 coordinate 505,712,926, forward strand.
CACTGCTGGCCACCGTAAATACAACACCAAGAAAGACAAGAGGTAGCACAACAAAATTTATTTTGTAGATATCATGTTGACCAAGTATCAAATGATTACGTTTACAGACGTCTGTGACATGTGGTTCCTGCCAGAATCAGTAGCCAGAGTAGCCGCCATTGTTGGAGATCACCGCTGCCACACGTCTCGGCATTGAGTCAAAGAGACGTTGGATGTGTTCCTAGGGTACAGCAGCCCAAGCAGCTTCCACACGTTGCCAAAGATCATCTGGTGTGGCAGCTGGGGATGTAATCTGGGTCACTCGTTGAGCAACCATGGACCACATGTTTTCTATCGGCGAAAGATCCGGAGAGCGAGCCGGCCAGGGAAGCAATTCAATCTGGTTATTGACGAAGAACCTTTGGACAATGCGTGCCACGTGTGGTCGCTCATTATCCTGTTGCAATATGGCTGTGGCCGAGCCCTGAAGGTAAGGAAGGACAACTGGCTCCAGCACCTCGGATATGTAGCGCCGGCTATTTAAAGTACCGGCAATGCGTACTAGGAGCGTGCGAGAGTAATATCCAATACCGCCCCATACCATAATACCCGGTGCAAGACCAGTGTGGCGGTGCATAATGCAGCTGTCCAGCATCCTCTCTCCACGGTGTCTCCACACTCGAATCCGACCATCGTGGTGCTGCAGACAGAAGCGTGCCTCGTCAGTAAAGACAACGTCATTCCATTCTGCCGTCCACATCCGTCTGTCATCACACCATTGGCGACGGAGACGTCTGTGGTTCTGCGTCAATGGTAGACGAAGCAATGGACGTCTTGCGGACAGACCACTCTGCTGTAAACGGCGTCGAATGGTACGCGCAGACACTGGATGATGCGTTACAGACGCAATGTGCTGTGCTATGGTTCGGGATGTCACTGAGCGATCCGTCACTGCCATGCGCACAATTTGGCTATCAGCACGTGCAGTGGTGCACCGAGGTGAATGCGATCGACCACGTCGGTCCGTCGTACCCTCCTGCATCCAACGGTCACATATCCGCATTACAGTTGTTTGGTTTCGTCCAACACGACTAGCGATTTCTCTGTATGATAATCCACAATCTCGGTAAGCCACTATCCTTCCTCTGTCGAACTCGGATACTTGATCAAACGATGTTCGCTGTTGTCTACGACGCATAACTGATCGTCTTGTGAAACAACCACAAGGTAAACACACGTGCCGAACGTACACTCGTCGAAATCGCCAAGCCTTAAATGGCGCTATGAGGTGGCGCCACAGGCGCGCGTGATGTGCGTCTGCGCTGAAATTCTAATCAGTTGCATATCTCATCGCTGCAAACTCATGGTGTAAATGTCACTTGATTCGGATGCTTCCTTCAGGGTGTTGCATTTACGGTGGCCAGCAGTGTACAATAGTGATGAGGAGCACAAGTGGGGCTTCTAATGAATGAGACACGATGAATTAGACAAGATAGACACGAACCCAGAGCCTACCACCGTGATAAACGTTTGTGCGCCAACTAGTTCCGCAGATGATGAGACTGAAAGAATGTACGATGAGATAAAAATAAAATTTCATGTAGTTAAGGGAGAGGAAATTTGTTGTGGAGGCTAGACTTTGATAATAGGAAGAGAAGAAAAACTAGGAGAATATGGACTGTAGGAAACGAATGAAGGAGGAAGCTGCGTGGTAGAATTTTGCACGGGGCAAAATTTATGTAATCACCACGAACACTCCTTTTAAAAATCATGAAACGAGGTTGTATTCGTGGGAGGGATATGGAGACACTGGCAGGTTTCGGATTGATTATGCAATGGCAAGATGTAGTTTTGGAACCAAATGTTAAATTGTAAGATATTTCCAGAGGTTGCTGCGGACCCTGCACATAATTAATTGATTATGAAATGTTGACAAAAAATTAAGAAATAGCAAAAGATAAGAAATTATGAAAATTGAACCTGGATCAGTTGAAAGAACTAGGGGTTGCAGTTGTCCACAGTCGTGACCTATAGAAAGAGTATTGGAAAATGAGTTAAACTGTCAAAGTGAGCCGTTGGCTAAGCTGAATTGTTAGCACAAGGTATCAGTCTAGAAGTTTTTTGCTTCGTGTAAACCGGTACTCATCAATAGCGGCGTTTCATGCGTTTAAGCTGTAGTAGTAACTAACTCGATCGGTTTCCTAAGTGAACTCTTGAGATGAGATTTGCTGGATCTACTGTTCACAAATACGTTCTGTATGACGTGTGTTAAAGTAGACACTGTTTCGTTCTCAAATAAAAGAGCTGGTTTCTTTGCGAAGGCTTAGATATTGACCTGCCCAGACTACACCTAATCATCTCCGTGTCGCTGTCAGGGAAACATTAAAGCTGTATGAAGGAAGTGAATAATCGCGTTCGACATCTTACGAAATGTTTCGGAAAAATCCGTAAGATATGCAGGACTACAAGTAAATTCACACACACACACACACACACACACAAAATCTTAACGTTATCCAACGCGACCTTTGGCTACCCGTAATCGTGACATTTTTCCGTCATTCGTCTCTCTTCATCCGTTCTATAGAGCCGATCCCACACGGCCGTATGAGAATAATTGACTGCCTCCAGCAAACTTTGTTACGCGAATTGGTTGAGCAGCTTGCGCGTCTGTGTCGCTTGTTATTCATTCGAGCAGTTCTCTCATGAGACTTCATAGACTGTGGTGATGCAGCATACATGTTGTAGCTCCGTGCGATCGTATCAAATATTATGTAAATTCTGCTGGAACAACCTCTGATAGCAGTCGTCAGAATTCATTAGTGGAAACATACAGGGCGACAATTATTGAACTATGTGAAATAGTCGTCTTAACTTCTGAACGTTTGCTTTAGGACGTTTGAAGTGCGCGGTTGGTCGCGGCGCATGGTGGGAATTAGTATGAGCATGTGCATTTGGTTTAGCGACGAAGGCCTGGATGCTTTTAGCACACTGGACTCTCATTCGGGAAGACGACGGTTCAAACCCGTCTCCGGCCATCCTGATTTAGGATTTCCGTGATTTTCCTAAATCGTTTCAGACAAATGCTGGGATGGTTCTATTGAAAGGGCACGGCCGATTTCCTTCCCTAATCCGAGCTTGTGCTCCGTCTCTAATGACCTCGTTGTATTCGGGACGTTAAACACTAATCTCCTCCTCCTCCTCCTCCTCCTCCTGGATGTTTGTCAGCCTTGACAAAAAGACTGATGGTCAGTGCGACTGCTCGTAAAAATAGGAATTGAAGGTTCGAGTCTCGATAAGGCACATATTCATTACATTGCAGGTTCTGCACATCTGCTTGTTTTTTGGTGATAGCATATCATGCCATTGCATCTTAATTGATTTCCTCCGCATAGAGCCCATATTCATTTGTGATTCCCGCACTAAAAAAATTTATAAACCGACCATTCCTACACACGAACGCGAATCATTCCATGTGTAACAACATTGTCGTTGATGGGGGCGTTAAAGCCTAGTCATACTACTTCTTCCGTTTCAAGGTTATCAGCTGGATTTATGTGACCTTCCGCAGTTAATGTAAGTCAAGACAGTGCAATGATGCGTATGTGCCAGTCTGTTGTTAGAGACTTAGCGCTGTAAGATGGGCCGACGTGGTGAACTGACAAAATGACAAAAAGGAGCTGTCGTGTTTTGATGTGTCCATGCCAACAAAACGGAGTGGACCGATTTGTGTATCAGCACATGCCTACAAGGAACAGAGTACCACTCGCCGCCATATAACTCGGCGTAATAACATCGGTCGTATAAAGAGCCTGACCGAAGGGACAGGGCACTAGTGTCATGCCTTGTCAATGGCATTTGGTATCTAACCCGACAGGAATTGTTGTTGTGAGTGAGTGGTAGTTCATCTCAGTTTTCAAGCGAAGATGGCGAATGTATTTGCATGCAGTGGACGTTTGCCCCCCCCCCCCCCCCCCAAAAAAAAAAACAAAACAAAACAAAAAACTTGCTGCCAAGCGGCAGCTGCACATCTTGAGAAAGCCAAACGACACAGATACTGTGCAGCAACTGACTGGGACGCATGTACAGCCACCTGTCAAAAGCGGACCACTGCGAGATGCGGAGGAAGAGTCAACGATGTTCTGGGAAGTATCGGCAGGGGTGTGGAACCATGCCTATTCCAGTGCCATGGCCAGTTGCACTATGTTTCTTGGTTGAGGATCCATGGCGCGCGAACGGCTCGAGCGAGGTGGCCTCACAGATTTTCGATTAGATTGAAATCCGGGGAGTTTGGTGGCTAGAGGAGTACAGTAAACGCATCCTGGTGCTCTTCCAACCACGCACGTACACTGCGAGCTGTGTGATACGTTGCACTGTCCTGCTGCTAAATGCCACCGTGTGCAGAACCACAAGCTGCATGTACTGGTTGATATGGTTCCAAAGTCCCCAATGATAGATGCACACTTGTGTTGATCCATTTTGCCTTCCAGGACGACGAGATCATCTAGGGTATGGTCTCTGGCCTGGACGCTTCCAACAATTGTTTCAGAACATTTGCTTTCAGACTTTTCACGCCGTGCACGCAAACGGCCATTTGTGTGATGGAGAATAAAATGTAATTAAACCGAAAAGCCCACCTGTTGCCACTCAGTGAAGTCTAATTGCGATAATCGTGTGTGAATTCCAGTCCTCGTCGCCGATTAACAGTAGTCAGTATGGGCGCGTTAATCAGGTACTTCTGCGGGGAGGCTCATACGCAACAACGTTCGCTAAACTGTTGTTGACTAGACACTGTTGGTAGCCCCCTTCGTTCATATGGGCAGTCAGTTGCTCCATAATTGCACGTCTATTCGCCCGTACATATATCCGCATCTGTAGTTCACTCCTCTTATTACGGCCCTTTGTACACTACTAGCCGCGCGGAGTGGCCGCGCTGTTTGAAGCCCCATGTCACGGATTGCATGGCTCCTCCCGCCAGAGGTTCGAGTCCTCCCTCCTGCATGGGGGTGTGTTGTTCTTAGCATAAGTAGTGTGTACGTCTAGGGACCGATGACCTCAGCAGTTTGGTCACTTAGGAATACACACACACACGTGCACCACTGTTACCTCGGCGCTGGTTCTGGATAGCGCATGTTGTCATACACAGTATACTTTAATTAGGGTGGCACGCCTACTATTTACAAACTTATCCGTTTCCCAAATGCTTCCACCTCTGGCCCAGAAGCCAGTTATCATGCCCTTTGGACGTCAGATAAATCGCTCCTTTTCTGCATAACGACGATTCCACTGCCCCCCCCCCCCCCCCCCCTACACGCTTCGTGTACCCCCCTCCACCTTAGTGGCGCCCCCTGCCGCCTGTGAATGGTTATTGCACGTTGACGTCGACCACAGGCGGTGGTCACATTAATATGACGGAGCCGTGTAATATGGTCCATTAGTCAAGATCTAGCCCCTTTTCCAAATGGTGCAATGGATAGAGTTCACCAACGGTCAAGTTAGGCGTTTAACCGACAGTGTCTGAAGGGTGTAGTTGAGGCCGGAGGTAGTTTTGTGATGTTTCAGTTCTCGTTTAGTTACCGCGAATGTGAACCATGATGATTATTTCAACATTCTCGGTGGCCAAGTGACACCTTCATCGTCTTCGTAATGAGTATGCTGTACACACTCCCGTCTTCCGAGATAACAGCCGTGTTCACAAGTCAAGACAAATACGTTCGTATTTTGACGAACACTCAGGTATCTAACAGCACCTCGGCTGGCTCACTAAATGATCCCGTGGCAAATGTCTGGGACCATTTGGAGCGTCAGGTGAAATGTAGTATAGATAATCACCACACTTCGGTAGCTCTAAGCCATCTATCTAATCAAGGAGCTTTTCAGGATATGTTAACCATGAAGAAACTTGTGGGGCTTCTCCTTCCCCGAATTGAGACCATTATCAAGGCTGAAGCAGGTGTTACGCGGTATTAGCGTGATTTATACAGGGTGTATCGAAGGTTTTGTTCGGAGAGTTTAATTCCGTTGATAGACGTTTTGGAAAGAATGGATGTGGATGTCCAGATAATTTTGGCCACGTCGTTTAGGTGTTCCGCGGAAATTTGAGATACCAGCAAAACGAAGTCGCGAATGAATAAATCGCAGTAAATAAAAAATTATGCCTTACTTAGCCTCCAGCTTGTTCCCAGATTTTCGAAAGCTGCCGCTAATCATTAGGATGTCTGAGTACGCTTCAAGATTAGACATAAAACGTCATACCGTTAATTTTTCCCATTGCGAACATTACAAAACTTAGATTCTTTCACGGGGTATGACAAAATATCGCCACTGGGGCAACTGATATCTTGAAGAACCGTGGCTTGTTCTGCCATAGAAATCAATATACATTCAATAGAATTCACTGAAATGAAAAGGCTGGAGTCTATGGCTGTAAATCAGTGAAGATGCAATGACTCGGTGAAGGCTGCACAGAAATCCTGGATCTTCAGTGTGACGAATATGTTGTGACAGTGTTCGTATCGTTCTGAAGTAATAATGTGGCTGTGAAAGTTTGAGTCAGGTATGGAGACGTGCGGAGTTTGCCTAATGGTTAAGGCGATTGCTCGTGAGAAGTAGGAAATCCGCATTGCAGCATTAGTGGCAGAACAACTGAGAGAAAATTTGGAATATATTTCACATAAGTTTTCTCAGCATGTTATAGTCTTAGGTGGAGATTTCAATTTACCAGATATAGACTGGGACACTCAAATGTTTAGGACGGGCGGTAGGGACAGAGCATCGAGTGACATTATACTGAGTGCACTATCCGAAAATTTCCTCGAGCAATTAAACAGAGAACCGACTCGTGGAGATAACATCTTGGACCTACTGATAACAAACAGACCCGAACTTTTCGACTCTGTAAGTGCAGAACAGGGAATCAGTGATCATAAGGCCGTTGCAGCATCCCTGAATATGGAAGTTAATAGGAATATAAAAAAAGGGAGGAAGGTTTATCTGTTTAGCAAGAGTAATAGAAGGCAGATTTCAGACTACCTAACAGATCAAAATGAAAATTTCTGTTCCGACACTGACAATGTTGAGTGTTTATGGAAAAAGTTCAAGGCAATCATAAAATTCCTTTTAGACAGGTACGTGCCGAGTAAATCTGTGAGGGACGGGAAAAACCCACCGTGGTTCAACAACAAAGTTAGGAAACTACTGCGAAAGCAAAGAGAGCTTCACTCCAAGTGTAAACGCAGCCAAAACCTCTCAGACAAACAGAAGTTCAACGATGTCAAAGTTAGCGTAAGGAGGGCTATGCGTGAAGCGTTCAGTGAATTCGAAAGTAAAATTCTATGTACCGACTTGACAGAAAATCCTAGGAAGTTCTGGTCTTACGTTAAATCAGTAAGTGGCTCGAAACAGCATATCCAGACACTACGGGATGATGATGGCATTGAAACAGAGGATGACTCGCGTAAAGCTGAAATACTAAACACCTTTTTCCAAAGCTGTTTCACAGAGGAAGACCGCACTGCAGTTCCTTCTCTAAATCCTCGCACAAACAAAAAATGGCTTACATCGAAATAAGTGTCCAAGGAATAGAAAAGCAACTGGAATCACTCAACAGAGGAAAGTCCACTGGACCTGACGGGATACCAATTCGATTCTACACAGAGTACGCGAAAGAACGTGCCCCCCTTCTAACAGCCGTGTACCGCAAGTCTCTAGAGGAACGGAGGGTTCCAAATGATTGGAAAAGAGCACAGGTAGTCCCAGTCTTCAAGAAGGGTCGTCGAGCAGATGCGCAAAACTATAGACCTATACCTCTGACGTCGATCTGTTGTAGAATTTTAGAACATGTTTTTTGCTCGCATATCATGTCGTTTTTGGAAACCCAGAATCTACTCTGTAGGAATCAACATGGATTCCGGAAACAGTGATCGTGTGAGACCCAACTCGCTTTATTTGTTCATGAGACCCAGAAAATATTAGATACAGACTCCCAGGTAGATGCTATTTTCCTAGACTTCCGGAAGGCGTTCGATACAGTTCCGCACTGTCGCCTGATAAACAAAGTAAGAGCCTACGGAATATCAGACCAACTGTGTGACTGGATTGAAGAGTTTTTAGCAAACAGAACACAGCATGTTGTTATCAATGGGGAGACGTCTACAGACGTTAAAGTAACCTCTGGCGTGCCACAGGGGAGTGTTATGGGACCATTGCTTTTCACAATATATATAAATGACCTAGTAGATAGTGTCGGAAGTTCCATGCGGCTTTTCGCGGATGATGCTGTAGTATACAGAGAAGTTGCAGCATTAGAAAATTGCAGCGAAATGCAGGAAGATCTGCAGCGGATAGGCACTTGGTGCAGGGAGTGGCAACTGACCCTTAACATGACAAATGTAATGTATTGCGAATACATAGAAAGAAGGATCCTTTATTGTATGATTATATGATAGCGGAACAAACACTGGTAGCAGTTACTTCTGTAAAATATCTGGGAGTATGCGTGCGGAACGATTTGAAGTGGAATGATCATATAAAATTAATTGTTGGTAAGACGGGTGCCAGGTTGAGATTCATTGGGAGAGTCCTTAGAAAATGTAGTCGATCAACAAAGGAGGTGGCTTACAAAACACTCGTTCGACCTATACTTGAGTATTGCTCATCAGTGTGGGATCCGTACCAGATCGGGTTGACGGAGAAGATAGAGAAGATCCAAAGAAGAGCGGCGCGTTTCGTCACAGGGTTATTTTGTAACCGTGATAGCGTTACGGAGATGTTTAGCAAACTCAAGTGGCAGACTCTGCAAGAGAGGCACTCTACATCGCGGTGTAGCTTGCTCGCCAGGTTTCGAGAGGGTGCGTTTCTGGATGAGGTATCGAATATATTGCTTCCCCCTACTTATACCTCCCGAGGAGATCACGAATGTAAAATTAGAGAGATTCGAGCGCGTACGGAGGCTTTCAGACAGTCGTTCTTCCCGCGAACCATACGCGACTGGAACAGAAAAGGGAGGTAATGACCGTGGCACGTAAAGTGCCCTCCGCCACACACCGTTGGGTGGCTTGCGGAGTATTAATGTAGATGTATATGTAGATGTCTGGCACAATGTTCAATTGTCAACATGTTCATTACATTGGAGGTTTAACATTTCTGTTTTAACATCACTTCATACCATTTCATCTTCATAGATTGCAACACCCATTTCCATTTTTCCCTTCGGATAACTACATTGCAGAACGTTCAGAACTTTTAAGCCCTTATGTCTTGCGACTCCTACGGTTAGTGTTCAATAAAGTAACCTCGGCATTACGCAGTATACCCACCCGCCTCCGCTGATCTTTGCTACAGCATCGGCGTGCACTCCTTAGCGAATGAAGGACGTTATTGTTCCTCTGTCGTCCGCACCAACTAAATTGTTTAGACAAGTTTACGGAACTATAAACTGTGTTCTTAACACAAGTAGTTACAGAGATCCACACAATATGAAGACGTGCATTCAGCAGTCCCCCTTTCAGAGTACATTAGCCAGTTTTCAGTTGTTGTTAATGCAAAATTTGTGCGGAACATGTTAATGAAGGAAATAAAAGCATGGAAATGCAGCGATCATTAAGAAATGCTACAAACAAAAGTTCGCGTAGTTATACTCTTATCTCATTACTTACTACAATATTTTGTGAAATGTTTCGGTGTCCCCAGATTCAAACTTGCAATGAAACCTACGCAGACACCGGCGTCAACTAATTGCAATGTAAACGGTGGCCCACTTAAGTTTTTAACATTCGTACCCAAGTATCTTTGCCAAGTGCTTTGTAGCATTATTACTTGTTTCCATTTTTGCTGCATTCTCACATGAAACTCCAGAATTTCTTCGTCATTACGCTCATTAAGAAAGACAGTTTCAATCATTCTACAAGATCTTTGGTTTGAATTGCGGAAACGTTTTACTGTCTGTGATTCCAGGAATGCGTTCTGCATGTTCCTGCTTCACACACATTCGTCACTCGTCTTTTTTTTTATCGAAAAAACGTGTCTGCCACTTCTGTGGACTCTTCGTATGGGCTCTTAATTTTATTACCTATCCCAGTGAAGGAATATTCCTCAAATAATAAAGCAAGTAAGATATCTAATAAAAGGGCCCTCGTGATTGGTATAAAATGTCCTGAACCAAGTTTAGCTTTAAGAAGCGTGCCATACTAAGACGTGAGGCGCCTATACTTATAAAAAGCAATATTCCTGTTCGCGAAACATGTCCATTACGATTCAAATGACACATATCTTAATAGCTTCAACACAATCACCCTGAACACTTGAAATATCAGAGAACGTATGTCGCGGTTGTGTTGGATGATTGTCTATTTAATCTGATAATTTTTAGGACCGTTGGGCCGTTTCTTACATCGGACAAAGTTTTTGAACTTGTAATGGTTTTTTCAAGAGTGGCGATCAATTTAGATGTGGTACAAGTCTCTTAAGTCCTTCCAACAAAACCCAGTTGTATAACAACACAGCCTGCACGTACAATTCTGTGTGCGCCTTCAGTTTCGCTTCGTAATCTTCCCGTCGTAAATTTAATCGATGCAGCAGATAAATGCGTCTCACAAACGGTGCTGTAATCGAACGCACTTGCTTATCGTCATGGGGTATTAGGAAGAGTCTTCTGAAAATATTTGTCTTCCTACTAGCTTACATAGGCGTGCAACGTTTACGGTAAAAGATACATGCAATAAGAAACTTTTGGACTGTGGCGCTAAACTTACGGTATGTTGATGATTTTTGCTTTTTGATCGTCTAATTACAATTGCTATTTTAAATTTTGTTTTTGAGATTACCAACACTAGAAATTGAACACTTGTTTTGACGCTATGTTGCACCAGAACGTAGCATCAAAACAAGTGTTCAAAAATAAAAAAAGAAGATTCCTTGCAACGAATAAAGGCGAAACGCTTTTGGCACGAAAACTGTTTCATTAAGTTGTAATTAGACCTCCCAAAAGTAAAAATTATCAACATACTGTAATATTACACGCACCTGAGGACGACAGGACTTCAGAAGTTAAAGATGACGCTAAACTTAAGTTCGCTAGATAGAATGACTTGGTGCCTCGATCGAGTTAGGGGGAACAGGCCTTTATGCCAAACCTCAACCAAATGATAGGATATTTGGTAGGGCCATCCCGAGCCATCAAGAGAGAATTTGGTAACAGTGGGAAATGTCAGGGGTAAAATTGTTGGAGATAAGGGTTACAACAGAGTAAGCTGATTCAGATGGTTGTAGGGTGTAATAGTAGTACAGGTGTGCTAAGACTTATTAACATAAGATAAACTAGCGTTGAGAGCTATGTTAAAACAGTCTTCGGGTTGATGAGTAGAACATGACAGCCACTATCTACCATTTCTCCACACTGAAGGTTGGGTGTCATTAAAAACAACAAATTATTATGGCAGTGTGACTGTTTTACAAGAGATTGTATTCTGCGGAACAAAATGCAATATTGACACTTTTTCTTGCCTATTATTTCGCCTAACATAAAGCCATTTTAAAACAAGCAACAGTGCCCCAAAAATTACGCAAGATAGTCGATGTACTTTCATGCAAGAGTGAAAGATATGAAAACATATATCCATTGGTAGGGTAGAAGAAAAATTTAACGACTCTGCAACTGAGGTTGCTTGCTGAACACTCCAGATTCCAAGCCTAGGATATTGCCCAAATCTTCGGACAACTATCATATAGGCTGACGAGGGGTATTAAAGGTTACAAAGAAGGGCATCTCGAGTGGTCCCAGGGTTTTTACCCACTGAAGAGCGCCACTGCGATGATGAAAAAGCCTAACAGGGAGACTGTTGAACCCTACTTATCAAGTTTAAGATAACAACTAAATGAGGAGTCTAAAAATATATTACAACCCTCTATATATCGCTTCCGTAGTGGCTGGGAAGACAAGACTTAATTATAACGCCCTACAGTCATTAAGGAATTATTCTCCTTGCACTCTGTGCGCAAAATTTTAATACACGGTACAGTAGTAAGTACTACTTCACAGTAGTTAACAGAGTATAGATGAGGTGTAGAAGCTGTTGGTCCAGCTGTTACACGTAGATGAATTTTGGTGAATGGTTACGGTGTGTTCCTGTTGCTTTAGCAGTGTAACTTAGTCACTGATACAGCCGTCACAGATACGACTATGCACGAAGACGACAGTTGCTGATGCAAAAACGAGCAGTATGCGAATTCTCTACGTCGGTGGGCTGTTCTTTCCGGATGGGCTGCGAGAGTGCCGAGCTGTAGATGGCCCCGTAGCACGGGAGAGACGTGGCAACGCCGCGAGGCAGCTGACGGCTGCGGGCGCAGCCGTTATAACACCGTAGCCTCGCTCGTTCGGCGGCGACAGCCCCCACCGAGTAGCAGCTGGCTAGGGATGTCAGCGGAAGCACGCTCTCAATGAATGGCCGAGCCATTGACTTTGTAGGGCATAAAGTGGAAGACAGTTTTGATAGGAAGACTAGGGTTGCGAAAGGATACCAAGAGCCCCCTTATACCTTACTTCAGCTCTAAAGCTCAAGTAAACGTATTAGCCGGGGTATAATTATACTGCAGTGCCCATAACAGACAAAAATCTTGAAAGCACACGAATCTTGCCATTAAATCTACATCCGTACTTTGCAAATCATGACAACGGGTCCTCGGATTGTACCTTGTATTAGTTCTAGACAAAAATGTTTGGGAAGTTCCCCGTATGTCAAGTGTCCAAATTAGTAATGCCTTCACAAATATTCTCAATTGGGAAGCTCTTGATTCGTTTCATTCTCGCTGAGAAAGAACTTAAAATTCTAAAACGGCCCGTTCTGCCTACATATGCAGGGGAGGAAAAAAAATTCATTAAGTCAGGCAACGAGGTATCAAGATCTCCGCTAAAAACTCTGGAACAAACACAGCTGTGGAAATATCTTGTATAGTGGTAACTGCAAACTCGGATGTTTTACGTGTTATCCGCATGCCTTCATTCCCCAGAAATGATGATTACTTTTCTGTGCAATGAGTCTCCGTTGAAAGTCTTGACTTCATTCTCCGGTATTATCCCAACTTTGGCCGAACGAAGTGGCGCAGTGCATTTACGTTCGGGACGACGACGGTTAAAATCTGCCTTTGGTCGTCCACATTTAAGTGTTCCGCGATTTTCCTAAATCGCTCCACGCAAATGCTGGTATGATTCCGTTGAAAAGGCGACCAATATCCTTCTCCATCCTTGTAACAATCCTAGCTTGTATTCCGTCTCCAATCACCACGATGTCGATGCGGCGGAACGGTAAACCTTAATCTTCCTTCCTTCGTACTCCAGTCGTAGATTTTTCTGTATGTATCCAAGAGCATTTCCTTCCATCACCCACGCAGCTTTTATTTTCCAGACATTTATTTGTGTCATCTAGCTTTGCGATTGAGTTTCAAAACTTCGGTTAAGTTTTGGCAGTTGCCTATAGTTCATAACGGGGTACGCTACCGAACGAACACAGATGTGATGGTGCCTATTATTATTTCCACAATGTCAAGCACTTGACTGTTCTTCTAGAGAGAAATTACGTACCTCTTCCTGACAGTCCTCCGTCCAAGAGATACAAATTTTCTCTTCAAAGTCTTCCTTCCAGCCGCAGTGTTCCTAATAATGAGCAACCAATTTTGTTTACTTTTTCTCTCGTTCACACCATATTTTTCGGCGTTCCTTATGCACAGCCTCTATGTATTCGAAGATTTCGACTCTTTGAATCACTGCGTTGTTGTGCGATAGACTCACCTTTAATGTGTAATTATTCGACAACTCAGTAGTGTCAGCAAAACGCAGGAAAAGCCTGCAGGACTACAATTCTCATTTATATAGCCGTTGTGTATATGCAGGGTGAAGAATATTTTGGTACGTGGGACCTGTGGTTTCCAGTGGTTGGACTCGGCGTGATTGTAGTTCGTTTTGATTTGTTACCGCTGTTTATCTTCGCATGTGTATCACACCGAAAATATCTGCACAGCAGTGCTGTGTATCTTGTTTAGAAACAACTCGCAGCTTTTGCTGCTCGCAGCCGTAATGCCAAGTTTTCTTTCGCCCCCAAGCTTGCGTTCAGTAATTGTCGATTCTGTCTCGTGTTTGTTTTTCCTGCAGTGCTAGTTGTACTATAATACAAAGCTGTATGGATAGGTTTACTGGTGAAGAGTTGGCCGGTGTGCACCTCGTGTGTGGAGTCAGAGAATGAAATGCAAAAGCATCACAACGATGCTATGCAGAGCTGTTCCTAGGGCGGTGCGTGTTGTATAACTGTTTTGTTTTGTGCGATTTGTTGATTGCATGTTACAGACGTTTTCACTGTTGTAAAGGTATTTCCACAGAAACAAAGGCAGTTAGGGTAAAAGACCAAATAAATAATTACATTATTACTCGGCAATGCGCCACTGGAAATCACGAGTCTCTTATACCAAAATATTCAGAAGAAATCCCTTCCCTGAATAATAAACGATTTTGAACTCCAACACTATCCACAAAATTTCGCATAAGATTCCCCAGGCAACAAGTAACTCATGTGTATATGTTGTAACCTGAAATTTAGAACCTAGTAGTCAAGGATTGCACCCCGTATTGTTTAAAAGAACGTTGACCCACCAAGGGGAAGGCCATTGTGTATGGTGATCATTTAGAGAAGAGAGTTTTTTGGTTCTTTTGTGTAACCATGTGTCATCTCACGAAAGGGGTATTTGAGTTACGAGGCGACTTATGAGTGGAACTAATGTTTTGTCCTTTCGCGTTGTCTAAAATAGCCGTTCGATTAGCGATGCGTACTTTAAGACGAGTGGCCAAACTAGGCGCTCATGTTTGTATTTGTAGTCATTCTCGAGGGATTTAGGACGTTGATTAGAACTTGTTTTACAGATGGTCTGTGCGCTGCAGGTTTGTTTCTGAATTCATGGCCCATGCTTGTGAGCGGCTAAAATACTGTCCGTATTATTTTCGACTATCACCTGACGTAGTCGCCGGACGAAACAATAGCGGGTCGTCTTTGTTTGTAGGTTAAAGACCTTGCGCAGTCGGTACGTACTTTGGACTTAAGCTTTGCACATAGCAATCAAGTGTTACACAGCAAGTTCGCGCTCTTATCGCGTCTGAGCTTCCACTGAGGACAAATGCTGTTGTCATCCATCATACTGTGTTTATGTGATAGTCCATCATCCATTTTACTTTAACAGAATTACCTCTGAAAAAAACACACACACACACACACACACACACACACACACACACACACACACAGAGAGAGAGAGAGAGAGAGAGAGAGAGAGAGAGAGAGAGCGCTTATTTACAAAGCCAGGCAGCAGTTATCTTTGATTAAACGTCAACCAACTGTCTTAAGTTATTAGACAATTTGCCTTCAATACAACAACGCGTATCGCATGAAACGTTCTCCTGACATGCTGAAAATCGTGCCTAGTTCCAGCGGTTACAATGTTTATTACTATCTGAGGGAACATAGTTCCTACAAAAATTATAGCTCCATTTGCGCGCGCCCTCCTGCACCTACATCATGGCCAAAAAATTTCGATCTCTTAATAAACTCCATAAGAAAATTTCTCCCATCTCAAGCGTCTTGGAAAGTAACACAAACGTCTTCTTACGACGAAATACATAGGCTACTCCTCTTCCACGCAAGGCGTATACCCTGCAAATTTCAGAACTGTTAAATTCATAACAAGGTTTTCATTAAGTAATGGTATTAGAAGGGCACGTGTTCCTATAGCGGCTTAATGATTTCAAATATTATTGTCTATTAAGAAGTGGATCCGACTGTGGTTATTGGAATGAAGTACTATATACTTTAATAGCACTCGATAGTCCTTAAAAAGATGCCTCGATGAAAAAAGCACCAATGTTCACAGTGAACTGTTCAGGAAAATAAATGGCGATTGTGCTATCTGTTCAGGGCAGAGTCAACTCCAAAGGCACGCCAACGACGCATAACGGGACTGTGCTGGCGCATTTCCACCTAATTACCCGGATATTTCTGCGAAAAATTACATACAGTGCCACCTGTGCTATTTGCGTGTGTTTTTGAGTGCGGAAGTCGTATAAGATATGAATGTCAGGCATTAGCATAGGACGTGACAAAGTTAATTGCCGCTTGTGCTGTTATGTACAGTAATAACAAGCGATACTGCTAACAGTAATTATAAATGACATGATTTTTCTTGCCCTGTTAATGCCCTCTGCAGTGGCTGTTCTTTACCAACGTTTTAGTACATGCGCTCAAATAGCGGGTTGTATGGAAGCCGTAAATTCGCCGGAAGTAAAAACAGAATTTCAAGCTTTGTGGAACACGAAACACTGTGCTCTACCGGTTATACGTTTATGTACCCTTGTATAAAGTAAAGTCACCATGTGCTGGCTTCGATATGGATCTGCAGACCCGGGTAAGTGAGACCAACATCAGACGTCAATGTCAACTAAGCGTGCCAAGGCTGGGCAGAGACGTGGCTCAGGAAGTATTTGGCAGGATGGGATCAAGAATGTGTAAGACGCGCACTTTATTTATTTTCAATATGAAGGCGTGGGCTGTTGCGATGAGTGAAACGAAAGTCAATTGAGATGTAGCTCTTATGATATGCTTTTTTAAAGTGTAATTGGAATTTTGTTGGAAAAAGTACAACCATATAAATGTGATTTTTAGGACTGGGTAATACAGGTAACGCTATACACATATAAATTTACGAATTTCAGTATCTAATGCGTCAGAGATTTATGGCCTCTTCTTATTGGCAACTTGGTATTACATTAACTACGATACTGTTCAAACTTATTAGAATTTAAAGAGTATGTTGGGGAGGGGAAAATAAATGTTATCGTATAGTTTACTTTGATCAATGTCAGTGCATCACAATATGACGTGGTTCAGATTACCGTCGCCTTCTGCGTGTTCACAGTGTGGGGGAGCGTTTATGACTCCGATCTTCCATAGATGTGCTGGGTAACCTGTGTTCACCTATAACTTATTCCGAAAATTGATGTAACACCTCTGCTCGAAAGATTCTTCTGATAGTTCCGCGGTTTTGTTGGTCCCGTGAAGTGGACTGGAGTGTACGTAAACCTCTTCCCCTGCTGAGGTGTTCGCCACTGCTTTTACCTTTCTTATACGCCTCTTTACTTGAAAAATCGTTTTTCGTTCATTGATGTATTTTACAAGGTCATCAACCACTTCATTGTGTTGAATATCTGATTGTCCCTTTAACCACATTGTACAAATAGTTTTTTCTGTTTTGAATTTGCTAATTAGATCACGTCGGAAATATAGCTGTTGTTTCTGGATATCCACTGCAATTGCTCCAAAGCACTTTGGGTAGGTAAGAATAAGAATTTTGCTAAATTTTTGGTACCAAGCGTAATTACAGTTCTGGTAGTATACACAAATTAGATTTTTTATTTGCGAAACACAGCAAGGTCAAATACGTCAATTTGGTAAATTTTAATCATAATATTTACTAAACGATGGTAGTATTTGATTCTAGGAATCAAAGAAGATATGAAACTGTGACTGCTGAATTTCAAAAAAGATATTAGATTATAGTGTCACTTTTACAGTGCGAGGCTCTTGTCCTGCACAATTTATGAATAGTCCATTATCCACGTTTTCACAGCTTTGTGTTGATATCATCATACTGACCGCCCGTTATTACTGCCTCCCTCACATAAATACGAAATGCATTACGATAGTTTTGTCAGGGCAGCCAGAAGTGTTGTGCCTAGGAGCGGCTGTGTACGAAGTTTATGAAGAAAAAACAAGCAGCAGAAAACTGCAAGTTTCGGCAGCAGTTAGTATTCACTTCGAACTTGGCTGTTGGCTGTTAGTCGTCATTTCACGAGTTAGTGCACGTGACTGCAACTTTAAAAAGCATAATGACGTATGATGACTCTTATTTGTAGCCCAGAGAGTAAGAGTCAGTGACGGATAGCCACTGCCACGCTACACATCTTGTTACTTACGTTTAGATCTGCATATTAATGATTTTCAGGGTACCCAGCTGCCGAGTTTTCGAAGTATGGGAGCTTCGGAACTCGGCCGTTATTTCGAGAGGTGGGTGACCATTGGCCTCCAGTCAATAACGTACAGGGCGATAAAAAGTGGCGAACTTGTCTACGGTAGTGTTGTAGTGACAGCAGCCAGTCATTAGACAAAGACGATTTTGAATGTCGTTACAAATGAAAATTTGTGCCAGATTAGAATGCAGTCTTCCTTCGTATTGCGAGCAGCCGCTTTAGCCATTACATAATTGAAAATTTCTCTGTCATTGACGTTTCCACTTACTGGACACTACTACCTCAGGTTCGTTCACGACTTGTTGTTGTTGTTGTTGTTGTTGTTGTTGTTGTGGTGGTCTTCAGTCCAGAGACTGGTTTGATGCAGCTCTCCATGCTACTATATATCCTGTGCAAGCTTCTTTATCTCCCAGTACCTACTGCAACCTACATCCTTCTGAATCTGTTTAGTGTATTCATCTCTTGGTCTCCCTCTACGATTTTTACCCTCCACTCTGCCCCCCAATACTAAATTGGTGATCCATTGATGGCTCAGAATATGCCCTACCACCCGATCCCTTCTTCTAGGCAAGTTGTGCCACAAATTTCTCCTCTCTCCAATTCTATTCAATACTTCCTCATTAGTTATGTGATCTACCCATCTAATCTTCAGCATTCTTCTGTAGCACCACATTTCGAAAGCTTCTATTCTCTTCTTGGCTAAACTATTTATCGTCCACGTTTCACTTCCATACATGGCCACACTCCATACAAATACTTTCAGAAACGACTTCCTGACACTTAAATCTATACTCAACGTTAACAAGTATCTCTTCTTCAGAAAGGCTTTCGTTGCCATTGCCAGTCTACATTTTATATCCTCTCTACTTCGACCATCATCAGCTATTTCGCTCCCCAAATAGCAAAACTAATTTAAGCTTCTCATTTCCTAATCTAATTCCCTCAGCATCACCCGATTTAATTCGACTGCGTTCCATTATCCTCGTTTTGCTTTTGTTGATGTTCACTGTCCATTCCGTTCAGCTGCTCTTCCAGGTCCTTTGCTGTCTCTGACAGATTTACAATGTCATCGGCGAACCTCAAAGTTTTTGTTTCTTCTCCATGGATTCTAATTCTTACTACGAATTTTTCTTTTGTTTCCTTTACTGCTTGCTCAATATACAGATTGACTAACATCGGGGAGAGGCTACAACCCTGTCTCACTCCCTTCCCAACCACTGCTTCCCTTTCATGCCCCTCGACTCTTATAACTGCCATCTGGTTTCTGTACAAATTGTAAATAGCCTTTCGCTCCCTGTGTTTTACCCCTGCCACCTTCACGACTTACGGGAACATAGTACTATTAGGTTAACTGATTAGGTAGAGGGCCGTGGCTTTCCTTGCTACAGAACGATAAGAGGAACATAAAAAAAGTAGAACGAGACTAATGGAGTGTAGTTGAATTAAATTAGGTGATGTTGAGAGAATTAGATTAGAAGGTGAAACATTGACAATAGTAGATGAGGTTCCGAATGTGGGCAGCAAAATAACTGACAATGGCAAAAATATAGAAAATATAAAATGCAGGCTGGCAATAGCAAGGAAAGTGTTCCTGAAACAGTATTATTTCAGTATTAAATGTATATTTTTTTTCTGTGGAATTGTATGTCCGGATTGTAGCTTTTCACCGAAGTGATACGTTGATTATAAATAATATGCGAAAGAAAAGAATAAGAGCTTGTAAAATGTGCTGCAGAAGACTAGACTGCTAGATTAAATACCTACCTTAAAGAGAGACTGAGCAGAATAAGGGGGAAAAGAAATTTGTACCTGAACTAAAAGAAGGGGTCGGTTAACAGTACACATCCTAAGGCGACAGGGAATAGTCACTTTGGTAATAGAGGTAAAAACTGTAGAGGAGTACCAAGACTTAACAGTAAGCAGATCGAAGTAATGAAGGTTTTATGCATAGATCAAGAGGAGGCTGATAAAGATACGCTAGTGTAGAGAACTGCTTCTAACCAGTATTCGGACTGAAGACCGCAGAATAGGGCTCTACACAAATTGAATTAAATTTACTGAGATCGGTGGGATGAAATAGGTGAAGGTGGAAAGACACTAAAAATAAGTGAAAATCACCTGAATTGTTGAACCTGGAATGTAACGAGTATGCCGAGACAAATAGAAATTTGTACCACTCTGGGACTCAGACCTGGAACTACCGCTTACAAATTTCTTCGCCCAAGGATGTTATTATCACATTTCTCGTGGGAAAACCTTTGCCCGTAATATAGGGAAGTGATAGAGAAGAAATATCAGTGGAATGAAAGTAAATAGCCCCTTAGTGAATCTACTGATAGATCGCTGACCGTATAGTGAAACGATATGTGGGGTGTTTTCATCAGCCTAGTCTCATTGCATTGCCAGTTAGTTGCCGGCACAGTAAAACGCTGTTCATCTTAAAAGGCTTTCCGCATTTCGTAACGTTTTTCAGACGAATTTACCTCTGTACACCAGTCTGGAAAAGGTACGGAATTTATTTATCGGGTCTCTGGTTTACATTCCGCAAGTTGTCAGTTGCGTGTGGGTTCTATTCTGCACATTACTCAAAGTGAATACTGGTATCCGTTTAGTAAGGATGACGGCATATTTCTTCCCCGCGTCTAGTGTGATTTGAACTAGAATCAGTAAACACACTGTAGTAATTAAACAATACTGCCGACAAGAATTAACGACGTGGAGGCGTTTTGTTTACCTTTGACTTCAGTACTATATGCCATGGACATTTGAGTGGGTGTAGTACTTGCTGCCACCCGTTGTTTGTAGTAGAAACCCAGGTCTGTCCATAATCTGATTGGCTCGTTAAATATTTGACACCGTGGCGAACTCTCCGAAGCTAATGCGATGGGCCGCTGTAGCCCCTTGTTGCCGGGCAGTGAAGTAGTTTGCGGGCCCTGCCAGCAGCTGGGAAATCGATTGACGGTAGCACGTTGTGAAGCAGCTCGTCTCGAGTGCAAGCTACAAGTAAGCGCTCGTTACCATCGAGTACAAGGCCGTCTGCTCTGGCCGCGTTTGGCCTTCTCGCGTCGCCGTGTGTCAGTGTGTGCGTACCCTGCTGCGCGTTACGTAAAGGCGGTTAGGAACAACCCGGCCATGCTCGCGCCGCTCTGCTGTGTCGGTTTTGCAGGCGCCTACGCAGCCACTAGCGCAGCTGCTGTGGGGACCAACTGCTGCTGCTGAATGCACTTAAAGGAGTGCGAGTTGTATCCAATTGGGGTTCCCCGACATCCCGGTTTTCCAGGATAGTCCCTGTTTCAGATTAAAGAACTCGGGACGGCCGTTTGTCCCTGCTTTCGGATTTCAGAGAAGTATTCCCATATTACTTTTTTTTTTCTCCAAGTTCTTGCGTGGATCTGTATTTCAGCTCCAGCTGTTAAGTTAAATACAGGAAGTTTCTATCAGCGCAGCTTGACTGAGTCCCTTACGGAGTATTTTGCGCTGTTAAGCTTCCATTACTGTCCCTTATCTCACTTCAGTATAAATTGTGCACCATCGTGGTTCTCTGTTTGAGTCTTATGCAGTTAATCTGTTATTAAAGTGTCTGTTAAAAGGAAGTCACGCTTGATCAAGGTCCGCGTCACTTTCCATTTTTAACCAGACACAACGTCTGAGAAAGGAAAGAAATAATAATAATAATAATAATAATAATAATAATAATAATAATAATAATAATAATAATAGACCCCGTGGAGGCCCCCGGTATGTTCTGCCAGTCGTAAAAGGCGACGAAAAGAACAAACCACTAATAGGGCTAACCCCCCTTTTAGTGTGATTAGTTGGTTCAGGACAGAACTAAAGAAGCCTCGGAAAAGCGCCGTCATGGTCGGGGACGACGTATGAACCCTATGCCCGCCCACAATGGTAACGACACTGCTAGCCAACTGGAAAATGATTTAAATCCAAATAGAGGTGTTTTGCAAGATATGTTTCCTGCAACCACCCTAGAAGGAAAACCGACAGAGGATGAGATGTTCAGATGAAGTTAATCGACACCTCATGTTCTGTTATTACCAAGCAACAAACCTAGGAACCAACACAACTGGATACAGATCACAAGTATACACAACATTTATTATCAGATACCCAGAATTAAAATTTTTAACAGAACAACGACTAGCTGACCAGATCCGTGTAGTAATCAGAAATAACAGGATACCCCAGTCAGAATTAGAAAACATCAAACAACAAGTACAACAAATACTGTAACAAAGTAATGTGCAATCAGAAGAAGGAGAAAATACAATAATGGACTCAAACATCCCAGAGCAAACAAACAAAGAACAACACGCATCAATTAAACAATCAGAGGAAAACGAAATCTTAAGACAGCCACCAGAACAAGCACAAATAGAACTCGAAGTAACACACATATTAGATATAGAAGAAAAATTTCAGCTGACATATATAGAATACAAAGACATAAATACAGACATTAGACCATTCTTGCATAGACCGCCAAATAACCCACAAGTCCATACAACAATAAAAACTATCAACACAATCATACACAACAAAATAAATTAAAACACAACTATGAAAGAGTTACCACTACTGGTTTATATAGGAGCACTCACTACACTAAATATACACACTAGGCAGAGATCAGAACCAACCAACACACAGAAGAAACCCACAAAACCAGCATGGCAACACAGGCTACATATCAGAATAGAAAAACTGAGAAGAGACATCGGAGAGCTAACACAATTTATAAGAAATGAAATGTCAGAAAAAAAATCGAAAAAGGTTAGGTAAAATCTCACAACAAGAAGCGATAGAGCAATTAGATGAAGAGAAGCAGAAAGTACAAGCATTGGCCAAACGACTTAGAAGATACAAAAAAAAGTGAAAATAGAAGGAAACAAAACCAAACATTCAACATAAACCAAAAGAAATTTTACCAGACAATAGATAACACACATTAAAATAGACAATCCACCAAACATAACAGACATGGAACACTTCTGGAGCAACATATGGTCAAATCCGGTACAACATAACAGGCATATACGGTGGATACAAGGAGAAACAGATACATACAAGATGATACCACAAATGCCTGAAGTGATAATTTTGCAACATGAAGTCACCCAAGCAATTAATTCTACTCACAATTGGAAAGCCCCTGGAAAAGATAACATAGCAAATTTCTGGCTAAAGAAGTTCACCTCAACACATTCACATCTATCTAAATTATTTAACAGTTACATTGCAGACCCATACACATCCCCTGATACACTTACACATGGAATAACTTATCTGAAACCTAAAGATCAAGCAGACACAGCAAACCCAGCTAAATATCGCCCCATAACATGCCTACCAACAATATACAAAATATTAACTTCAGTCATTACACAGAAATTAATGACACATACAACGCAGAACAAAATTATAAATGAAGAACAAAAAGGCTGAAAGGCTGTTGCAAAGGAGCACGAGGATGTAAAGAGCAACTGATAGTAGATGCAGAGGTGACATATTAGGCTAAAACTAAACAAACGTCGCTACACTACGCATACATTGATTACCAAAAAGCTTTTGATAGTGTACCCCACTCATGGTTACTACAAATATTGGAAATATACAAAGTAGATCCAAAATTGATACAGTTCGTACACATAGTAATGAAAAATTGGAAAACCACACTTAATATCCAAACAAAATCAAATAATATCACATCACAGCCAATACAGATTAAGCGTGGAATATACCAAGGAGACTCATCAAGTCCTTTCTGGTTCTGCCTTGCTCTGAACCCACTATCCAACATGCTAAATAATACAAATTATGGATACAATATTACTGGAACATACCCACACAAAATCACACATTTGCTATACATGGATTATCTAAAACTACTGGCAGCAACAAATCAGCAACTCAACCAATTACTAAAGATAACAGAAGTATTCAGCAATGATATAAATATGGCTTTTGGAACAGACAAATGTAAGAAAAATAGCATAGTCAAGGGAAAACACACTAAACAGGAAGATTACATATTGGATAACCGCAGCGACTGAATAGAAGCGATGGAAAAAACAGATGCCTATAAATATCTAGGATACAGACAAAAAATAGGAATAGATAATACAAATATTAAAGAAGAACTAAAAGAAAAAATATAGACAAAGACTAACAAAAATACTGAAAACAGAATTGACAGCAAGAAACAAGACAAAAGCTATAAATAATTATGCTATACCAATATTGACGTACTCATTTGGAGTAGTGAAATGGAGTAACACAGACCTAAAAGCACTTAATACACTTACACGATCACAATGCCACAAATATAGAATACATCACATACATTCAGCAACTGAAAGATTCACATTAAGCAGAAAGGAAGGAGGAAGGGGATTTATCGACATAAAAAACCTAGATTATGGACAGGTAGACAATTTAAGAAAATTCTTTCTAGAACGAGCAGAAACTAGCAAAATACACAAAGCAATCACTCATATAAATACATCGGCTACACCACTGCAATTTCATAACCACTTCTACAATCCTTTAGATCACATAACATGAACAGATACGAAGAAAGTAAATTGCAAAAAGAAAACACTACATGGCAAGCACCCGTATCATCTAACACAGCCACACGTCGATCAAGACGCATCCAACACATGGCTAAGAAAAGGCAATATATACAATGAGACGGAAGGATTCATGATTGCAATACAAGATCAAACAATAAACACCAGATATTACAGCAAGCATATTATTAAAGATCCCAGTACCACAACAGATAAATGCAGACTTTGCAAACAACAAATAGAAACAGTAGATCACATCACAGGTGGGTGTACAATACTAGCAAATACAGAATACCCCAGAAGACATGACAATGTAGCAAAAATAATACATCAACAGCTTGCCTTACAACATAAACTTATAAAACAACACGTTCCCACATACAAGTATGCGCCACAAAATGTACTGGAGAATGATGAATACAAATTATACTGGAACAGAACCATTATAACTGATAAAACAACACCACACAACAAACCTGTCATCATACTCACCAATAGAAAGAAGAAATTAACACAACTAATCGAAATATCCATACGCAATACAACAAATATACAAAAGAAAACAGGAGAAAAAATTGAAAAATACATCCAACTGGCTGAGGAAGTCAAGGACATGTGACATCAGGATAAAGTTGACATTATACCAATTATACTATCAACTACAGGAGTCATATCACACAGTATCCACCAGTACATCAACGCAATACAGCTACATCCAAACTTATATATACAACTACAGAAATCCGTAATTATTGATACATGTTCAATTACCCGAAAGTTCCTAAATGCAATATAACATATACCGTATACCGTATAGTTAAACGGGAGTCACGCTTGATCAAGGTCCGCGTCACTTTCCATATTTGACCAGACATAACGTCTGAGAAAAGATAGAAACGATAATAGTAGTAGTAGTAGTAGTAGTAGTAGTAGTAGTCTGACAGATGCAGTTATCTATAATTAATTAGTGACTCCAAAGGAAGACAAGAGTGGCAGCTCCTTTTAAATGGACAGAAATGTAAAATTGTGCTCTTAACAGACGCAAAACATGTAGTGTCCTGTGACTGCAGGGTCACTGAGTCGCTATTTGCATCAATCAGCACATACAAATGCCCGTGTCAAGCAATTTGTAGATGTGTGAAATGAAACGCTGACATCGAGACTGAGTCGTACTTGAAGCTGGTTACAACCTTGATCCATTTGTAGCTTATAGATGAAATTCGTGCGACACGTCCTGGAATATTGCTCAGGAGCGCGTACCAATAGCAAATATGACTAACAGGAGATACTGAACAATACAAGGAAGGGCAGCTCATGTGGTCACAGATTGGTTTTTCCCAAGGGAGAGCGCTACGGAGATGTTAAAAACATCACCTAGCACTCTATTGAAGATAAACGTCAACTATCTCGCGAATTTCTACTTGCAGAGTTTCAAGAACCAGTAGTGGATGAGAAGTCTAAGAATATGCTGCAGCCCCTTGGTATCACTCGTACGGACAGCGAATATAAGATTAATTATAGCGCGCACGGAGGCGCTACGCACTCGAATCGAACGGGAAGAAATTCCAGTAATTGGTACATTAGGAAATACTTTCTACCATGCACTTCACAGCGTTTTGCAGAGTGTGGTCGCAGATGTAGATTTTGCCCGTCAGACTTTTGTGTTTAGAAAGCCGCTTTGTAAAGATTTCGGTGATTGTATGTTTACGAGTATATGATTTACGATGGCACTGTGTTGTACACTAAACTAGCGAGAGTGGACTGGGTGTTTCATCTCAGGCGTCGAGTTGTTGCGTACCTAACGAATGTGGCGTGTGCGTGCGCTGCCATGGACAAATGTACGAGAATTGGAACTTCAGTAGTGGCAACTATTTGTTTGGAACTTAATAAACTATAGATAAAGGTTTTAAAGTGATTCTGTCCTTCAAAGTAGTCACCAGCATTGTATTTAACTCGTTGCCAGGCATTGGAAGTCGTAGGTCACTCTTTCCAGCGTCAGTTGTGTTGATGGTTCGAGTGGAGCTTGCTTTTTCTCGGCGAAACTGTGTAACAGCTCTGAAGAGAATGCCATGAAGTGCTTTCATCATCCTACGATTCAGTTCGAAGTAACAAGGGCGTCGATCCCTCCCGCCGGAGGTTCAATTCCTCCGTGGGGCATGGGTGTGTTTGTTATTCGTAGCATAAGTTAAAGTAGTGTGTAAGAGTAGGGACCGATGACCTCGGCAGTTTGGTCCCATAGGAATTCACTCCACGGGTAATGAGCACTTCCCACCCCATCGATCGAACAAATCCTCTACAACTTGATCCATATGCGCCCGAGCATTGTCTTGCAAAATGATGGGCGGCTCCTGCAGAAGGTGTCGCAGCTTCTTTTTCTAAGCTGCTGTTCATTTTTTGAAAACAGCCTGCGACCAGCTGGCAACGGGTTATACACAATGCTGGTGACTACTTTAAAACGCAGTAAATCTTTTGAAATATTTGTCTATTGTGAATAAACAAATAGTTCCAACCCTTGTATGAGCCATATAGCATTTTGAGCTAACCAATTGTGACTAGAGGAAACTTCGACAGTCCTCTTAGTGCTGTGCTGAAGCCGGCAAGAAAGAGCAATCAATATTTGTTGCGAAATTTCTTTCTTTCCCCGACAGAAATGTCAAGAATTAAGCTGAAAGTCTGAAATAAAGCTCTTAATCACTCAGTTCCAAAGCTCGGCCGGCGAGGACGACGATGAATGGATGTCAAGGGGCCGTCCCCTGTGGCCGAGCGGTTCTAGGCGCTTCAGTCCGGATCCGCGCTGCTGCTAAGGTCGCAGGTTCGAATCTTGCCTCGGGCATGGGTGTGTGTGATGTCCTCAGATGTTAAGTCCCATAGTGCTTAGAGCCATTTTGTTGCCAGGGGGCGGTGGCGGTGAGTGTTATTCCGGGGCTGTCTAGCTGCTGTAGAACAAAGGTTCGTCGGCATACAACAACAATAATCCGTCCATCGTGTCGTGTGTAGAGTTTGCACGAGTGTTGAGCATAGTACATTGCCCGATGAAACCATTTTCATTATTTAAGAATTAGCAGTCAATATATTAAAATATACGCTGAACTCCTCCAGACCATGGACCTGATCGTACTAACATGCTTGCCCCGTGACTCGTGAGAAAGTCAATATATTAAAATATACGGTGAACTCTACAAACAGCATAGTGAACGCATTATTGTGGCCAAGATAGATACGAAGTCCACACCTACTACAGTAGTACAAGTTTATATGCCAACTAGCTCTGCAGATGACGAAGAAATATATGATGAAATAAAAGAAATTATTCAGATAGTGAAGGGAGACGAAAATTTAATAGTCATAGGTGACTGGAATTCGAGTGTAGGAAAAGGGAGAGAAGGAAACGTAGTAGGTGAATATGGATTGGGGCTAAGAAATGAGAGGAAGCCGCCTGGTAGAATTTTGCACAGAGCACAACTTAATCATAGCTAACACTTGGTTCAAGAATCATGATAGAAGGTTGTATACATGGAAGAACCCTGGAGATACTAGAAGGTATCAGATGGTAAGACAGAGATTTAAGAACCAGGTTTTAAATTGTAAGACATTTCCAGGGGCAGATGTGGATTCTGACCACAATCTATTGGTTATGAACTGCAGATTGAAACTGAAGAAACTGCAAAAAGGTGGGAATTTAAGGAGATGGGACCTAGATAAACTGAAAGAACCAGAGGTTGTACAGAGTTTCAGGAAGAGCATAAGGGAGCAATTGACAGGAATGGGGGAAAGAAATACAGTAGAAGAAGAATGGGTAGCTTTGAGGAATGAAGTAGTGAAGGCAGCAGAGGATCAAGTAGGTAAAAAGATGAGAGCTAGCAGAAATCCTTGGGTAACAGAAGAAATATTGAATTTAAATGATGAAAGGAGAAAATATAAAAATGCAGTAAATGAAGCAGGCAAAAAGGAATACAATCGTCTCAAAAATGAGATCGACAGGAAGTGCAAAATGGCTAAGCAGGGATGGCTAGAGGACAAATGTAAGGATGTAGAGGCTTATCTCACTAGGGGTAAGATAGATACTGCTTACAGGAAAATTAGACACACCTTTGGAGATAAGGGAACCACTTGTATGAACATCAAGAGCTCAGATGGAAACCCAGTTCCAAGCAAAGAAGGGAAAGCAGAAAGGTGGAAGGAGTATATAGAGGGTCTATACAAGGGCGATGTACTTGAGGACAATATTATGGAAATGGAGGAGGATGTAGATGAAGATGAAATGGGAGATACGATACTGCGTGAAGAGTTTGACAGAGCACTGAAAGACGTGAGTCGAAACAAGGCCCCCGGAGTAGACAACATTCCATTGGAACTACTGACGGCCTTGGGAGAGCCAGTCCTGACAAAACTCTACCATCTTGTGTGCAAGATGTATGAAACAGGCGAAATACCCTCAGACTTCAAGAAGAATGTAATAATTACAATCGCAAAGAAAGCAGGTGTTGACAGATGTGAGAATTACCGAACAATCTGTTTAATAAGCCACAGCTGCAAAATACTAACACGAATTCTTTACAGACGAATGGAAAAACTAGTAGAAGCCGACCTCGGAGAAGATCAGTTTGGATTCCGTAGAAATACTGGAACACGTGAGGCAATACTGACCTTACGACTTATCTTAGAAGAAAGATTAAGGAAAGGCAAACCTACGTTTCTAGTATTTGTAGACTTAGAGAAAGCTTTTGACAATGTTGACTGGAATACTCTCTTTCAAATTCTAAAGGTGTCAGGGGTAAAATACAGGGAGCGAAAGGCTATTTACAATTTGTACAGAAACCAGATGGCAGTTATAAGAGTCGAGGGACATGAAAGGGAAGCAGTGGTTGGGAAGGGAGTAAGACAGGGTTGTAGCCTGTCCCCGATGTTATTCAATCTGTATATTGAGCAAGCAGTAAAGGAAACAAAAGAAAAATTCGGAGTAGGTATTAAAATCCATGGAGAAGAAATAAAAAATTTGAGGTTTGCCGATGACATAGTAATTCTGTCAGAGACAGCAAAGGACTTGGAAGAGCAGTTGAACGGAATGGATGGTGTCTTGAAGGGAGGATATAAGATGAACATCAACAAAAGCAAAACGAGGATAATGGAATGTAGTCGAATTAAGTCGGCTGATGTTGATGGTATTAGATTAGGAAATGAGACACTTAAAGTAGTAAAGGAGTTTTGCTATTTGGGGAGCAAAATAACTGATGATGGTCGAAGTAGAGAGGATATAAAATGTAGACTGGGAATGGCAAGGAAAGCGTTTCTGAAGAAGAGAAATTTGTTAACATCGAGTATAGACTTAAGTGTCAGGAAGTCGTTTCTGAAAGTATTTGTATGGAGTGTAGCCATGTATGGAAGTGAAACGTGGACGATAAATAGTTTGGACAAGAAGAGAATAGAAGCTTTCGAAATGTGGTGCTACAGAAGAATGCTGAAGATTAGATGGGTAAATCACATAACTAATGCGGAGGTACTGAATAGGATTGGGGAGAAGAGGAGTTTGTGGCACAACTTGACCAGAAGAAGGGATCGGTTGGTAGGACATGTTCTGAGGCATCAAAGGATCACCAATTTAGTATTGGAGGGCAGCGTGGAGGGTAAAAATCGTAGGGGGAGACCAAGAGATGAATACACTAAGCAGATTCAGAAGGGTGTAGGTTTCAGTAAGTACTGGGAAATGAAGAAGCTTGCACAGGATAGAGTAGCATGGAGAGCTGCATCAAACCAGTCTCAGAACTGAAGACCACAACAGCAACAACGCTGAACTCCTTCAGACCATGGACCTGATCGTGCTAACATGCTTGCCCCGTGACTCGTCAGAAAGACGACTATACTTCCGTTATATCGTGGTGATTACTGCCCATTTGCGGAATCTTTCGTATGAGTGAGTAGCGTGTGAGGTGGTATTATCTAGTGCTGGTCCGCAGGCGGGAGTATTCGCGCCATTTGCCGGAATTCAATTGCTGCGGTTGAGTAGTAGCAAGGGGTTTCCGAACAGCCTACCTCCGTGGTCCCAGGGCAGCATCGCTTCCTCCAATGCCACATAGAGAGTGAAACATATATTTTAATGTAGATGCTTCATTATATGCTGAAGATATTGATAAGCTATTTTCATTTTGACAGATAGTAAGTAAGACTTCATGAAGTAGTGAGCAGCCTGGCATTGTAACGATCTATCTGTTTATAATTCAATGAGATGAAACTATGCGGGTTGTTAATTCCGAAATAGTTTTGCAGGAGTTCAGCGTATATTTTAATATAGTGTCTGCTAATTCTTAATTAATGAAAATCATTGTAAACCTAAAAAACATTAACATGGTAATAACGCTACAAGACAGAATATTTATGCTCAGAAATATTCATGGACATGGTTTTCGTTACATACTTAAAGACGTCATTATTTTTTGGCCCACTCATAGTAATTATATTTGTGACATCGTTTTAATTGTTTGTGGACGTTAGACGTTCCGCCACCTGTGTCACAGGGCCACTCACATTAACTATATATAATCATATCTCAAGACTTTTTCGCCCGTACGAAATACTGTCGTCCACCTGAACTGTCATGTAGGAAACGGAGTAGGATACAGATATGTAGCATCAGGCGGAAACGCTACCGTCTGGTGGCCTACATAGACCGGAGATTGGGTTATCTGCAGCGTACAATGACGCGGCTTCACACAGTGAAAAGGGGGCCTGCATCTTCCCGCCAGTGCCTTTGAAGATAAGTTTTGAGTTCCAGTTTAGTTGGTAATGCCGTTATGCTCCATGCTCTACCATTTCCCATGACTAACAAGGTAGCAAATGCCGACGGCTACAAATAATCTGAAATCAACATATGGATATTATATGTTGCGGATGTATTTGAGAACACTCGTTATTATCTTGCGATACACAGAAATCCATCGTATTTACGAAACAATTACTCATCTTACGTGTTAAGACCAAGAATACTCAAGTGATTTTAAACATTTGGAGTTTGGCATTCCCTATCCACACGAAACTTTTTGTTGTTGCCATTAATGTCGATATTCGGGACACAGCAAAGAAGGAAACCTATTTTCGTCGCGTTCTTAAACCGGTGGAAAGCGTTCGCATGATTTTAGCTCATGTTCCGAAATTTGGGCCCGCGGTTTCAGTGACAGTTTCATTTTATGGTACTCTCATATAATGTTGCCAGTAGGCAGAATGTGAATTAATCTTTTATCCAAGGTGTCCTGTACCAACCAATCGGATACTACATCCTGATAAACCACACACATCTGTTTTCTTCCTTTCTGATTTGGCATCTGGAAAGTCGGAACCGCTCTGGGTAGCCGTGCGGTTCGGGCCGCATTGATATGGTTCGCGCGGCTTACCCCGTCGGAGGTTCGAGTCCTCCCTTGGGCACGTGTGTGTGTGTGTGTGTGTGTGTGTGTGTGTGTGTGTGTGTGTGTCCTTAGCGTAAGTTAAAGTTAGATAAATAGTGTGTAAGCCTAGGACCTCAGAAGTTTGGTCCCATAGAACTTACCACAAATTTCCAAATTCTGTTAGTCAGTCAGTCAGTCTGTCAGTCTGTCTGTCTGCATTCACTTAAGTTCGTATTTGTTGTATTCTAGAGTTGGCCGTTCATACCTGATTCATTTAAAGCCCACAACGCGTGAAGTTAGAGGTACTCTAGTGGGAACGGCGTCACTGTGCTAAATTTTTCTTCCGGAACGGCGTCGCAGTGCTCACTCTGCATCGTTTCTGCGCAAACCGGTACCCATGAAACCCGTTTTTCCAGATAGGTTTTCCAAGGGCAACCATACGACTTGAAACGATGCTTTTAATTGAGACTTTGGGGATGGGATTCTCTTCGTGCATGTAATTACGTGCATCATCAGGTTCTGTCGCCATTGAACATCCCAATGCATAGTTTTGTTGGTGGAACAAACTTAAGTGATGAATTCAGATGGGAAATTCCTCTTTTCGGGTATTCGATTTGCAAACGCAATGTGATTTTTTTCCCCTGACTTTTTATACATACACGAAGTGAGATGACGCCATCGTTAATGTACAGGACCTGGATTTGGTAAGAGAGGATTTCAGATCCTCGACCGGCTATCGAGGTTCGGGTTCTCGTGATGACCCGTACCACTTTAGACCATTATCAGGAAAGTTTCTTCGAATATAATATATCACGACATATTTTGTGCTCCATGCTTGTCCGGACCTAGTTTTTGCTGTCTAACTATCGTTGCAGAACGTAGTCGCTAATCTTATTTTTGCTCCCTCCGTCAGACTACAGCATACCTTTCCCTGTTGTTCCTTGCTTGTTTTTCAGTTTCTAGATAGGTCGGTTCTATGCAAGGATAAAGATCGTTTATTTGAGCATATTTTCTGCTCGCTTAAACTTGCAGTATATTTTTGCACCTATATGAAGTTTGCTTTGAGAACACGTTATAACTGGAACATTCGAAACTACACAACTTTCTTTACGGCGAGAGTTGTTACGCATATAGTGAGGCAAAGTGATGCGCCCACATGCTTTGACCCATAATCCGCAATGCACACACACGTAACACACTGCTCTGAAAGAGCTACGCAAACCAGAAGAAACCATTGCATCACTCACCAGACCGCGACCTATGCGACAATGTGAACAAATAAAAGATACTAAATTACCATATTTTTTTACTCGGTAAATGTTCGTTTATGAAAGCTGCTAAGAGGTAACGTATGTCTTGCATTTACATCTTGTAACCGTATGATACGCTTGTGCCTGATCGTAAGAGTCGTGTACAGTTATTGTCGTAAGTCTATAAACAGCCCCGGTCGATACTACGACCAAGCAGTGCGTATGATCCTATTAAGTGAAGCCATATGTGCTTAGGTCACTAGAAAACATTGCGTCTGCTTATGTAAACATTCAAACCGATACTCGGTGCTTTAACAATTAGCCAATATGCTCGTAACTGGTAGTCTCATCTTTTCTGCCGTCGACTCTCGGTAGATTTGCGCACGGTTTAGCACTTGCCAAGGCCTTCGCGGATAAGAGCAAGAGCCTAACCAAGCTTCTTGTGCGATATTCGATGAGCATTAGTGTTTCTTCTAAGCATGAAAACACACATGGTATATTACGTGTTTCTTGATGTCTTCCTTACGGATAGAATATTCCAGCATCTTTCTGCTGAGCATCCGTAATATTTATTTTTTCAATATACGTGCCCGAGAGATGATGCAACATGGTATGCCGGTTGTTGTTGTCGTCGTCGTCGTCGTCGTTGTTGTTGTTGTTGTTGGGGGTCTTCAGTCCAAAGACTGGTTTGGTGCAACTCTCCATGTTCCTGCTGTATTATCCTGTGCAAGGCGCTTCATCTCCGAGTAACTACTGCAACCTACATTCTTCTGAATCTACTTATCTCTTGGTGTCCCTCTACGATTACCGCCCCACCCCCTCCACCACCGCCACCACCACACACACTTCCCACCAGTACTAAATTGGTGACCCCTTGAAGCCTTAGAATGTGTCCTACCAACCGATCCTTCCTTTTGGTCAGGTTGTACCACAAATTTCTCTTCTCCCCTATTCTATTCAGTACTTCATTAGTTACGTGATCTACCCATGCAATCTTAGCATTCACTGTAGCACCACATTTCAAAAGCTTCTATTCTCTTCTTGTCTAAAGTTTGTATCGTCCATGTTTCTCTTCCATACATCGCTACACTCCATACAAATACTTTAAGGAAGAGCTTCCTGACACTTCTGTACGCGTTTTGAGTAACGCTTTTCTTGCCATAGCCAGTATACATTTTATACACTCCCAAATTCGACCATCATCCGTTATTTTGGTTCCCAAATAGCAAAACTCATTTACTACCTCTAAGTGTCTGACTTCCTAATCTAATTCGCACAGCATCACGTGATTTAATTAGACTACATGCCATTATCCTCGTTTTACTCTTGTTGATGTTCATCATATATCCTCCTTTCAAAACACTGTCCGTTTCGTTCAACTGCTCTTCCAGAATTACAATGTCGTCGGCATACCTCAAAGTTTTTATTTCTTCTCCATGGATTTTAATTCCTACTGCAAATTTTTCTTTTGTTTCCTTGACTGCTTGCTCAGTGTACAGATTGAATAACGTCGGGGATAGGCTACAACCCCGTCTTAGTCCTTTCTCAACTGCTGCTTCCCTTTCGCGACGCTCGACTCTGTCTGGTTTCTGTACAAATTGTAAATAGCCTTTCGCTCCCTGTATTTTACCCCTGCCATCTTTAGAATTTGAAAGAGAGTATTCCAGTCAACATTGTCAAAAGCTTTCTCCAAGTCTACAAATGCTAGAGACGTAGGTTTGCCTTTCCTTAATCTATTTTCTAAGATAAGTCATAGGGTCAGTATTGCCTCACGTGTTCCAGCATTTCTACGGAATCCAAACTGATCTTCTCCGAGGTCGGCTTTTGCCAGTTTTTCCACTCTTCTGTTAAAGATTCGTGTTAGTACTTTGCACCCTGACTTATTAAACTGATAGTTAGGTAATTTTGATACCTGTCAGCACCTGCTTTCTTTGGAATCGGGATTATTATATTCTTCTTGAAGTCTTAAGGTCTTTCGCCTGTCTCATACATCTTGCTCCTCAGATGAAAGAGTTTTGTCATGGATAGCTCTTCCAAGGCTGTCAGTAGCTCTAACGGAATGTTGTCTACTCCTAGGGCCTTGTTTCGACTTAGGTCTTTCAGTGCTCTGTCAAATTTTTCATGTAGTATCATATCTCCCATCTTGTTTTCATCTACATC
Source organism: Schistocerca piceifrons (assembly GCF_021461385.2). Lineage (NCBI taxonomy): Eukaryota > Metazoa > Arthropoda > Insecta > Orthoptera > Acrididae > Schistocerca > Schistocerca piceifrons. The sequence continues at coordinate 505,748,333 of NC_060144.1, forward strand.
CTCTTCCATTTCCATAATATTGTCCTCAAGTACATCGCCCTTGTATAGATCCCTTATATGCTCCTTCCACCTTTCTAACTTTCCTTCTTTGCTTAGGACTGTTTTTTTATCTGAGCTCTTGAAATTCATGCAGGCGGTTCTCTTTTCTCCACAGGTCTCTTTAATTTTCCTGTAAGCAGTATCTATCATATCCCTAGTGATATATGCTTCTACATCGTTACATTTCTCCTTTGGCCATTCCTGCTTAGCCATTTTGCACTTCCTGTCGATCTTCTTTTTTTTAGACGTTTGTATTCCCTTTCGCCCGCTTAATTTGCTGCGTTGTTATATTTTCTCCTTTCATCGACTAAATTAAATATCTCTTGTGTTACCCAAGAATTTCTAAAAGTCCTCGTCTTTTTTCGTACTTGATCTTCTGCTGCCTTCACTATTATTTCATCTCTCAGAACTCTCATTGGCTACAGAAATGTGTGGCATATGAGGAGCTGCTCGACCATTGTATCAAACTTTTTTTTTTCCTAACTCAATGCACAAATAATGGTGCCAGCTGGATCCCAGGTATCACTTTGAAACTCTAACAAGGGGAGGCCGCCAATTGTAAAATTCAGATTCGATTCATACTGCGCATAATAAAAGCTCATGGCCAGAGGTGTAATGTGGCAAAGCACCAAGATGCACTTTTCAGCCGTTGTCGAGAAAATCGACAGTTAAAAGAAACCGTTGCGGTGAAATACTCTCGACGATTAATAATTTTCTACAGCGTCGTGGCGCAGCGGTAAGAGCTCGGGTTCGTAATTCGAAGGTCGCCGGATCGAATCTCGCGCCATGCAATTTTTTTATTATTAGTTTTTTGTAATTCAAATATATATATATATATATAAAGTATTAATGAATTGCTTATGCATGTTGGTGAAGGCGGATCGCTCTCCAATTGTACCGCCTCCATTTTTCCGTTTTTTTTAACAGGGTGTACCAAAGCTCTCCCGTCCGCACTGATTTTCGACAATGTTATAAGTTGCGCTACCTTCTTTCGAAGTTAGCAGGCGACTACGCTGTTATGCGGCGGCTCGTTTCGGCCCATTCAACATCTGTCATTCAAGTGTAACGAGCGAGTAACGGAGTTTATGTTTCATACCTGCCACAGAAAATTTGTGTTCGTGGGGGCTCTATTCTAATTCGATCGTTTGACTTACGCTATACGTATTCGTTTCGGAATATCGTTTCTACGTCCTCCGTTAACTACAAGTGGTTAACATTATGAAGACAATTAATAACATTTGTGAAATACAACTTTGTTTACGGAAAACATAATGATGTTCGAAGTCGCCAGTTTTTCCACGACAAACGACTTTCAACAACTTATTATATGCATAATTATTGCAACTGATTGCCGGGAATATATATATTTTTTTAATTATAAAAACAAATACTAAAAAAAGGTTGCATGGCGCGAGATTCGATCCGGCGACCTTCGAATTACGAACCTGAGCGCTTACCGCTACGCCACGACGCTGTAGAAAATTATTAATCGTAGAAAGTATTTCACCGCAACGGTTTCTTTTAACTGTCGATTTTCTCGACAACGGCTGAGAAGTGCATCTTGGTGCTTTGCCACATTACACCTCTGGCCATGAGCTTTTATTATGCGCAGTATGAATCGAATCTGAATTTCACAATTGGCGGCCTCCCCTTGTAAGAGTGATTCCTCCGCCGAATTCATTTGATACATGACAACCACTTCCCGCAATGCTCGACGTTGACTGTGCGACATACATAAGGCCTGCTTGGTCTTGGTTTAACTGTAGTTGTTTCTTCGCGTTTACACTTAACGATCTCGTCACCAACAGTCGAGTTGGGCAGCTTTAGAAGGGTGGAAATGTCACTGATGGATGTGGCACTACTTATGTGACTATCTGTGACTAGTTCACCTTCGAAGTCTTTGAGCTCTCCGGACCGACCCATTCATTCTTCTTTTACTGCATCTCTACCGACAACACAATACTCCCCGCCTGCTTTTATACTGGCCGGTCCACTACCCTTAATGTCTAGTGGCCGATTCCGTATTACATAAGGGTTTCCGTATGTTTTTGACGAGGTGGTGTACTTTCTTGTAATTCTTGATATGCGCATTGCTCTGGTTTCTGTAAGTAAGCAAGAAGCCTTTCTCTGTTGGGTAATGGAAGTACCGAAAACTCATCTTCTGTGTTGCATACAAAACTTCCTGTAGTATATTTCAGAGCAAGTAACGATACTTTTAAAGCGATTGGACATATCGACTGGGCGAATCAGTGTACGTAGTCTGTCGTAGGCGATTGGTACGTCGGATATGGACATGTATATGTGTGGTTTCCGAGTGACATTTAATGCAGTGGGATTACTGTAAAAGGCATGCAGGACGATTCGTGGGGTGCAGCTGGATCGATCTGATAGTTTTCCACTTTTTGACAGGTGTGCTCGTTGCCCAAAACAGTTTTCTGGAAAATTATAGGCGGAAAGCATCCGGTGTTTGGGCGGTTTGTATCTTACGGAAATAAGAATTTTCAGCTACGTGGCAAATAAATCTCAGAGATCTGGCTTGGGATACGAAATGTATGCATAAGCACGGGCAATGGAAACCTGGAAAAATGACAGTATCCCAGGCTCTTCCTTAGGCAGATATAACAAAATCATTCGACAAGACGGAAAGAGTGACAATAACATCAATGATAATTGCTTTGCCACAGCTGGTGACTTACTGAAAGATTAACATGGAATGATTGCTCGAGGAAATAAGGCTAACGGGCTTACGTGAATTATGAGGAATCGTAAATTATCGACGGAGACAATAAGTATAAATTCCTTGTCTCTTGTCGAACGGTGTTTGTGTATATGGGGTAAGGAGGAATGAGTGACGGTTTGATTAATTGACTTGAATCGTAGTGGTACGCATATAAGCAAAAGATGAGAAAAAGCAGCAAAAGAACTAATCACAGCGAATCATATAAAATTGTAAAAATATTTCAGATTTATGTGGTCTGCTCGTCAACAAGAGAAATTTATATAACTTTGCGTGGTCTGAGGCTCCTTGTGACGGTCCGCGCGGCTCGGAGGTTCGAGTCGCCTCTCGGGCATGGGTGCGTGTTTTGTCCTTAGCGTAAGTTAGTTTAAGCAGTGCGTAAGCTAAGGGACTGATGACCTGAGCGGTTTGGTCCAATAAGCATTTTTTTTCTATTACGTAATGGATTTGTTTGATCCGTTTCAGGTTTCCGAAAACCTGAAGCAAAACTTTTTTCTGAGAATTTAGCTCTCATGTTTTGAAATTGAGCAGCATGACATTAGTGCAGACGAATAAGTTTATGATTCCTCTCCTGGTGGCTTCCAGATGCGGCCGCAAAAGTTCGTTGATTTCACCTTGTTGTTTGTATACCTATAGTGCGTCTTCTTATGCGAAATTTGGTGGCACGGTGTATGGATTGCGTCTTGCCTGTTAGAGAAGATTGCTGCTTCATCACCAAATCGCTAGACCTTGTGCCTGTTCATAATTTCAAACATTATCGTGAACAACGTAGAAAGAAAGAAGTCGCCATTATTTGTACTTGCTTTTGTGCTGGAGTTCGCAGCTGTAGAGCGTGCCTAGTCAACTGTCTGTACAGCAAAACAGCATCCCAGCTGTGCGTGCACTCTGTTGCCTGGGACACGCGAGGTCACGCGGTGAATGCCACTGCGTGCCTCGCCAAACGCCGCTAAACTGCCTGCGGCCTTCCTCACCACGGGCCTCTAGCAAATTAAACCACACGTGCCGGCTGATTTACACCCGGTCGTCTGTGTGCCCCTGAAGCACCGCCTATGGTCCTCTTGTCGAGGGAAGGAAGATCAGATTTTAACGTCCCGTCGACAGCGAGGTCATTAGGGACAGAGCACAAGCTAGCACTGCTTCAGGGATGGGGAAGGAAGTCTGCCGTGCCCTTTCAAACAAAGCATTCCAGTATTTGTCTCGAACGATTAGCGAATCCAGTGTGCTAACCATTGCGCCACGTCGCTCGGTCCCACAGGCGACGTTACGCGTGTGTAGCGCGCTGGAGATGCGTTCTGAAATGTTAAGCCCGTACGTATCACGCAGACTAAAGTTTACTGACACATAATGAGATACGCTGTAAGTTTGACGGCTCGCGCGATTGCTCCCAAATAGGCGTTGTTGGGTGTTAGCCGTCCGGGGAGCTCCGCACGTTTTCTGGTGATAGCTCCGGTGCTATGTTCCATGTAAAATTCTTGGTTTCCCGTACTCACCGGTCAGGAATCCTTTCGGCGTCTGACATCAACCTGCAAGCGCTTTCACGATAGCGCCGTTAGGTTGGAACTCGGATCTCACGCTCCTTTTAACTAACGTGGGTACCTCCACAGTGGACTAAAGAAAGCATTTTTACGTTAATGGATGCATATAGGGAAGAGTCGTGCTTACACGCTGAAAACTACTGATCACACCAAACATCTGCGTATTGAAGCTCTGGCAAGTTTTGTATCTTGAGGCCAAATACATTTTCTATCCTATTAGAAAAAATGACGTGTGTTGCAATCATTGTAAAGGTATCTAGAACGTCGATTCGCAATGAAATACGGTACTTGTTAACAAAGTAGTTCAAACTGAACAAAACACTTAATTCAGACGCAAATCTTTATTCTCCATAGAACACAGAGCACACCCAAACGACGAAGTTATCAACGCAAAATGTTCGCTGCATGTGATAAGACTTTCACAGTCCAACAGTGAATGAATCATGCTCGCCATCATTTGAATCCCGTACTGTCGTCATCCATTTCTACAAGCGCGGAAGAAATTAATCTGTTAATTTATAGCGTAATTTAAATGGAAAACTCAGTCTGTTGCGAATGCTGTAAATGGTTGAAACTGGCGTATTACACGGGCTCAATATTACTAATATCGCTAAGCAATCTTTTCTTTTTTTACAAAACAAATTCTGGAAACAGTACCACAGTCTTCCACTACACAACTGTATGATATCGCAGTCTGTGTACCTGATGTCGTACTTGTTCGGAGGAAGGAAATATTTCAAAACATGTTGCCAAGAAGTATTTGTAACCCTTGAAACGATAGCTTCCATTAAAGTTGAGGGGGCAGTCTTTTGAGAGTTGAATTGTGTACGTCTTACATGATAAAATAGCCACGTGCTAACCTGGCACGAGGCAATGTCTGTCGTCTCCGTACTAGCTGCAGGGCTTGCGAAACACCGGCGAGGGTCGCCGCAAACCGGCTTTTGCATCTCTCTTGCGTCGTAGTTACGCCCACTGCACAACAGGATTTCTTATCTTTTTATTTTTTCTAACTGATAGGGAATTGTTCTGTGGTCATTTCGCCACGCGTTGAGGGCAGCTCTCCATTCAGTACCATGAGTGCGGTGCTTTGGAAGATATTTAGTTTTTTTAGTGTGTGTGGCAGGGGCACAACTAACAACATTGCTGCTGGTGGACAGAAGAAATATCGTCCAGTTATTCTGGATTTGAAATAATTTGAGGATAAGTACACCGGCAGGATAAATGAATGCTCATATAATGCAGATTTAAATGGTTCAAATGGCTCTGAGCACTATGGGACTCAACTGCTGTGGTCGTAAGTAGCCTAGAACTTAGAACTACTTAAACCTAACTAATCTAAGGACATCACACACATCCATACCCGAGGCAGGATTCGAACCTGCGGCCGCAGCGGTCGTGCGGTCCCATACTGTAGCGCCTTTAACCGCTCGGCCACTCCGGCCGGCTAAAATGCAGATTTCTTGCGGTGGACGCTTACGTTCTTGGTGACGTGTTTTCTGCGATTTTTGCAGCTATTTAGGGTATATTGATTGCTGTTAGTGAGGACTCTAAAATAAAAAGAAGTAAGTAAATAATATAAAGCTCACTCCTCTCTGTACGTCATATCTAGACAGACTAAAAATTGTCAAAGGTTCAAGTTCCATTGCTCGTCGTGGTTTGGGGTCGAGGCCGTTAAAGATCCGAAGATCCCGAAATACGAGGGCAGTTCAATAAGTAATGCAACACATTTTTTTTCTGACACAGGGGTTGTTTTATTCAGCATTGAAATACACCAGGTTATTCCCCAATCTTTTAGCTACACAACACTATTTTTCAACGTAATCTCCATTCAATGCTACGGCCTTACGCCACCTTGAAATGAGGGCCTGTATGCCTGCACGGTACCATTCCACTGGTCGATGTCGGAGCCAATGTCGTACTGCATCAATAACTTCATCATCCGCGTAGTGCCTCCCACGGATTGCGTCCTTCATTGGGCCAAACATATGGAAATCCGACGGTGCGAGATCGGGGCTGTAGGGTGCATGAGGAAGAACAGTCCACTGAAGTTTTGTGAGCTTCTCTCGGGTGCGAAGACTTGTGTGAGGTCTTGCGTTGTCATGAAGAAGGAGAAGTTCGTTCAGATTTTTGAGCCTACGAACACGCTGAAGTCGTTTATTCAATTTCTGAAGAGTAGCACAATACGCTTCAGAGTTGATCGTTTGACCATGGGGAAGGACATCGAACAGAATAACCCCTTCAGCGTCCCAGAAGACTGTAACCATGACTTTACCGGCTGAGGGTATGGCTTTAAACTTTTTCTTGGTAGGGGAGTGGGTGTGGCTCCACTCCATTGATTGCCGTTTTGTTTGAGGTTCGAAGTGATGAACCCATGTTTCATCGCCTGTAACAATCTTTGACAAGAAATTGTCACCCTCAGCCACATGACGAGCAAGCAATTCCGCACAGATGGTTCTCCTTTGCTCTTTATGGAGTTCGGTTAGACAGCGAGGGACCCAGCGGGAACAAAGCTTTGAATATCCCAACTGGTGAACAATTGTGACAGCACTACCAACAGAGATGTCAAGTTGAGCACTGAGTTGTTTGATGGTGATCCGTCGATCATCTCGAACGAGTGTGTTCGCACGCTCTGCCATTGCAGGAGTCACAGCTGTGCACGGCCGGCCCGCACACGGGAGATCAGACAGTCTTGCTTGACACACGCTTTGCCCAATGACTCACTGTGCTTTTGTCCACTGCCAGATCACCGTAGACATTCTGCAAGCGCCTATGAATATCTGAGATGCCCTGGTTTTCCGCCAAAAGAAACTCGATCACTGCCCGTTGTTTGCAACGCACATCCGTTACAGACGCCATTTTAACAGCTCCGTACAGCGCTGCCACCTGTCGGAAGTCAATGAAACTATACGAGACGAAGCGGGAATGTTTGAAAATATTCCACAAGAAATTTCCGGTTTTTTCAACCAAAATTGGCCGAGAAAAAAAATGTGTTGCATTATTTATTGAACTGCCCTCGTAAAAGCCAACAATCGATGCGTCAGTTCAGTAAGTATTGCTGAACCTTTCGGGCTGTCCTGTCTGAAGACTGAAGTTTTTTTTCCGACATGAATAATGTTAGTTATTGTGTGGACTACCGTTTACTCACAAATTTAAATCATCATAGTCATAGGAACTATCTTCCCTTGATGTCAGTTTTAGCCGAGCGGTCTGAGGCGCTGCAGTCGTGGACTGTGCGGCTGGTCCCGGCGGAGGTTAGAGTCGTCCGTCGGGCACGGGTGTGTGTGTTTGTCCTTAGGATAATTTAGGTTAAGTAGTGTGGAAGCTTAGGGACTGATGATGAGCTTAGCAGTTAAGTCCAATAAAATTTCACACACGTTTGAACATATGAATTTGATGTCAGTTCCGCACAGACCTGTCGGAAAACTTGCCCAATCCTCATACCACCCACACTTGCAAAAGCAAGCAGCACTTCGACACATGCTCCATAGACTCAACACAGTACCACTCACCAAAGAAAGCTACCAAACAGAACTGGACACAATAATACAGATAGCACAAAAAAATGGTTACAATGATAAAACAGTCACAAAGCTAAACAACAAAATTAAAAGTGAAATAAAAGTAGAAAGCACCAAACCACAGACAACAACACAACAGAGCCAAACACAAACATGCAGTCCCATAACAACTATGCAGGATAATCAGAAAAAGATGAAAGAAAACACAAGATGGTACACAATGACTTACAAACACAAACTCACCCATATAATCACCAACATTTTCAAAATACAGGGAATAAACATAGCATACACAACAGACAATTCTATACAAAAATACACCCCAAAACTGACAAAAAAAGACACCTACCAGAAAGCAAGTACATATCCACTGCAGTGCAACACGTGTGAAGGCAGATACATAAGACAAACATGTAGAACATTTGATGTCGGATACAAAGAACACATGAGACCCAAGAAATATGGGACAAACCACTCCACATTTGCAGAACACCTAAGAGAACGTGACCACAAACCAACCACTAGAGAAGATGACATGATAATAATTAGAATCAACAATAAAAAAACACCTCTTAACCTTGCAAGAAAATTGCCACATACAGAAAACCAAAGCAGAAAGGAAAACCTTGTTGAATGACGAAGTATACATGCAAAGCAATTCATTATATACACTAACAGATAAAATAATATAACTCTCCCAAAGAGGATTTATATGATAATACTGTCCAATATAATAATAATAATAATAAATAATAACACCCAACATCTGCACACTCATTTATCCATGAACCCCTCCACAGAATATTGAAACGAAAAGTCAAATCAATACTTCCGTGTAGGTTTTAGCGCATGTCCCTCTGTGTCCTCCACCCTACTGCTTTCAGGGTGGAGGTTTTAACGTGTTGCAGAGTGGCTGGCTTTCCCTTTTTATTCTCGTGGTTGGCCAGCCACTGTAATCTGCTTTCATGTTTTACTCTCTTCTGTTTCTAGCGTCTCACTGCCGTTTTCTTGTCCTCTTTTGTTTCTTTTAGTGTTCGTTGCCTTCCCTTCGTTCTTGTGGCTTTTCCTTTCTTTCCGTTTTGTGTTATATGTTTCGTCCGTTTTATTCTCACACTTACGGCATTGTTTTATTAGGTACAAGAGACCGATGACCTCGTCGTTTGCTCCCTCCTCCCGCCTTTAAACCAACCAACAAACCGTGGAGTGCGCGCAATGTCGCTTTGAGGCAAGGAGGGTTGTCAGTACGAGTATTTGCCCGCTGAAGTGGTGTACACAACAGTGACGTCATTCAAACATCAAACGGTTTTACTGACACGAGAAATTGAAAATTGATCTCGTGGTGGTCGTCGGCTGATGTGTGCTGCCTATCTATTATGACTCTTATGTACGCCGATGAGTGTGCAAGAGAATTGCGAGCTGTCTTTTTGGAGGCAATTAGGAGGTTTCGTCGATCTAGACTAGTGGTTTCCCAACCTTTCTTAAACCATTACCACTGAGTGGAATCAGACATTAGCTAGTACCCCGCCTCCTCCCCCTCCGTCTGTTGCCCCTAATTGAACTGTAGAATGAAAGACTTCTTGGAACACTTTTTTTAGTTCGTGTGTGTGTGTGTGTGTGTGTGTGTGTGTGTGTGTGTGTGTGTGCGCGCGTGTGCTTGCGTGTGCGCGCGCGCGGTGGGGAGGGGGGAAGCGGCGATAGAATGAATGGTGCTACCCACAACTCCTCCCCTACTTCTCAGATAAGAAAGCTAGCTACCCACAGTGAGTATAGACACTTGTTACTCCTCTCCATTGCTGTACTTGATTGACCTACACACTATTGAACTCCATTCAGAATAAAGCAAGTTAAAATGTGCGCACTATACTTATTGTTCGTAAATCACTTAATTGCTGCACTCCTTACTTCTGAACTGACAGAAATTGGAAGGTCTCAGGCTGTTATTGCTTTGTGTCGGACCACAGCCACTACTACTACCACCAGTAGTAGTAGTAGTAGTAATTTGAACAGCACAACAGTAGGCCTTATGTAGTTACTGCAGTGTCGTCCTGCCAATTCATTCATCTGATTGGAAGCGAGTAATGAAGCAATTTCTAGACTACTCCGGGTACTATCTGCAACTTGGTGAAGACATTTTCTTTAGATACGAGGGTGAGTCAGATGAAAACCTTAATTTTTTTTAAAATATTATTTATTGTGCAGAAGTGGTACAAAGCTGTATCACTTTTCAACACGCTCAGTGCAGGTCCTCCAGCGTTTACAAAGTGCATAAATTCCTTTAGAAGAAAATTCTTATGGTAGTCCGCGCAACCACTGATGCACCTTGTGGCGTACCTCTTCATCAGAACGGAACTTCTTTCCTCCCATTGCGTCTTTGAGTGGTCCAAACATATGGAAATCACTTGGGGCAAGGTCTGGGTTGCTCGCTCTCTTAGTTTCCGGTTGGTGGCAGTGAACCCAGGTTACGTCCCCAGTAACGATTCTTGCAAGGAAGCCATAACCTTCTCGTTCAAAGCGCCGAAGAAGTCCTTCACAAGCATCAACAAGTCGTTCTCTCATTTCAGGAGTCAGCTGCCGTGGCACCCGTCTTGCAGACACTTTGTGAAACTGGAGCACATCATGTACAATGTGGTGTGCTGACCCATGACTAATCTGCAAACATGCTGCAATGTCATTCAGTGTCACTCGGCGGTTTTCCTTCACTATGGCTTCAACTGCTGCAATGTTCTGTGGAGTCACATCTCGTTGTGCCTGACCTGGACGAGAAGCATCTTCCATTGAAGTCACACCATTTGCGAACTTCCTACTCCATTCGTAGACTTGCTGCTGTTACAAACATGCATCACTTGGGGCAGGGTCTGGGTTGCTCGCTCTCTTAGTTTCCGGTTGGTGAGTTTCAGTAGGTTTCACACCTTCTCTACGCAAAAACCGAATAACAGAACGCTGTTCTTCCCTGGTGCAAGTCGCAAGTGGGGCGCCCATCTTTATACTGACACTGCGACAGTATGTGTGCATCTGCACTACGCTGCCACCTACAGGCCATTCTGCACGCTGTTTGTAGCACGCGTACCACCTTTCAGGATAACGGCGCGAAATTTCGATTTGTTATTTAAGGTTTTCATTTGACTCACCCGCGTATTTAGCATTTGTTACGTAATTTCTCACTTTTATCATCAGCTGTGTACGGGACAACACACAACATGTGTTTAGTGGGTAGTTTATGTGAGGAACCTGTAATCTCTCACCATAATAATGATACTAATTGAGGAAAGGTAATTATTGATAACTTACATAAGCAGTATTAGTCTTACAAGATTGTAATAATAGTAAAGATATTTTGAAAATAATTCAGTTTTTGGCTGAAACAGAATCGAATCGTTCAGTTTTTAGCCCTCAGGGGGCAATTATGCCCAGGTTGGGCATCACTGGATTAGGCAGTACAAAAGGAAGAAGTTTGTTTCTGTACCTCCATTATTAGCAATTATACAAATTTTGCAGCACAGTGTGCGCTAGGACTGTGGGCAAGGGAATACCTGCAGCGATGGCATAGGGTTCCGTTCGTCGAAGAGTGCAAGATTCATCTGATGCCTGATGATGGTCGTGTGTGTGGAGGTTGCCTGATACCAGAGCACGTCTCAGGTATGCAATCCCACGGGTCCAACAGCGGCTGGGTCACAGATATTTGGCGCTAATATCACATCCGAACGTCATTGCTATCGGGGATAATTTTAGGGCTGTTCAGTCCCGGTACAGGATCATCCAGCTTCTTGTCAAGTCCTACAGTCAACGTTTCGCCAGGAGTTCGTCATTTAATACGATAATACACGAGCACACTACGCCGAACGCTTGAGTCACTCGATTAGAGTAACATGAGGTATCTACTGACATCACGTCGATATAACATGTTTGAGAACAGTTGAAACTTGCAGTTTATCGGGGCAGGCATCCTATTCGCACTCTGAATGGCCAAAGGAAGGCAGCCGTCGAAGAATGGAACAGGTCTGAACAGCAAGCCAAGGAAGATGAAAGCTTGCTTTAGTGCACCAAGTGAAGTGACATGGTATTGAATTTGTGAATGATGAAACCAGTTTTGTTGTGAAAACTGCGTTTATTCGATTATGTACCGTATATATTTCACATTACAGCCTACTTCCGGCCTTAGGCAATTTTGACGTCTGTGAATACAGTACCAAATGAACAGTAAATAGGTACGACACATTGTTGACATAACTATACTTGCGTATTAAAATTTGTTAAGTTTGATTAACCGGAGAGACTGTTTTTATCGTCATGTAATATGGCGGTGTTTGCTGAGTAACATCCTGTTCCTACGTAGGAATGGTTTTTCTATTTTTATGAGTGACGTAATTCATAATTTTAATATACTGCTTTAGGGAAAACGAGCACATCGAACCATGTTAGTAGAGTATTACGAAAATGGCTATTTATTTTTACCAAACGATAATGAATGTAAATGATATTATTATTTGACAGTATTTTAAACAATTTTATTAGTTCACTGATTTGCGTGGCATAGAGTTATCAGTGAAAAGTAAGGAGTGTCTTTTTAGTGCAGTGGCGAGGGACAGTGATAAAGTCACTTTGTTTTTTGTAATGGCAACGAGTGTAGAGACCACTTGTAGCAGTGGCATATAACAATAGAAAATTAAATATTTTTTTATCAACACATCGAAACATCTACATAGCATAAAAGAACTGATTATACTAGCGATGGTTGTAAGTGGCTCAAAGTACATAATGTAATATTTTTATTAAGAATAACCGCAAGTACGCTAAGCTTTGTAATATGAATGTAGCGCCTTCTGTCGATAAATGTTTACTCGCCGCAAAATGGCATGCTGAAGTATATGGTCTTTGGATGATGCGTATTACCCGCGTTTTTATAACAGATATGTTTATGTACGAGGAAGCAAAAAGACATGTTGTGCCGTTAAAGAAATTGGAAAGGAGTAGGAAGCTAGTTGTGTAGTGTTTGTACTAACATGACCTGTTGCATTATATGAGCTTGGAAGCAGGTTATATCAGTCCCTACATAGCACGAAACAGGTGTCAAATGTGTCACAAACATCACCAGCATTGTTTAAGTAATTTAACAATGAATGTAATATACAAACTTAAAGATGTTCCTTTTTACTGTTCTTCTGGTATTGTATTCGCACACATTTCAAACTGGCCAAAGGCCGAAACTAGTCTGTAATGTGAAATACGCACACGATGCAATAAAAGCTCTTTGCATAGTAAAACTGACAGCCCACGGTGGTTTCTAAAATTTTCCCCATTTAGAAGTTGATGCTGTAGACCCATGCGTGAAGAAATGGTATTAAATGTTGCCCAGCAGCACATTTTGCTTTCACAGACCTGCAGATGTGTTCTCTTTTCGACAGGCTATCTTTATTTGGATATTGTTTTGTTTTTACTGAACAGTAAAGTTCATTATTTGGTTTGATAAAGCGTATTCTTTCATTCCATGTTCCCCTTGGACCTAAGCGCGTACACGTTCGCAGATAAGAAATTGCTGCAAAACGTTTAAGTTTTCGTCGCGGGAATGGTTGATTAACTCCATTGCTCGTAGTGTCACAACATAAAACCATCTCGACGAAACTGTAACTGTCCACTTGCTGAAATCGGCGGACATCGAAGTCACGGCTTACACGACTTCTAGATTTGATTTTTAATATTTACGTGTAAAATGGGAAATTGTTCCGGTACTTGATTTTGAGCAAAATTAAATGGGACAGAACTTGAAAGAAAGTCACCCAATGAGTGGTCAGCTTTTGTCTTTTCATTTTGCCCCTAGTTACGGTTAACTTTGGAACAGTTCTGTAGTAGAGCAGGAGACCCAGCGGCGACAGCGTGTTGCAGCGGTTAAAGACGCGCTGTGAGTGGTAAAGCTGACGCTCGGAGGCGGCGGACGACCGCATGCAACGCGTATTGATCGCGCCGCAGCCCAGGGTCGCTGCCAGCGGCTGGCGCAGCGCGCCTTCTGCTGCCCCGGGTCCCGGCAGGCGGCTGGGCGGGGAACGGACAGCTGTCCTCAGCCGCGTATTGGACAGAGGGAGCACACTGCCGACCCCGCTAGCCACCTTACGTCGTGTGTCGGACGGTACTTGCGGTACTATAATCAGGTTCTACCATTCCTGATTCCAATTTCTGCCTTCCTCTACAGTTTTTACCCTCTACAGATCCCTCTAGTACCATGAAAGTTGTTCCCTGATGTCTTAACACACCTCATGTCATCCTGTCACTTTTTCTTGTCAGTGTTTCCAATATATTCCTTTCCTCCCCTATTCTACGGAGAACCACCTCAGTCCTTATCAGTCCACCTAATTTTCAACATTCTTCTGTAACAACGCATCTCAAATGCTTCGATTCTCTTCTGTTCCGGTTTTCCCACAGTCCATGTCTCAGTGCCACAATGTTGTGCTCCAAAAGTATATTTTCCGAAATTTCTTCCTCAAATTAAGACCTATGTTTTCTTTTCTATTTTTCTGTATATTATTCTTCTCGCCAAGTTGTATGGGTGAGCTGTTAAGCTGATTGTGCGATAATTCTCGCCGTTATCGGCCCTTGCAATCTTCGGAATTGTGTGTATGATGTTATTCGTGTGGATGATGTTATTTCGAAAGCCAGATGGTACATCGCCAGTCTCATGCATTCTACACACCAACGTGAATGAATATTTTGTTGCCACTCCCGCAGTGATTATAGAAATTCTGACGGAATGTTATCTATACCTTCTAACTTATTCGATCTTAAGTCTTCCAAAGCTCATTTAGATTCTGTTTCTAGTACGGGACCCCTGTCCCATCTCTATGGACTCCTTTTCCTTTTTCTATCGCGTTATCAGACTTGTCCCCCCTCTCACAGAGGCCTTCGATGTACTACTTCTACCTATCCGCGCTCTCCTCTGCATTTACAGTGGAGTTCCAATTGCACTCTTAACGTTACCAAAAAATGGTTCAAATGGTTCTGAGCACTATGGGACTTAACATCTGAGTTCATCAGTCCCCTAGAACTTAGAACTACTTAAACCTAACTAACCTAAGGACATCACACACATCCATGCCCAAGGTAGGATTCGAACCTGCGACCGTAGCGGTCGCGCGGTTCCAGATTGAAGCGCCTAGAACCGCTCGGCCACATCGGCCGGATTAATGTTACCGTTTTTGCTTTCAATTACACAGAAGGTTGCTTCGATTTTTCACTTTCCATCAATAATTTCTTTTTCGATTTCTTCAGATACACTGATGAGTTGAAACGTGATGACCACCTACATAATAGCTTGTGTGTCCGTCTTTGGAACGAAATATATCACTGATTCTGCATATGAGGATCCGACAGTTTGTTGGTAGGTTTGTGAAGGTATGTGGCATTAGATGTCTATGCACAGGTCATGTAATTCGCATCAATAACGGGGATACTGATTTCGTACGCGGTGATGGCGTCCGATACCCATCGAGATGGCTTCCATAGAATTTACATCAGGCGAATTTAGTCGCCGAAGCTATCAGTGAGTTCACTATAATGCTCCTCAAACCGCTGTTAACATGGTTCTGGCTTCGAGACTGGAACAATTATAATGCTGAAAGATGACATCGCCGTCGGGGAAGACATCACACGTGAGAATATGCAGGTGGTTCTTAACTGTCAGCGTGCCTTCCATTACTACAACAGGTCGCATGAAAGCGCAGGAGAATGTCTCCCATAGCATAATTCTGCTCCCACGAGCCTACGTCCGTGACGCGGTGCACGTTTCTAGCCGCCGTTCACCCGATGGCGGCTTTTGTGGAGACGATCAGCAACATAGTGCAGCAAAAATGTGATTCACCCGAAGAGTCGACACGTTTCCATTGATCGACAGTCCAATCCGATGGTCCCGTGCCCACTGCAGTCGTTGGGTCAACAAGTGAACACGTACGGGTGGTCTGCTGCGAAGCTCCATATTCAACATACGTGAACGGTGTGCTCCAAAACACTTGTAGTGCGTGAATTAGCATTGTGCTCTTTCGCCAAAGATGGCACAGATCACCATCTATCATATTTTACTGAACAGCCTCCGAACCCCACGTTCTGTGAAGAGTCGTGGAACGTACAACCATTTAGCGTCAGGTAGCGCGTGAACACGCGACCAGCTTCGCAGTTTTCGAGATACTCGTTCATAGGCTCTGCGTAATGCATCCAACGTCGTGGTATGCATTGATCGTAATGTTTTGGCATGTCAGTGTATTTCGTGTAACCATTTCGCCTTAGGTTCCTGTACTTCCTATTTACAAATATTTCATTCCTAAGTGACACGTATTTCTGAATTCCTCTGAATATTTTTGTACTTCCTTCTTTCGTCGAACAGCTGAAGTATTTCTTCTGCTATTCGTGGTTTCTTCGCAGTTGCCTTCCTTGTACCTGCGGTTTCGTTTCCCACTTCTGTGATGGTCGTCTTTAGAGGTGTCCATTCCTCTTCAATTGTACTGCCTATTGAGCTATTCATTAGCTCAGTGTCTGTAGTTTGAGAACTTCAAGCGTCTCTCTTCATACCTTTGTGTTTCGTATCCCATTTCTTTGCTCACTGATACTTCCTTACTAGTCTCTTAAATTTCAGCCTACTCTTCGGTACCAAATTGTGATTTGAGTCTGTATCTACCCCTGCTGTATCTACCCCTGCGTACGCCAAGAACTATTGTCAGTAAATCTCCGCGTGAGTTCCAGTTTTCTCCGATAGTGTCGTGGTGCTTATTCCTCAAGATGTGGGAAGAAGTAATATGGTGTCAGACCCTTGCAACACACACACACACACACACACACACACACACACACACACACACACGGAACTTTTAATGTAGCATGATGCACAAAGCCATTGGACTTTCATCAGCACATCCCTAACGCTCTCACTCTTACTAAACGAACTATGGACAACACGCACCACTCTTCCATGGATCTTCTGTATCACCTCTATCAATCCTGCCTAGTAAGGGGCCAAATTTGGCAACTAATACTCAAGAATCGAACGAACGAGGTTTCTGTAACTCACTTCTTTTGTATGTGAAGGCTAGAGGCCGTTGTTACACTGTGTTAGCATGGTGTTTTCTGAGGGTGACTAATTTTTTGCCGGTGTGCTTAAGTCGCGTAAGTTCCTCGATACTTCTGTGAGATAGCCGCTCGTCATCATCACGTGGTTGCTCCTTGCCAGCAGCAACGGCCTGGCGATGTCGAGCAGCTGCCTCGAAGAAACATGGTGGAATTTACGCGTGATCCGTTGGCAGACGAGTTGCTCGTATTGCGGTCTTCAGTCCGAAACCTGGTTTGCAGCAGATCTCCACGCTACTCTGTCCTGTGCAAGTCTCTTCAACTCTGGATAACAACTGCAACCCACATCCATTAAGATCTGCGTACTAAACTCGTCTCTCCCTATACTATTAAGCTTCCACTCCCCCCCTCACGCACCCCCCCCCCCCTCTCCATACACACGATATCCTCTCTCCCTTCCCCCCCTCCAATACTAAATTGACAATATATACAAGATCCGCTAGGAAACATTGGGTAGCACTTCTTTCCCTCCTGTATGTCTTCTTCGGTTTTTTTGTCCATCTCGAGAGGGGGGGGGGGCTTATGAGCCGTTTTGTGATAAATATTGTAATGAATTTCACTAATTCTTTAGTTTCTTCACCGACAAAATTACGCTCGGAATTTTCTTGTGTGCCTACTGTTGTTGATTCTGTGCAATATATAGTACGCCCACGAGAAAATTCCGAGCGCAATTTTTTCGGTGAAGAAACTAAAATATAGATTAGATTTCAACCTAACAGAAAGAAACCACCAACGAACAAAACAGTTAGAAATGATCCAGAATATCTTAAACTTAACAACAGGGGAAATTCTCCAGGAAATTGGGCAATCAAACGCAACGAACTGGAAGGAACTTGCAGAAGAACTGAAAAACACTATGAAATTTGGCGATCCACCACGAAAGAGAAAACACAGATGGTGGAATAGCGCATGTGATCAAACAATAGAAGAAAGAATACAAGCTCGGAAAACTTTAAATAGCAACAAAACTACAGAAAAATGGTAGGAATTTTTGAGAACACAGAAGAGTTCGTCCAAGACAATACGGAGAGCAAAACATAGATATGATATAAGCCAGCTTACAGAAGTTGAACAAGAATATATCAAGAACACCACCAGAAATTTTTTACGAAATTTTCAAAGAAAACCTAACACGGTATCATCCACCTCTTCTGTGCTTTCGCCGGCCCGATGGATCACTGGAAATCAACCCTAAAAAGAACTGTCAAATTTTAGCTAAATATTTTCATTCACTTCTCAACTGCGAGCCTCCGACAGAACTAGATTTCGAAAAAACCCTACCCAATCCCGATTCAAGTCCACCATCACTTAAAGAGGGAAAGTAAATAACCAATTCTTTGAAGAACAAATCTCCAGGGGAAGACGGAATCACAGAAGTATGGAAATTAAATGACAATAGTCTCACACAAGCAACCCACTGAATTATATCAAACATTTGGGAAACCGAACAAATATCTGCAGAGTGGAAATGTGCATTAATTCACCATCTCCACCTAAAAGGCGCAAAAACCGATCCAAGTAATTACAGGGGAATTTCACTGCTCTCTGTAATACACAAAATTCTTTCAAAGCCGCTGTCAAACAGACTAGAACAACAAGCGGACCAGTTAATAGGGTAGTACCAGGCAGGTTTTCGCAGAGATCGAGCTTACAAATGAGAAGATGTAGAAATACTGTGGTAACTTTCGTCGATTTTAAAAAGGCTTACGATTCAATAGATAGAGTAACATTATTACTTTAGAGGAGTTTAGGATTGACAGGGAAACATGGTCAGTTATTCAACTGGCATTAACAGATACAACCTCCAAAGTTAAATTCATGGGAGAAACATCAGAAGCATTTCATATCCATACTAGTGCTCGCCAAGGAGATGGAATGCCCCCCCCCTCCCCCTTCTATTTAACATGGTTCTGGAAAAAGTTGTGAGGACATGGCAAAAGGAAATAAAAGGAATTCAGCTTGGGATTAAAAAAGAGCAGAAAATCAGGGTGAAGTGTCTGGCTTCCGTGGACGATCTTGCCATTCTAACGAACAATCGAGAGGACGCCAAACTTCCATTGGAAAAACTACACGAAATCTCACAGAAAACTGGGCTACAAATCTCCTACGAGAAAACACAGTACGTGGAAAACAAACCTGTAGATAATCTCCCCGTTACTACTCAGTACGGGAAAGCGGCAAAAGTTGCTCACTTAAGATATCTGGGAGAGATAATCCAACCATGAGGACTGAACTCAATAGCCAATGAAGATGAAATCTCCAGATTACAAAACGCATATAAGCTCACATGGACTCACTATAATAAGAAATCTATTTCTGTCAATGCGAAACTAAGGCATTACAACACAGTAGTTCGACCAGAAGCACTTTATGCTGCAGAAACTACAGTGATCATGGTCATACGAAGATCAGAGAGATTGAGAAGCAGGAAAGAAAAATTGCGAGGAAAGTACATGGACCAGTGTTTCGGGAAGGAATTTGGATGAAGAGGCCAACTAGAGAGATTTACAAAGACATAGAAACGACAACAGACACCATTAGAAAGAGGATGAAATTTTATGGACATATCAGCAGCACAAATAAAACCAGGCTCACAGGGCAAATCTATGAGATAATGAACAAGAGCAAAAACGAGACAAATTGGATCACTGAAACAAAGACATTAAAGAACTGGGAATCACACATTACGACATAAACAATAGAGAACAGTTTAGAAACATCATAAAGAAACACACACATAAACAAGAACACACAGAGAACAGAACGGGGAAAAGATAGTCGGAAGAATGCAAAAGAGAACACAGTGGACGTATGAAGAGAATTTGGGAAGAACGAAGAAGAAATCATGACTACTTGAGGTAAATCGCTCTCTTACAAGGGAATGAGAGAGAGAGAGAGAGAGAGAGAGAGAGAGAGAGAGAGAGAGAGAGAGGGGGGGGGGGGGGTAGGGAGATAATAAGTTCGTTTAATTTCTTCTTCATCCAAGTTGGTCGGCCACTTGTAGCGAGGAGGGATGTGGAGGCATCATTCCAAGAGCTATGTTCCGATAACATGTGTACCAATATTTTTATTTTTGTTTGTCGACGACTTGCCAGGTACTACACTGTATATGGAGAAGTTCCATATAACGTGATAATTATCTTCATTATAAACTATTAAAT